>NC_056746.1:537951866-538166866 GCF_019279795.1 Protopterus annectens
AAGACGAGAAATGCAATAAAAATGTTACTTTCTGTAAATATTCTACTCTGTTGTAATATATGCAAATATGTTCTATGATTGCTGTTGTTCTTTCTGTATATTCTCATTTGCCTGCTATAAAACTGTCCTTGATTAGGCTTTTTTTGTTTGTTAGTGTTCTGGGCTGAATTTGAAAATGATCCAGTGGACTAAAATGTTCTACTCCAATTAACAAAATGAAATAAAATACCAGATTTTAATTGTAACAAGAAAGTATTCCTGGTGTTATGCTACTGTTCATGTCACCACCCTCAGGGACAGTATGGCACTAGATCTTAGTTTTTCCTATATTTAGCGAATCATACAATGTACACAGTGACTGGGCCATGTGGCCATTTATGTCCTGCCAGTACCCAACCTTAGACCTTACCTCCTTTGTCAAGGAGCAATAGACCAGTCATACCTGGAGTGAATTTATGAATTAGACACACAGCTTTTTTCAGACATAACCCAGACCACCAAGCAAAATGTTAACAAATTATGCTGAATACTAAATATGCAGTCATTAACTTTACTAGACAGGCATGTGGCAGAACATGTATGATACAGTGAGTTCAAAAAGAAATATTTAATAAATATGTGTAAAGGCAGCAGCGGCAGCAACAATGAGAATAACATATAGGTCACATGTATGTGAAAAATGGCAGCTATCAGTGATTAATGTTGTTGTTTGCCTTTCGGCTTTTCCCGGTAAGGGGTTGCCACAGCGGAACTGCAGTCTGCTAATGATTGGCAGTAGATTTTTACGAAACACCGAGGTGCCAGCTCGACGCCCAACCTTCAACAAAGGCACGCCCATTTACGCACGCATGTCTTTCGAACGCTACCCAACCGCGGGGAGGACATGCAGACTCCACACAGAAGGCACACCTAAGCCCAGCCAAGAATCGAACGGGAGAACCTCTTGCTGTGAGGTAACAACGCTACCGCCGTACCACCGCGGCAGCTATCAGTGATTAATAAGGTCCTGAAATGCAATACACATAACATAAAGTAGTATAGGATCTTTGAATGCATTGTTTCTTTATATTTTGATACTAAGGCTGTCTGACTGATCAGAAATACTTTTCAGTAGATGCCATGGGAGAAGATTTTACCAGAACATAAAACAAATAAACATGATAAAAGCAAGAGCTTTACCCTCATACCTTATTCATGTGTGCTAACCTTAACCCTATTCCTAATACCTACTCTACACATTACCTTGCAGGAATCCCTTTTCCTATGAGTATCACCACTCAAATATTGTTTGGCTGGTATTATTAGTTTTTTTAAGTTAACGAATCACAAAATGAGAGCATTTTTCACTTCTGTGATTGGTTGAATATTGGTTATTTGATTTTTTTTTTTTTTTGCTGTAGTGAATTTTGAGTAGTAGATGCCAGCTGAGGGAAAGCCAATAATTCATTTTGTGATTTACTAATATGCATCTATATCTTCATTTATGTATACACATATACAGTTTTGTAATGGATGAATATATATATATATATATATATATATATATATATATATATATATATATATATATATATACATATATCACATATATCACAATCACATTACAAATGAAGGCACTTGATAGCACTATGATAGCACTAAGAACTCTTTTTTTTTTAAATAAAACAAATGTTTGTGCTTCTGTCCTACAGTTTCATCAGGACTTCATCCGACAAATAAAAAAAAACATGATGAAACATGATGAAGCATAAATACTATTAATACAAGATAAAACAATCAATTATGTTCATTTCTAAAGCCAATAAATCTTAATTATAAGTGACAACAAACTGCTAATTCCAGCTACCATTTCAAGTCTTTAGCATCTAATTTTAGTTCTATATCACCTTTTGCATCATCATTATATACATTTTCTGGAATAAAATAAAATGTTTTGCGTTCAGTCCATTTAAGAGTGTGTCTATACATAGTTTTTACTCTTCCATTCTCTTAATTAAATATAAATGATCCTATACTCTTTATTTAATTTTCTGTCTGTTTTTACAACAAAGACTACTGAACAGGCATCACAAAGTGATATGTAAGCAATATTTTTTTTGTGTGTGTGTGTGTGTGTGTGTGTGTGTGTGTGTGTGTGTGTGTGTGTGTGTGTGTGTGTGTTTGTGTTCTTGTGTACTTGTGTGCACAAGTCTCACACATGAGACAGAAGAAATGAATAATCTGACGTTTACCTGACATCTATAGCTTATGTGGAATGTAGGGGGGGTGGACGAGATCTGTTGACCAGGTGTTCTTTTCTTAGCAGGTCACAGTGTAAAAGTTGCTCATAGTCAGTGCTACAGACTGAATATGAGCAGCGAGCACACTGAAGACAGTGTGGAGTAGTATGGTAAGTTTCTGCTTTAATCCTGTGGACAGCAGAATTGAGAATTATGCAGACCTCACACTACAGCCAGACAACTGTGCATTCTGCAGGCAAGCAGTCCCAGCACTGAAAAGGATCTTGCCATTCACTTCCCTGGATAACCAGCCCTAATTCCCTGGATAACGAGATGCACTGCCAGGAGGACCAACTAACCAAACTGAAAAAGAGAGAGCCTACAGGGAGAGGATACTTTTAAGATCCTACAATATGTAAGAATTTCTAAAATTAAGAGAAGAAAAGGGGTATTCTTTGGTCAAGGCATGGCTACATCTATTGTTTACCAGTTGTGCCCAACTTTGTGATGTTTTCTATTGTAATTTTTTTCTCTGTTAACACTGAAAGCACACTGGTAGAAGCAAAAACAGCTCTTGTGGCCGACCACTCGACTGCCCATATTTTGAATGATCACTCCTATCTTTGTGTCTGATTTATCCCTGCACAGGATGCCCCTATTTTTGGAGGTATGACTCTATTTTCAGGCTTGATTTACCACTGCACAGGATTCCCCTATTTTGGGAGTTATGTCCTATTTGTAGGCTTGATTGATCTGTTCCCACAATTTTCTGAACCCCCCTCATCACATGTGATTTTTAAATCTGTCTAGTATGCAGTAAAACACACTACATGAACAACATACAAGTGGCAACAATAATTTAAAGAAACAAGACACATGTCTTACCTTTCCCCTTTTCTGAAGCAAAAATAAAGGTAACCATTTGAAATGTCGGGATCTGCTTCAGTGATTCTCAAAACAGGGACATTGAATGGCTGAAAAACCTACATATACTAAGTTCAAGACAGACATTTCCTGGAATAT
This sequence comes from Protopterus annectens, assembly GCF_019279795.1. Lineage (NCBI taxonomy): Eukaryota > Metazoa > Chordata > Ceratodontiformes > Protopteridae > Protopterus > Protopterus annectens. The sequence continues at coordinate 537,955,109 of NC_056746.1, forward strand.
TCTCTTTTCTCCAATGTATGGTGATCTTGGAGTTGGCATGCATGAGTTTGGGGGATGTGGGGGGCTTGCTCAACACATTACTGGGTGCAGGGGGCTTAGCTCCCTCCAAACAAAAAAAAGATTAAAGGAGAGGAATGATCTTCATAATTCGTTCTTTTCCTGGGTTTTCAGTCTTTTTTTTTCAGCTTGTGTGCACCTGGCATTTCTAGTGCTAACATTTTAATAGGGATCAAAAAATAAATTACCTTGTGAGGTAGAATTTTGCAGCACAGTTTATTAAATTCTACAGATTTTTCACTGCCTATTTGATAATGTACTTATATTTTTCCATCATGTTTCTGACTAGTATCCCATATTCCAACTGGAAGTGGGAAGAGTTATGTGCTATTTGATATTCAAATTGGATACTAATTATATGACCACATTTAACTGCATGTTCCTACTTTTCAAGGACTTTTGTTCTTAGGTTGACAGGTATGTCTTGAGTTAGTAGAAGAACTATATTCGTTTATTACATTTACTAACTGGTTAGGTTGCATAATCAGTTTTTTAGGTACGAAAAAGTCCACGGAACAAACTTATAAAACAAAAAAACAAATACTGCCAAGACTCCAGAGAACAGGAATAAGAAGGCAACCTTATGACTTTTATCTAATATTTATTAACAGTTTAGTTAAGTGCTTTCGTTCCTCCTTCAGTGGAACTTCATCAGAACTGAAATGCATTAAATTCCAACATCAATTTATATAGTTAAAACACCAATCGGCTCATTAAAAGCTTGTCACATGACGTGACACATACATTTTCTTCTCCAGTCTCTTACACAGCAATACAACTTTTAAAACTTTTAATATCATTCATAACTAAAAACTTAACATCATAATGTTGTAGTTTTAAAATAGGGCACAAAGAACAAGTTTCATTTAGCCTTGGATAAATCGTTGCATTTAATCTTATCTACCACTGTAATTCCTTAACACCCAAATGTTCATCTAAAATTTTACCCTGAGGATCCTTTCTAAGGTGATCCAGCACAAAACAAATTATGAGTAGCATTTAAGGAAATGTGTTTAAATAAAGCAGTGGTTGCTTTCCCTTTTCTAATGTCAGAAAAATGTTCATATAATTGGTCCCTTAACCTCCTAGAGGCTTTTCCTACATAAAAAGTTTTTTTAAGTAGACTGGTTATTTTTACAGGTGCTCTACAAGTTGACAAAGTGTAGTTCCTTGAGTATTAATTGCTTTAGGATCAAGGCACCGAGGAATAGAATGCTGATCACGGTTTCATATAGGAAATAATGGTTGGTGAGATTTCTAAGTGGGCACTGGCAGTGATGACCTTTTTTGGACATTCCTCCCTTCTCTGAGTTGGTGCAGTCATGGAGTTGGTACATATAAATTTGGAGGCTTCCCCCCACACTGGGGGGTACAGTGGGGCTGGGCCCACAAAAATCAGTTAAATTAATTTTCTAATGGAAACAGTCCAACAAAACATTTTTATTAAGGTTTTAAATGTATTATTATTATTATTATTATTATTATTATTATTACATTTTTGGGGTGATGGCAAAGCTCCTACACTAGGCTTCAGGTATGTAGCTGAACTTCAGAATATTGACAGTTACATGTACAGACACTAAAGACTGAGATCAGTGTGTATTTTAATTCAGAGATTACACAGGATTTGGAAAAGAATTTGCGTTTTTTCCTAAGGTTATACAATCTCAGCTAGCTCTCATCCTCTTACCTCCAGAAGTAGAGACAAATTCATAAATAATCAATTTCAGTTAAGGACATTTTTTAAAAAATATTATTACTATTAACTTGAGGAGATGGCAGAATAATAGAATATGAATTAACATGCCTTTTTGTCAACAATTAAATACAATCCCTCACCTTTTCTCCTAAAGTCACCAGATTTAGAAGTGATTAAGAGGGACAGAGCAAAATTTTGACCCCAAAAATGTGAAATCCCTGAAAATCAGTAACAGATGAGTTACAGGAGTATGAGTGAGCAGGGAACTTGTCCCTGCAAAAGTATTTTTTTTTTATTTTAGTTTCTCAGACTTCTAGCAAACAAACTTTTGTTTTTGTGTCATATAAACATTAAACTTTTGAATGTTGTATGTATGAGCATAAACCCCCTCCCACACACCCCATTCAGGGGTGGTCTAATTCCTGCACCAACTTACTTAATATAATTAGCTCCAAGGTTGTTACAGCTTGGGAATACACACCCTTTCCGAGTGTGTCCTCATTGATTGTGCCAGTTTCTTAAACGTCTGCATTTTGTACACTTGCGGTCATTCCACTTTCCTTATCCTAGTAGAAGTCCTAGAGAAAGAGATGGCTAGGGGGTTGGCATTGAACAAAAAACATTTGTACCTATATTGGAGAACACTGGGGCACAATCAGGCGCTGGCCTGCTGACAAAGGTGGTGGAAGAAGGAGAAGTGAAATGGCTGGATAAGGCAAAATTAATGAGAAAAGTTTGCCATTTTATTCCTGATAGATGTAAATAAAGGCTCAGGGTAAGCATGGAATTTTGGTGTCAGATTGATGGAAACAAAAGCATCAAATGGGGGAGTAACTGGGAGAAATGCAGAGAAGAAACTCATAAGACTGCAGGGACATACAGCAAAGGCATTGGATATTCCAGATTATTTAACCAGATGGCAAGGATATTTAGCAAGAGAGTGGCAAATTTACAAGGTCTGTCCCCAGAAACTAGAGTGGTGTCACTGGACAGGAGGATGACAACACTGGATACCTTATGCAGAATTGGTCCTTTAGGAGGAGTGAGGCTACTGTAACCCTGTGAAGCTCACTCCCATCCTAGGAAGGGGGAATTATTTCAATTTGCTGCATCCTGGTTGCTTCTGATAAAAAATATTGATGCTTGGTTGGGTACCTGCCATTTTATCAGCAGAGTTGCTTCTAAAACTTCAGAGTAAAGCATGTTTTGATAACATATTTGTGAACTCTAGTGATACCAAGCTCCCAGGAAATGCGTGTTGAAAAGTTATCCTTTTCTCCCAGTTTGTACGAACTTGGCTTTGCCGTTCCCTCTACGAAAATGCTTTTTTACATGTGTTACTTTTGTGTTTTATGATATACTGTGTTTGACAATGTCGTTGGCTTGATATATTGATCTGAAAATGAGTCATGTTAGAAAGTACTTTTTAGGCAAAATAATGTAAAAGTACCAGTGGGGTACAGTGCTAAAGTTCCTGAGCGCTTATAATCTTACAGACAGATACAATTTTGCTTCATACATCAATTTTCTTGCCACTTCAGCTCTTGAATGTGTCATTATGGAGCTGGACAAAGGAATCTATGGGATGTGACATACTTGAATTCAATAAGATGTTTAACAGCGCCACTGAGGAGGTCAGTGAGGATGTTAAAAGATATGTGGATGTGTCCGCTGATGATGAGGTGCTTGCAAAAGTGAAAACTTGATGAGAAGCAGAGGATGGTAATTAAAGATCACTTGCCTGGGAAAAGACTGCCGCTGGTGTCTGCCATGGGGTCTGTGCTGGGACCTGTGCTGTTTAACATATCACACTGGGGCCAGAGAGGAAATTCAGCCTGTTCACTAATGATACACTGGCTGGAGTTCTGGTTACAAATAGCAGACTAAAAGCGCATGTAATGTTCTTTGCTTGGGAGATATCAACTGAAAACATGCAAGATATTAGGTGTGACCCTGGGATAGTCAGAAAACAGTATGGATTTAGGGGGTATAATCACTCTGCCACTTGATGACTCATGCATGGAACTGCAAAAAAGGAAAGGCTAAGGCCAGTGGGATACTGGGGATCATGGTCAACGGACTGGCTTAGGTGACACAGAAATCATCCTTTCACTGTACAGGACAATAATATGGCATCACTTGAATACTGCAGCCACTTCTGGTGGCCACACAATAAAAAAGCTGAGTTATACAAGTGAGAACTATTAAGATGGAGAGTGAGACTGACCAGGTGACATAAGAGGAAAGGCTGTGAGGACTTGTGCAGAAGTAAGAAAGGGGAAGATTACAAGTGCTTGGGATGAAGTTCCAGATGAGGGGTCAGAATGGGTGATAGCAGGATGGGGCCTGGTTCAAGAATGAGTTAAGAATATACTACTTTTTGGAGATATTGGCAACAATCTGAAATACATTTCAGATGAAATTCATAGCATCAGATCTTTCCAAAGGTGACTGAGGTAGGTGTAAGTAGGTCCGGTTTAAAACAAAGATTTACAACAGAGGATTTAGCTGCAGGAAGCTCTTGGCTAAATAATATCAGTAGCATAGCAAGAGTGGGGTGAGGAGGGGCAGTTGCCCTGGGCATAAAGTATTACGGGTCATAACTGACACACTCAGTTTAAATAATTAGAAGTAATATTTTTCCTTTTTTTGAGCTGAGAGGACATGGCTCTGTACCAATCAACTTGCTACATTGAAAGCCGAAGTCTTCTTTTTTAATTGGTCTTCACTTGAAGAGCTGGGGTGGGTGTAGGGCACTATATTGGGAATGGCACTGGGCACTAGATGAGCCTGCTACAGCTTTGATGAATTCATCTGGCATCTTTTGCTTTCACTGGAGAATACCTAGGATGGGTGAACAACTGGGTCTGGCTAACTGGGGGAGCATACCTCTCAAGTTATTTGTGCAAGAAATATGGACAAAGCCTAAAATAATAAATTCATAGGTGTGTACTAGGTTAATGACCTGTAGGGCCTTTTTAAACCTAGCCATGCATCACAAATCTCTAACAAGTTCTGGTACTCTTGATAAGTGTATGCATGGGCCTGGGAAATGGACCATTTAAAGGCTGTCTGTGTCTATTAGAGACAGAGTTGCCAAACTGGGGATGAACCTCCTGTTCCCCTTCCAGTTGTTCAAGTTACACTGGAATTGGGATAGGTAGGAACTCTGCTTTGCATGGATGGGGAGCATGTTCCTGAGAAGGGGTAGTCTCTAGGACACATACCTGTCTCTCCAGCAAGTTGTATTTACATCACATGCAAGGTTTATGTCTTTAGAATGGGTAGTTCTAGTGTTGTTTGTTTTGCAGATATGAAGGAGGTCCATCAGGGTGGGGTCTGACAATGCTTTGTATACCAGGCATAGGTCTACCCACAACAGGCTGTAGGAGACAGAATACATGGATAGGACTTTGAGGCAGTCTGATAAGGACATGTTACTTATGTCCTGTATTCTTTTAGTGAGGAATCTCTGTGGATGTTTCAATTGTTGGACATGGTTGGTTAGATACTTATCAAAAAGGAAATTGTACTCAATGATACATCTGATGAATGATGAATACAGTGGAACAATGACTTTCTTGGGTCTAGATGCCATGCCTTTGTTTATAAGTTGCACAACAAAGAATGATTTCCTCACTACTGTAGACATGTGATGGTCAGAGGCTAGATTACTGTCTAAGTGTGTCCCCAAGTCCCTGACTACTGGATCGATTCCTAGGGGTGTGTTGTCAATATGATAGTTACCAGGGGTGGATAACTTCCTGAAGGATACTATTATATATTTCTTGGCGTTTAATTTTAGTTGATGGCTCTGAAACAAGTTATTTGTCTGCATCAGCCCTTCCTTGAGAACATTAATATCTGTGGGGGGATTCTATCACCTCTCCTAATTTGAAATTGTCTACAAATATGGTCAGCCAGAGGCCCTTGGCATTGGCCTTGACTTCAGAAAAGTAAATTCCAAAAAGGAACAGTCCTAGGACTGATCCCTGAGAGACTCCACTTGTGACTAGCCTCTTGTAGAGGTGGACTCCCCAGCTCTGACTTTGTGGGTCCTGTCTGTGAGCCATTTGGCTATCCACTGGGTGACATAAGGGTTTATACCTAACCTCTTGACTTTGTCAACAATGCCCAAGTGGGGTATTCTGTCAAATGTCTTGGCCAAGTCAAAGTAGGTGGTATGAACCATTTTGCCCTCATCCATTTGTTTGGTGACCTTCTCAAAGACGTCCACCAGGTTGAGTAGGCATGACCTGCCTTTGATGAAGCCAAATTGGTTTAGGTCAAGTGTTTGGAGGTTTTCTATGTCAATATTGATCATTTCTATGATAATTATTTCCATGGCTTTGCATATGAGACTAGTGAGACTTATGGGTCTGTAGTTTACGGGGTCTTTAGATGGCCCACCTTTGTGCAGGGGATGACTGTTGCTGTTCTCCATTTGTGAGGCAGAAATCCTGTTTGGAGGCTATAGTAAAATAGCAATTCCAGACAGCCTGATAAGTTATGTTTCATATTTAGAAGGCATCCTGGGATATTGTCTAGCTCCACTGAGGCAGTGTTCTTGGCCTTAGTGAGAGCATTGAAGACCTATTTTCTAGTGATAGTGGAGGAGTTATATTTGATGGTATTTCCTGAGGGAAGGTTGAGGGGGAGAGAGGGATAAAGTTGGATCTGAATTTGTTGGCCAGTAGGTTTGCTATATCTTCTGGCTCAGTTTAGGTGGCTCCACTCACAATGAGCTCTGCCCACAATTGTGTATTGTCTCTGAGGTTCCGGACATAGCTAAAGAATGCCTTGTGGTTGTCTTTGGCCTTGGACACCAAATTTATCTCAAATTTGGCTTTTGTAGACTTTATTTGTCCTCTGAGTTGTTTGTTTAGTTTGATGAGGGTGTTTTTATCCTGCTGGGTGCTGCACCTCCTAATTTTTGCCATGACTTTCTTCCTTCTGTTATACAGCCTATTGAGTTTGTGATTCCACCAGGGTGGCTTGTTTTTTGTGTTAGTTGTGTACGTCTTCCTGGTGGGTGCAGCTGCCTCAATGCAGCTATTAACATACTTGTGTAAGGTTTCTGTGAACAGTTCTGCATAGGCAGCAGTGTTCTCAGGGTTTATGGGGGCTTATAATTTTGCCAGGTTATCACTTAATAGCAGGAAGTTAGCCTTAGAGGTCCTGAATTTTCCAGGGTAGCTGGGGGTCCAGGTTTTATTTTTTTACTTCAAAGGAGACCATTTTTGTAGTCTGACTTTACCAGGGAAAACATTACACTAGGGGGTGTCCCATACTCTCCCATATTAGTGAGGACCAGATCCAGTATGGTTGCATCCTTGGTTGGTGTATTGACAATCTAGTCCAGGGAGTTTCTGTTTATAAAATCCAGGAATCTCTGTGCTTGTACGTTTGGTGTTGTATAGGATTCCCAGTTAATTGTGGGGTAATTAAAGTCACCCATAAATATGGTATTGGGTTGGATGGTGAGTGTTTCCAGTAAGTTTAAATACATGGTATGGGTTTCCTGGGTCATAGAGGGGGGCCTATAGCTTGCAAGGAAGTGGTTGGAATTTGCCTGTGGTGATTTGAACAAGGAGTAGCTCAAGTACATTATCCCATTTTTGATGTAAATTGAGACAGAGACCTCCACCTTTCTCAGTGATGGCACAGATGTCAGCATTCTCTAGGATGAAGAGGTTAGTGGAGAACTGTGTGTGTGTGTGTGTGTGTGTGTGTGTGTGTGTGTGTGTGTGTGTGTAAAATGCCCCAGTTAGGGATGACATGTTGGTTGTGTGTGTGTAAAGTGCCCCAGTTAGAGATAGCATGTTGGTTAACCTATTCAGGCTCAAACACTGTACCTTCAATACAGGACCTTAGAGTCTGAATCCTCTACACCAACTACCAAACTATCATCAACAAGGACTGTTGAGTTTCAATGTATTTACAAAATATGTTGAGCTTCTGTGCATTTTCAAAGAGTGTTGAGCTTGTGTGAATTTTTTAAAGAATGTTGAGTTTCAAGGAATGTTGACTTTCAAAGAAAGAGAAGTTTACAGTTGCTCATGCTAATGTGTAAATGTTTTGTTTAGCAAATGGCCATCATCAGTGTTTGTGCTATAAATTTTAAAAGTGGTGTTAGTAGCACAACAAGGAGCATAGTTGTCTTTGGTATAGAAAACTGTGGTTTCTACTCCCACACCATGTACAAGGAGTACTAATATTGTAGTGCCTCTTTAAGGGGAGGAGGGGGGTTGCTGCACTTCTGAGTGTGTCCTCCTTTCATTGAGGTGTCTAGTAACTATGAAACTGTTGCCATTTTAACAGCCATTTTATAGTGCAATATTAGCAGCTTACCATTTTTTTAATGTAACACGGGCAGTTTATTCTTCAAGGGCATCAAACAGTGAATTTATACAAGAAATGCTGAAATGTAAAGTTGCTTACCAGTGGCAACTTCTTCATTAGTAATAGATCTCTTTAATGTGGAATTATTCAGATGACTTTTACTTTTGTAGACATTGTGTATATTGACTGGTACGGATGGATTGTAATGACAGAAGTGGCCTTTTGTGGTTGAAATGTTCTGTAATGGGTGTTTTTTGTCTTTATTAGTTCATACCTTTTGATTCATTGCTTACTGGAAAAAAGTTCAAACCTACAAATTTAAAACACACTAACAACTAGTACTGTATTATACAAGGAATATAATTCAATACCATCAGGATGGTGCATCAAAGAACACATGCTATGTATGTATGGTCCAATACTCAACCAAGAATAGGCAAACTCACTGTTTACTGGTTTCCTATGTTGCTTTGGCCCCTTGCTTATAGAGAGGGTTATATTTTCTCCTGCTTAATCCAGACTAATCTCCTATAAACAATGTTCATCCAGTACATTTATATCCCAGTTCCAGTTCTGTTATGTTATTGTCACAGTATCAGATCAGTGTTACTCCATTAATACTACTAGTTAGGTAATGTTTTAGCCTTTGATTGTAACTATTGGTCCCCACTATTTTCCACTTTCCCAATTAAAATTTTGCTTCATGCATGCATGCATATTCCTTCTTCCCTGCTAACCAACTGTCTTCTATACTGACTCTTTGCCCCAGAGTTTGCTTCACTAACCTACCTGATGATTTTGAAGGGTTAAACCAGGATTTTACTTATACTGTTCTGTGCTTTCCTTCCATTAATTTGAATTCTAACTTATGAAATATTTTAGATTTATCATCTGGAATCTTAGGTCCCCTTAATGACAGATGTATACTATTGTGCCAGTACAGTTCTGTGTACCTTTCAGTGGTCCAACAGTCCCTAATAGAGCTGAAGATACACTGTATAAAAAATATTCAGTGGTTCACCAATTCATAACAAAATCAAATGTATGGGGTGTAAATGACCTGTACATCTTCTTAATTAACCCAGTGATGCAAAATGCACTCCAACTTTAAAATCGGTAAGATGTATCTGTCAGGTGTCAGACATAGTGAAATATTTATATAAAGCAGTACAGAAAAAGTTAAATGGTTAAAAAAGAGAGCTTTTATGTGAGGGTTAAGAGTTTCAAATGGTCCTTGAAAGTTCATGTGCAAAAAAAAAAAAAAAAGTGCAAACACAACAAACATCAACTAAAAGAAATCTGTCAGTAAAAGTTCTACCGCACCTCCCAGGTTTCAGCAGTGCAAATAGAAATACTTCATAAAAGAAACAGTTTTGCAAAATAAGTTTACCTTATTATTATTATTATTGTTATAACCGTTGATACAAATATGATAATAAATAAGAATAAGGAGAACTGGTAATCAGAATGACCAATTGCTTTGTCTTACCACAGTTTTTGGTTTGTGAAGGTAGACACGTGAGGTAAAAGCTGGTGGAACAGATCCTGTGCACAGGTAAACAGAATATGGTCTTATTCAATGCTTCCATGCACTAGTTCTTGCAGGTGCTATGCATTTACAGCTACATTACAGATCTACAAAATGCACTTCAGTAATAGTGTATTTGTATTCCATACAAGCAGTTGTTATTTGGCTTCACTGAAGAGGGGTAACTCTATTTACTGATGTGGGATTATTCTTGTTAATTTGCTTGTGCTGGGGGGAGGTGGAAACATTTTGTTGCAAACACTAATGCTATGTTCATTCATTGCACTGATTTGAACTCAGACTGCTACATTACTGGTGTTCTTCAAATAATATAACAGTATCACATTGCATTGTATTGTGAATCTTTTAATGGTCCTATTAAAGTGTCTTTTCATGTCAATAATCAGTCACAAGAAATGTAATTACTTCCCAGCACTGTTATTTTTTACAAGTTGCCCTGAAGCAAGTTAACAACTATCTTCTTGCCAAGGTGGTTTACAAGTGCTGTAGTATTATTATAGTTTAGTTGCTGCATAAGACATGCCATTGCAAAACATCTGTTTAGCTCTCATTTTTCATGCTAGACAAACATCTGCAGTCATGGGAAGGTCTTGAATTTCAGTTCATAGACAACATATAACCATTTAGGACCCATTTAAATAAAACAGTTGTCCTGACCTAATCTGTTCTGAAAATATCTGCTTCAAGGCAGAGTATTGTTGTTTATTTACATCTTACTGTGTGAAGTCAGAATATGACGCACATTGATTGCTTATGCTATCTTTGATCACCTTGAAAGGTAAGCATATTTTGACATTTTTTCTTCATGTGCCAGCTAACCTTAAATAACCTTAACACATATACATATTATAAAATGTGTTATGGGTTTAAAAGCTGGCAGCTATAAAAACAATAACTTAGTGGTGAAGTGAAGGTGAAAATTATAATTCAAAGAAGATTACATAACAGTTGCTCCACCCTCCCAGGTCACCAGATATGTTAGAACAGTTGACAATAGCATGAAAAGGAAACCTCTTACTTCTTTGAAAAACATGTCACAGAAAATATTAAATTAAGAAATCTGAGGGTGTTTGGGGAACAGTGTAGCAGTCATTAGAATCAAAGAACAGTTAAAAACTAAATTAAAAATGACAGTTAAAAACCTAGACTGGAAACAGATTTGTGTTTTGCCAGAATATTGAGTTCTACTTAAAAAGCTTGTTGCAAACTTGTACTGTGAAGGTATCTAATTCGGTATTGTTTGTGATTATATCTAAAATACATGCAGAGATTTATATATATATATATATATATATATATATATATATATATATATATATATATATATTACTACTCTTGATTACAACTAAGTGACCATAGTTAAGTAGTTTGTTCTCCAAAGCTAACTTTGGGCTCCTAAAAATAGAGGTGGCTAACTTCACGGCACCCATGCAAATGGAGAATAGTTGCATGACCTCCGAATCATACACCAATGGACTGTACGAGCATGTACACAAATGCATGGATCTCGTCATACCCAATAGAACCAAGATGCTCTCCTCCAAAAAAAGGAAGCCAATCTGGTGGTCCCCTACCATAAACAAACTCTACAACAGAAGGAGGAAACTGATGAGGAATAAGGTGAAGTCTCAAGACTGGAAAAACTCCCTTATCAGCCTCAACAAAAAGTTGAGATCCCTCATCAAATCCTCTAAAGCTAGCTATGAAAACAGAAATGCAGCAGATAGTAAAGGCAACCGCAAGGCCTTCTATAGTTATGAAAAGAATCTCCACGGCAATACCCAGATTTGCTCTGAGCTACTGGACAATGGTATCTCCTATACCGAGCCAACAGATATTGCCAATATACTGGCTGACAGATTCAGTGCCAACTTTACCCCCCCAAAGGACCATTCGCAATACCAGTAGATTGCCAGGCACCCAGTATTACTGCTGCACAGGTTAAAACAGCACTGTCCAAGCCCAAGAATACAGCTTCTATGGGACCTGACAATATCCCTGGCTGTGTTCTACATAAACTACAGAGTGAACTGGTACCTCACCTGTGTGCCCTGTTCAATCACAGCCTCACCTTAGGATTTGTCCCTACCCAATGCTGGATTGCTACAGTTATCCCTCTCCACAAAGGAGGGGTGACTAAAGACCCTGGGAACTATCACCCCATTAGCCTGATGAGTCTGATATGCAAAGCTATGGAACACATCATCATGGACCTAATAAACAAGGATATAGGGAATCTCCAAACTCTGGATCCCACACAGTTTGGTTTTGTGAAGGGTAGATCATGCCTGCTCAACTTGGTCAACTTCTTTGAGTCAGTCACCAGAGCTCTGGATGAAGGCAAGGTGGTTCATACAGCCTACCTTGATCTGGCCAAGGCCTTTGATACTATTACCCACTCAGGAATCACAGAAAAACTCACTAAGCTAGATATCAACCCCTATATCACTAGGTGGGTTGCAAACTGGCTCATGGGTAGAACCTACAGTGTAAAAGTAGCTGACTCTAAGTCAGACTGCTAACCAGTCACGAATGGAGTCCCACAGGGTTCGGTCCTTGGTCTTCTCCTGTTTGTTATCTACTTCTCTGAAGTCCAGGCCAACATGAAGGGACCCTGGCTGACAAAGTTTGCAGACGATTGCAAGTTGGGAGCTATTATTAACTCCCCAAGTGATGTTGACATCCTACATTAAGGCCTCACTGAGACCAATGACTGGTGTCAGAACCATGACCTTAAGCTCAATGCCAAAAATGTGTCATCATCCCCTTTGGGAAAAACCTGATTCCCATGAATTACCACATTGATGGTAGTCCACTGAACACAGAAGACATGATAAGAGATCTGGGAACACAGGTTGACAGCAACCTCTCTTTTGACCATCACATTGCCACTGTGGTCAGAAAGTCCTTATGTGGCACATCTCATTACTAAGGGTTTTGCATCCAGAAAGAAAGAGGTAATTGTCTCCCTCTACTCTTCCCACATTAGGCCAATCATTGAGTACAATGCCCCATTTGGCATGTACCTTACTAAACACCTGCAACAACCGGAGAGGCCGCAAAAGTACCTCACCAAGAGGATCCTAGGCCTTAAACATTTGTCCTATATGGACAGACTTAAAAAACTCCAACTATTCTCTGTCTCATATCGCCTACTTAGAGGTGATCTCTGCTTGACTTACAAAGCAATGTCTGACCCAGCTCTGTTAGAAATGCTACAGCTAAAGAAATTCCAATCCCTCCACACCACACACTCCAGAGACCTTACCCTCATTACCACAATCAACAAAACATGCTGGAGAGACAGGTTCATAACCCAGAGACTGCCTATGCTATGAAATAGACTTCCCATACATGTCAAGCAGAGCACCTCACTGGCCCTCTTCAAGAGAAATCTTGATGAGTGGATGGGAAACAGAAAATTCACCCCAGGGATCACTCCAGTGGCTTTACTCGACAGAGGCACTGGGAACTAAGGTCGGGTGGCATGATGCCAGGGTAATCCTATGGGCTAGGCTTGTAAAGGCTCCAGGGCCATTAGCCTAGTACACACCTATAAACCTATGAACCTATATATGACCAGACTTATATCTATATTTATATCTATATCTATATCTATATCTATATCTATATCTATATCTATATCTATATCTATATCTATATCTATAGCTATATGTATGTATTCCTATGAAAAGGTCGAACACTCAAATATTCAAATCACAAAACTTAAATTCCAAGACATTTAAATGTATTTTATCAGGGGGTGCAACCCCATCCTAAACCCCACACTCCATGCTAATTAAATATGCCAACTCTGAGACTGCTACAAAAGTATATATATATATACATATATATATATATATATATATATATATATATATATATATATATATATATATATATATATATATATATATATATATATATATATATATATAGATGAGTCTACTTCATAACATTGAAATTACGTAATGTTGAATTTAATAACATTGAGACCAAAACATCTAAATCCCAAAACACTGAAAACCCAGAACATTGAAAGTGTGCTTCATAACATTGAAAACTACATTGCATATGTAAATAATATCCCCTCCACCTATAAGACTACCTAATTAACAAACACACTTTCTACTACATTTCTGCAGGGGGCCAAGCCCATCTGCACCCCCCATGTTGGGGGTCTGCCCCCCTCACCCCCCATAAATTAAATGTAACAACTCCAAGATCACACTACAGTGGAAAAAAAGCTAATTTCCTAACCTCACTGTATCACAATCACCATACACTAAGGATAGGAAATTAACTTTTTTCCACTGTAGTGTGATCTTGGAGTTGGTATATTTAATTTATGAGGGGGTCTGGGAGGCTTGCCCCCCAGCAGAAATGTAGTAGAAAGTGTGTTTGTTAGTTAGGTGTTGTAGGTGGAGGGGGATCTTATTTACCTGTGCAATGTAGTTTTCACTATTATGAAACACGCTTTCAATGTTCTGAATTTTCAATGTTTTGGGTTTTCAGTGTTTTGAATTTTTGATGTTATAGTCTCAATGTTATGAAATTTCAATGTTATGAAGTAGACCCATACATATATATATATATATATATATATATATATATATATATATATATATATATATATATATATATATATATATATATATATATATTTTTTTTTTTTTTTTTTGTAGAAAGGTATTATATATTTTATTAGTTATTTAAGATCAGTGGTTTGAAAAAGACAAACCCTGTCATACTGAACTACCAGTCATCACAACTGAAATTAATATTGAAATTAATGCATTTGCACTTTTCTTTAATATATTGCAGGTATTATTGCTTCATGCCCACTTCTGATGAAACTTACACATATTTCTAATCCAACACAGCATTCACTCTCTTCCTTTTCCACACTATGACCAGGTATTTAAAAAAAAAAAAAAGAATTTGAAACAATCCAGGGAGAGGAAATTTCCTGAAAAGCAAATCAAGGGGGGGGGGGTGGGTGGGTGGGTGAGGGCTGTAAGTTAGTTCCCTGAAATATGACAGGGGATTATTTCCAACTCACCCACTAACTAAACAAATCATCTTTGAATAATAAAAAATCTTTAGGATAGATCCCTGTCCCAGAGACTTTCCATACTCTGGAATAAACTACCTATCTATATCAAACAAAGCTCCTCATTAGCACTCTTCAAGAAAAATCTTGATGATTGGATGGGAAATAGGGAATTCACCCCGGGGATCACTTCTGTGGCTCTGCTCAACAGTGGCACAGGAAAATAATTTTCTAGGGTGGCAAAAGCCAGGGTACTTTTTTGGCTGGGCTTGTATAGGCCCTAGGGCTGATAGCCTAGTACCTACCTAAGTAAGTAAGTAAGGTAGTAAGTATCTAATTTAAAGAAAATGGAAAAATAAAACATATAGTGCTGGCTTCATTAATAGCTACACTATGTGTAGCTATCATGTATGAGACACAGTGTGCTGTGTACATGCTAGCATGGTGTTTTGTATTCATTAAATGGATCTTCACTAAGTGTAGCTATCAGGTGCACAGCACAGTGTGCCATGCACATGGTAGCATGCTATTTTGTATTTATTAAATGCCTCTTCACTATGTGTAGCTATCATGTATATGGTGCAGTATGCCCTGCACATGGTAGCATGCTATTTTGTGTTCATTAAATGATTCTTCACTAAGTGTAGGCTGCCAAACAAAGGTAGGAGGCAGAATATACTAATAAAAATGTAAGTAGCTAAATAATGTGCTAAGTAACCAATGTGACATAGCAAAGCCATTCAGGAAGCTGTAAAGCAATTGTATATACTCACTTTAATAATCTGCACGAAATTCAAGAATTTTTTGGATTACAGTCATGACTGTAGTTAGAAAAACACATGGTAGCATTTGCTGCTGCCATTTGAAAGTTGCATGTGCAACAGACTTTATTTAAAATTGTAGCTGCTGCTGCTGTTACCAGATCTCTACCAAGAAGAAGAAGAAGAAGAAGAAGAAGAAGGAGAGTTTTTATACCCTGTTTGACTTAACAGGGACTGCATGACACAGAAAATCATACAACAAAACTGAGTAGACAGAGAAACAGTATAGTAAATATGCAACCTCTTCTACCCTCTTCTGAGGCCCAAGTTAAGTGTGAAACCTGTTTGAAAAAAAGCTAACTGCTTAGTTCATATGCAGGTAATTATATGTCCCTAAGATGGGATACTTGTCCTGTGCACAGTAATGTCAGTAACACTGTATGAACAGGGACAGCTGCAATATTCACCTGTAGACTTTGCACAATAATGTGCATCAAGTATTTTACTTCCACACACGTATATGGAACTGTAACTACATTAAAAGTGTGCAAGGCCAGTGTACAGTCATCATCAGTAGCACAGGGTGCTGGTGGGGGAAATACATCAAGGCAAGCCTAATACCAAAGAAGTGAGTGTGAATTACTAAATTGTAATGTCTGCTTGAAAGATCTGCAGTATACCCACTGGTATTGTCCTCCATATCAGAACTGACATCAACTTACAAAATAAGTTAAAAAAAAAATTAAAGCTCCATACTAGTACACACAAGTAAATGTAGCCCCCTCCAGAAATAGTAAAGGAAATGAAAGGCAATTGTACAGGTCATATAAGGAGGGCAACAGCTGTGTAACTGAGTTGCACATTGCAGCATTAACCAAAGCAATGTAAACTTTTCCAGTGTAAATGGGTAAAAGTGTTCTAAAATGTCCACTTGTATGGTGGGTGATCAGTTATATATCACAGGCTTAACATATTTGTGGGCTACAAATTTCAACCCCCTGACCTTGCTCGAAAGTATTACAACACTCTTCTGCAATAACTTGCCAGATAGGCATAGAAAATGTTCTATACTGTCATGTTACATTCTTCACAAACTTTTTAATGTAGCAAATAACTGATATACATTCCAATGGTACCAGCAAGTGGCAAACAATGCATACGCTAAACTATGGGTATATTGTGAAATATAATTCATCACTAAGGTTGAAATGCATCATTTTGTAAAAAGCAACAACTTACATTTGTACCAAGTTAGTTGTGACACTTGAAACATGTTTCGCAAGCAATTAGCAGCATGCAGATCACCGGATAAGTAGTCTTACCTGTCAATTTACACATTTCCTTACCTACACAATTACCTTGTTATAGTATAGATTCAGTCTTGTAAGCACTGTGAATATGCAAATGAGGAGTGAACTCATTAGCACTCATGAATTCCAAAATCTGCACTAAATGCAGGCAATGTAAACATGGTGTAAGGACCTAAACGATTGCATGCACATGCCCTAACTCTGCAAGGTCAAGCACTGAAAAGTGTTAACTTGCTATATTCTTGCAAGTGAGACTGGGTACACTGAATGCACACAGGTGGGGCAGGTAGAAGGTACTTACAAGAAATTTTCTGACTACCATTGGCTGACTTAGGAGAGAAACATTCCTAATATTTATATGAATTGTTTATGACAACAATTTCTGCCTCTAAATACAACTGTGTTTGCAATTCTAAGGCAGTAGATTACTCACTGAAACATATATCAACTGCAAGACAAAGCACTTTGCAGTCTTGATAGAGAAGGATAGATCTTTGAATGATGTTCACAAAATAAAGAGAAGCAAAGAGATGCATCATTTTAATGTTTTGTTTTATGTTGTGTGTGACAATTGGGGAGAGATGGGCAAAGGCTGCCAGCCTAGTCAAATATAATTTGATACATAATTCTATCAACTGTATAAATAAATGAAAAATACAGTCTTGTGTTTTTAAATGTAAGAAAACACTGTAAAATGTGAACTTCAAGATTGTTGCAACATTGCCATCTGCTGTAAGGAAAACCAAGCCAATTATTTCAAATGTGTCTTTTTAAGTTGAAAAGATCTTATGAATCTCTTTAATGTTTTACAAGTCGCTTCCAGTGTGTCTGGATGAAGGTTTCATGCCCATTGTTTTAAGGCTAAAGTTTATGACCAGAATTTAGATGTGGAAGGTGCTTTATTGCTCTAGTTTCTGTTAGAGTATACATGTGAAATTCTATTGTTGTAAGTTTCTGTGCAGGTGTTAGATTGCTAAATAATGCAGTTTGTTTGCCTGGGAAAACCTAAGTGTGAAAAATGATGTAATTTGGGGAGGGACCCTGCAAACATGTTTGTTAGTAATGTTTAAATACTATTTCTCACAAGAGACTAAAAAGCATTTTGATCTTGATATCCAACTTATCATCACTCTGCCTTGTGCTCACATGTAAGTTTTAGCACTGTGATTTCTTGTAGGAATAGTTAAAGCTAGTAAAGCTTAATTAAATATATTTTTTAAATCAGACCTGTCCTACTGTATTATTTTAAATTTCTGTGTGATCTCTGAACTCTTAGATATCTCTGTGGTGTAGTAGTTTTGTCTTGTGTTTTAATTATTTATTATTAAATATTTTTAAAATTTTCTACCTGTGGCTGCTTTGTGTAGAGATAAGCTCTAGAGTACATTGCATATTTACAGAGGTTATTGTAATAGGCCACTCTAAAGTAAGCCTTGACTGTTAGTCATGCTATCATTGGATCATAATATTGCACAGTAATAATTGGACACTCTTTTAAGGGCCTTTGAGTAGCTGATATTTATTAGCTGGTGGTGGCAGTAATTACTACTGTATAGCCTGGGTAAAGGGGCACATCTGGAGAACCTGTGCCAGCCTTTTTCCCAGGAGGGTCTGTGTGGTTGTATAACCTCTTCTCAAAGTGTGTGTGTGTGGTGTGTCAGCTACCTGGGCAGGGACACAAAGCACTGGTTGGACAGAGAGGGTACTGGAGGTTAGCTTGCCAGCTAGGCTGAGATCTGGACCTTGTAGCTGTGCCAGTGGGGAGACTTATTGGGGACCTGGAGAGCAAGGGAGCAACCAGCCCCAGACTGACTGTGATCTCTGTGTGCACTTAAGGGAAATTGTACTTTACTGTGTGTATTAGTTATCCTTTCCTCTTCTATGAGACCTGGTGTTAGTGGTGAGGATAGAGGCTCCATGGCTGCTGGGACAGGGCATGGTTGTCACAAGTGGTGGCAGTGGTGGGATCTACTTCACATGCTAATTGGCTTGTAGTGGTGTGGGTAGAGCGAATTTCTGTAGCTTATGTACAGTGATCTCTGAAAGTGTTTTGTACTCTAAAACAGATATGCACTGTATACTCAGAGTTCAGATCACAATTGTTTTATTTCTTTTGTTAGCTTAGCGTTAGTCAGGGTGAGCAGGCAGCACATCAGCAGAGTATGGAAAGCTGACAAGGAGCCAGCTGGCGGAGATGTGCCAGGCTAGGGGGCTGGTGCATGCAAGCCTGACTAAGGCAGACCTGATTGCAGCTTTGGTTACAGCTGCATCAGAAAACAGTAGCCTGGAGGACAATCAGACTGACAGTGGAGATGCCATATCCTCGGAGAATGGACAGCTCAACCTTTCTGCAATGGACTTAAAAATCCAGCTGGAGCTAAAGAGACTTGAGTTGGAGGCTAGGCGTATGGAACTAGAAGAAGCCGAGAAAATGAGGAGTCTACAAGCTGAGGAAAATGAACGGCAGAGGAGGCATGAGAGGGAAATGCTGACTCATCGCCAGAGTCATGGAGGTAATGGGGAAGAGAGTAACTGGACCCGAGAAGCACAAAAGGTCAGTAAATTTCTTCCATGGTTTAAAGAGGGGATAATTTTGATAGCTTCATTCATATGTTTGAGCGGGTATGTAAACAGTATGAAGTTGACCAAGTGCTCTGGTTATGGTACCTGACCCTCTTACTCCATGGTAAAGCTGTAACTTCTTTAGCAAAAATGCATGGCACTGACTGTTTTGATTATACTGCTGTAAAAAGACACTTGTTGGAATGTTTTAAGCTAACACCTGAAATGTATAGGAAAAAGTTTTGTGAGCATAGACGCAAGGCAGATGAAAATGTATGTGAATATGTTGCTGAACTGAGCACTTATTTTCATAGCTGGGTGAGTGGATGTCAGGTCACCACTTTTGAAGGGCAGGCAGACCTTTTGGTAAGGGAACAAGCCCTTAGCACTTTGCCTGAGGACATGAGGATCTGGTTAGCTGATAGACAGTGTGCTACTTCAGAGGAGTTGGGGAAGAAGGGAGACCTATACCTGGCTGGCAGGGCAGCCCTGCACAGGAAAGGGACCCCTGTACTGCTCATGGGTCTAAAGGAACCCATGCTGGGCAGCGCTGACTGCCCCAACAGAATCTACCAGTGGCAGGGGAAGCCACTAGTCCAGGTACACATCCAGGACCTAGGGTGAAATGTTTTGAATGCAACCAGTGGGGCCATGGAGCATACAGATGTCCATGGAGGCAAGGTGGAGAACCTAAGGTGAGGGAGCTAGTAGGTGGGAAAGACAAAATGCCAATAGTGAGTTGTCTTGAGACAACAGGGGTATGGAACTACCATCCTGCAGGTGTCCTGAGAAGGAAGGATTTGGATAAGGCAGTACTATGTACTTATGCAGTTACATGCAGTGAGTCTAGGAGACAAGCATGTGGGTCTGGTAGCCTGGGGGAGACCCAGACAGACTAAATACTTGCAGCCAGGACTGCTGAGGTGGTTACTTCAGGGACTGAAATATGCTGTAGCAGTGAGACTGAATGTGAGCCACAGCTGTTGGTTGGTACTGATGGTCCCTTGGACAGAGTAATGGCAAAGGTAGAGGTGAGTAGTAGTACCCAGGCTGACAGTGAGGCACCGCTGTCAAAGGATGCCAGACTTCCTGTGGAAGGGGAGCTGGGAAGGGTTACAAGGAGAGACTTGAGACAGGCTCAGCTCTCAGACCCTACACTGCAAGGCCTGAGACAGGTAGCTAGGGAGGCACCTGATTCTCAAGGGAAGGGGAATCTGTATACTGGAACAAAGTGTTACTGTACAGAGAGTGGACCCCTGAGGGAGGGCTAGAAGATGAGAGAGTACAGCAGTTGGTAGTGCCTAGAGCTTACCATCTGGCACTTCTAGCCATAGCCCATGATATTCCCTTTGCAGGTCATATGGGCATAAAATGTACAAAGAGGCATATTATGCAAAACTCCTATTGGCCTGGATTTTCCAGAGATGTAACAGGGCATTGCAGGACCTGTGAGCAGTGCCAAAAGGTAGGCAAGGCCGGAGACAAGGTGAGAGCTCCTTTGATGCCTTTGCCTGTGATTGAGGAGCCATTTCAGAGAGTAGCTATGGATATTTTGGGTCCTCTGAGTACCCCAAGTTCCACAGGGAAAAAGCATATCCTAGTGATTGTAAATTATGCTACACGATACCCTGAGGCAGTGGTTTTGTCGTCCATTGAGGCAGAGAAGGTAGCAAATGCTTTCCTAGAGATTTTCAGCAGGGTAGGTTTCCCAAAGGAAATACTGTCTGACAAAGGTCCAGTTTTATCTCAGACCTGCTGGCTTGTCTGTGGAAGTCCTGTGGGGTGAAGCACATGAAGACCACCCTCTACCATCCCCAGACTAATGGTCTTGTTGAGAGGTTAAACTCTACAATCAAGTCCATGCTACAGGCATTTGCAGAGCAGTTTAAGAGGGAGTGGGACAAATATTTGCCCCATCTGTTGTTTGCTTACAGAGAGGTTCCCCAGGAATCCACAGGTTTTTCACCCTTTGAGTTGCTGTATGGGCATAGGGTGAGGGGACCTCTAGATTTAATTTGAGATGAGTGGGAAGGTGAGTGTGAGTCTCACAAGGAGTCTATTGTGGCATATGTCCTGAACCTCAGGACAAGGCTCAGGGAACACATGGGCCTGGCCCAGGAGAACCTGGCAGAAGCCCAACAACAGAAAAAGGTGTGGTATGACAGGAATGCTCGAGCTAGAGAGTATGCTGTAGGGCAGCAGGTGATGGTTCTCATTCCTGTCAGTCTGCAGGCAGCTTGGGAAGGACCCTACAAGGTGGTAAGAAAGGTAAGTGATGTTAACTACATGGTGGAAGTGCTAGGCAGATGGCAGGGGCACGAATTGTACCATGTTAACATGATGAAACCTTACCATGATAGGGAGGCCCTTGTGCTGAGCATTTGCAGTGGATTGCAGGAGGAGTCTGAGGGAGATCTGGGGACTGATCTCCTCAGTGAGGCTTGGGCTGACACCTCGGTGGAAGGGGTAGCAATGTCCCAGCAGCTATCTCCTACCCAGGTCTGAGAAATCTGAGCAGTGTTGCAGGAGTTTGAGGGCATGTTCACTGGGAAACCAGGGAGCATCCACCCAAAGGCCTATCAGGCAGGCCCCTTATAGGGTGCCTGATAGAGTCAAACAGACTTTGAGGGAAGAGGTACAGGAAATGTTGGAACTAGGGGTGATTCAGGAGTCCAACAGTCCTTGGGCCTCCCCAGTGGTACTGTTGCCAAAGAAGGATGGCAGCACCAGGTTCTGTGTGGATTACAGGAAATTAAATAGTCACACGGAGTCAGATGCTTACCCCATGCCTAGGACAGATAAGGCCCTAGAGAAGCTAGGTGGGGCTAAGTATCTTACAACCATTGATCTTACCAAGGGTTACTGGAAGGTGCCCTTGACTCCCAGTGCTAGAGAGAGTGCCGCCTTTGTGACTCCTTTCGGCTTTTATGAGTTCACAAAGATGCCCTTTGGGATGAAGAATGCCATAGTGACTTTCCGGAGGCTGGTAGATCATATCTTAGCAGGAGCAGGAGGGTTTGTCCTTGCTTACATGGATAATATTGCTATCTACAGCCATTCCTGGCAAGAGCACCTTCAGCATGTCAAGGAGATGCTGGGCAGACTACAAAGGGCAGAGTTGACCATTAAGCTGAGAAAATGTCAGGTGGGTATGGCAGAGGTCTCCTACCTAGGACATAGAGTGGGAAGTGGTAAGATAAGGCCAGAACCTGCCAAAGTGGAAGCTATTCAGGCATGGCCTGCACCTGTTTTACCAAAAAGCAGGTAAGGGCATTCTTGGGGACAGCAGGGTACTACAGAAAGTTTGTTCCCAATTATAGTACCATAGCTGCTCCCCTTACAGACCTGACAAGGAAGAACAGGTCAGATAAGGTAATGTGGACACCAGCATGTGAGTAGGCATTTCAGAAGCTTAAGGAAGCTTTGGGAGGACCCCCTGTGTTAGCCAGTCCAGACTACAGCAAAGACTTTGTTGTGCAGGTGGATGCTTCAAACTATGGGGTGGGGGCTTTACTTAGCCAGATTTCTTCAGAGGGAGAAGAGCACCCTGTGGTTTGTCTCAGTCATAGGCTCCAACCCAGGGAGGAATGCTATGCAGCAGTAGAAAAGGGATGTCTATCCATAATGTGGGCACTACGAAAACTTCAGCCTTATCTGTATGGAAGAAAATTCACTGTGATGACATATCACAACCCTCTAACATGGTTAGACAGAGCCAGTCAGCAAAATGCCAAGTTGCTAAGATGGAGTCTGGGGTTGCAAGCATATATGTCAGTGTAGCACCACAGTGGGAGTATCAATGCCAATTCAGATGGGCTCTCAAGACAGGGAATGGGGTGATGTACACCCAGATAGACCTGACACTCTCAAGCAATGTTTCTCAAGGGGCACTTGAAAAACTTGCTTGAGTTCCCCGGGGGGGGGTGAAGATGTGACAATTGGGGAGAGATGGGCGAAGGCTGCCAGCCTAGTCAAATAGAATTTGATACATAATTCTATCAACTGTATAAATAAATGTAAAATACAGGCTTGTGTTTTTAAATGTAAGAAAACACTGTAAAATGTGAACTTCAATGTTGTTGCAACATTGTCATCTACTGTAAGGAAAGCCAAGCCAAGTATTTCAAATGTGTCTTTTTAAGTTGAAAGGATCTTATGAATCTCTTTAATGTTTTACAAGGTGGTTCCAGTGTGCCTGGATGAAGGTTTCATGCCCATTGTTTTAAGGCTAAAGTTTATGACCAGAATTTAGATGTGGACGGTATTTTATTGCTCTAGTTTCTGTTAGAATGTACATGTGAAATGTCTTCTATTGTTGTAAGTTTATGTGCAGGTGTTAGATTGCTAAATAATGCAGTCTGTTTGCCTGGGAAAACCTAAGTGTCAAAAATGATGTAATTTGGGGAGGGACCCAGCAAACATGTTTATTAGTAAAGTTTAAATACTATTTCTCACAAGAGACTAAAAAATATTTTGATCTTGATATCCAACTTATCATCACTCTGCCTTGTGCTCACATGTAAGTTTTAGCACTGTGATTTCTTGTAGGAATAGTTAAAGCTAGTAAAGATTAATTAGATATTTTTCTTTGAAATCAGACCTGTCCTACTCTATTATTTTAAGTTTCTGTGTGATCTCTGAACTCTTAGATTTCTCTGTGATGTAGTTTTGTCTTGTGTTTTAATTATTTATTATTAAATATTTTTAAAACATTCTACCTGTGGCTGCTTTGCGTAGAGATAAGCTCTAGAGTACATTGCATATTTATAGAGGTTATTGTAATAGGCCACTCTAAAGTAAGCCTTGACTGTTAGTCATACTACCATTGGATAATAATATTGCACAGTAATAATTGGACATGCTTTTAAGGGCCTTTGAGTAGCTGATATTTATTAGCTGGTGGTGGCAGTAATTACTACCATATAGCCTGGGTAAAGGGGCACAGCTGGAGAACCTGTGCCAGCCTTTTTCCCAGGAGGGTCTGTGTGGTTGTATAACCTCGTCTCAAAGTGTGTGTGTGGTGTGTCAGCTACCTGGGCAGGGACACGAAGCACTGGCTGGACAGAGAGGGTACTGGAGGTTAGCTTGCCAGCTAGGATGAGATCTGGACCCTATAGCTGTGCCAGTGGGGAGACTTATTGGGGACCTGGAGAGTAAGGGAGCAACCAGCCCCATTCTGACTGTGATCACTGTGTGCACTTAAGGGAAATTGTACTTTACTGTGTGTATTAGTTATCCTTTCCTCTTTTATGACACAACCTCCCTGGTGTTAGTGGTGAGAATTGAGGCTCCTTGACTGCTTTACCTGTAATGTCAATTGATGCTATGTCACATATTGATTATCAGTAACCTCTTGGTTGTCTTCACACTATAATGTGAGTGACATATAGTGATACGAATCTGAACTATGTATTGTGAATGTCCTGGTGTCCTGGGGTTTTAATCCAGACATGGCTGTGCTTATGTGTACATAATGATGTTTAATGAGCATATGTTTATGTTGAATCAAAACCAAGCTCAGTAAATGTCACGTGTTTCATAATGTTTCCTGTAGTTTAGTACTATTTATTCTTCTTCATTTGCATTCCATTTGTCATTGCACACTCTGTACTGGCAGTGGTCTCTAGCAGTGAACTATAGTTCACTGCCTAAGGAAAAGAGTGAACAAATGAATTTAAGCTGCCTTCTGTAGAGCAAACAAGGCTGGCAGTAGTGTACAGCTGTCAGAACTCTGGATATCACTTGAAACAGCACACAGTGAATAAATTCAACCTGTTCTGCAACATTCCTTGTCATACAAGAAGCAAGTACAGTTATCATAAAGGCGGAACAAATCTGATGCAGGGTTCAAGTCCATTTGACAGTTACTTTCACAGAGGGGGGTCAGAATGCCATTTATTACCACATTTTGCTCAGGAATGTCAGAGTAAATATACTTTATTATCATAACTGTTTATTATTGCTGAAGCTCAATATAATGTGAGTAAATTATGTAAAGCAAGCCACTTATGATATTTAATGTAGAATGTACATACATACATAAGTATGATGTGCAGAATATTTTTGTTGTAATTATTGATTTGACGCAAATCATTAGTGTGTGTGTTTATGACAGTCTGTGTTATGAAGTAAGCATGTAAACTAATGGGTTCCCTTCAGAATCTCGAACTACTGAAATCCCAAATTTCAGTAGCCCAAGACCAGAAGGGAGAAAGTGCAGAATACCGAAACCCCAGAAGAGCAAAATGCAAAACCCAGAAGTTTGGAGATTTTGAATTAGCGGTTCTGGTGTTGCGCTGTGTGAGTGGGTGGTTGGAGATGTAGGTAAGTGTTTGTGTTTT
Organism: Protopterus annectens; assembly: GCF_019279795.1. NCBI lineage: Eukaryota > Metazoa > Chordata > Ceratodontiformes > Protopteridae > Protopterus > Protopterus annectens. The sequence continues at coordinate 537,980,783 of NC_056746.1, forward strand.
ACGGGTTTTGGGTAGGGGCTTTAGTGTGTGTGTCTGTGTGTTTTGTTAGTGTGATGTGTGTGTGCAAGGGGAATGTAGCTTGTGTGGTGGTGTTTTTGTGTGTTTGTCTGTGTAGTATGACCTTGGAGTTAGTATATTTAAGTAGGGGGTGTGGGGGTGCAGGGGTGCTTGCCCCCCTGCTTGTATGTAGGGTAGTGTTTGTGTATGTGAAGGGAGGTGTATGTTTGTGTTTGTGTCTGCAGTATGTTTAGTGTAGAAGTAGCGATTTTAAGTTTCGCGCTTCTGGGGTTTCGAGTTTATGGATTTTCGGCTTCATGGTTTTGAGATACTGAAATTCGAGATTTCAGTATTTCGAAATTATGAAGTGAATCCAAACTAACCCACCATTTTCTTACTCAGGTCATGCACCTGCGGTCATCTGAGATGTATTTACAAACACAAGCAATGCCTTTCACATAGAAATGCAGTCACAGGACTAAGTAAAGTCAGAGACATACAGGCATTTCTTGATTATTTCTGCATTCAGTTTTACATTATTATACCTCAAATTACCATCTTAACAAGTACGTTCTGCTGTGGCAGTAACAGTTAATCAGCAACATTTAAAATGTATCCTTTTTTTTCATTTGGGTTTCATTCCCAGGTGCTACAACTCAATCTTATCAGTGTCTAACTCCCAACATGATAATATGACAGAAGTCATACCATTTTTCTCCAAATAGCCATGAATATAACCAACAACATAAAGCATGTCAGGGCTTAACATTGTAACGTCTCAATAGTATGAGCATCACACATGGCCAAATGTCACTGCCATTTTTAACACCTTCTGTGCTTCCTGACATAGTCATTACCAATTTAACTGGCAAGATATTGATGTTATTCCATTTGTGTAAATGGAGCTGTCAAGGCTACGCATCTTTGCCCCAACAAGCTGTTACATGCAAGATCTTAATTGTGCATCAATTCAGACCCATATTTCTGGCTTTACTGCTGCAGACATTGCTGGCAATGGTAGAGATAGCGTTTTAATTAGAGCAAAATGGTGGGGTGTTGAGGAGTTCAGGATTTTTGTGGCATTCTTTGTGAACAGATACAGCTGGAGGCTACTGCAGGGGAAATATACCAGGTCTCAGGCTGAGTCTTGGAATAGCTTCAATAAGGCTGTCTTCAGTACAACTGCCATCCCATGCACTGGGGAGCAATGTCATCACCACTACAGGGACATGGGAAGGCACAAGAGGGACCTCCTTAGCCAATAGGAGGATGGATTTAAGACTACAAACACCCTTCAGTTATATAAGTATACTGACCCCATAACCTCTTTATGGTATGCCATTAATTAATAAGCCAATGCAGTTATTCATTAAGTGTTCATAAATATTTTATTCTACTGCACAGTTGCAACAGAGATTGCAGAAAACTGTGAGATGCATCAGGAGAGACTAACTTGCTTCAGAGAGGCATGGGGAAAGTATTCCTCTGTTCTGATTGCAAGGCACAGAAGTATTCTCAGTCCAACTCTGTATATGATCATGAGCAGGCATGCTACCCATAAATTCTGGGATAACATAAACTATCTCCTAAGACCAGGCCACTCTTCTACCCCAACCCCAGTAACCATTTCTGAACATTATGTGCCAACTTTCTGGAAAATATCACATACCATCCCACTCCACAAAGGAGGTAACTCCAACAAACTATCCAACTTCTGCCCCATTGCCATTCTATCCCCCTTAGCAAAAATCTTAGAAAATACATCCACAAACAGCTTCTCAACCATCTACTCTCTAACAATCTATTATCCAATTCAAAACATGGCTTCAGACTCAAACACAGTACTTCCACTGCCCTAATCTCTTTTACTAACACCATGCATCAACTCCTAAATGAAGGCCAGGCAGTCTTCTCCATCTTTCTGGACATGTCTAAAGCCTTTGACACCATTTCCCACAAACTCCTTCTCAATAAACTCCCAACCTATGGCATCAGCACAGCCTCTCTGTCCTGGTTCCTCAGTTATCTTTCCAATAGGCAGCAGGCCACCCCCTTCTTCCCATTTCTATGCTAGGCCCTCTCCTCTTCATCTTATTCATAAACGACCTCAGCTCAGCAACTAAGCAAGCCACGACTGTCCAATACACTGACAATGCTACCCTTATATGCTCTGCCCCCACACCTCAGGAATTTCAAATAAAAATGCAATCAACATTCCTAAACATAGAAGAATACCTATCAGAACATCAACTAATTCTCAACCCAAATAAAATCAAACTAATAATCTTCAAAAACCAAAAATCCAAACCTTGTTATGCCTCTCTGTCAATTCACTCCTCAAATGATAAAAAGATCGAACCCACAACTAATACTAATCTCCTAGGGGTCACTATTGATGAGAATCTAACTTTTGATAAACATGCCTCTGACAATCAAAAAGGTGCACACCAAGCTTGGCACCTTATATAGGGCCAAACCATACCTTGCCAACAAAGCCAGGCTTGGCATTACCTGTTCTCACCTGCTTTCTTCCCTCCTTTACAGATCACACATACTCACCAACCTTCGCAAATCAGATCTAAATAATCCAGAATCTTGCTATCACAAAATTGCTAAGTTTGCCTTGAATACCCCACACAGGGTGCACCACTGTGCTGTGCTCTCTCAACTAAAATGGCTAGAACTCCCAAACCTTCTAGCTCTCAACCAACTTTCGATGGTTCACAAAATAATTCACCTTCCCACTAACTGTCCTACTTCTCAATCTTGTTCAACCCAGTCTCAACCCCAAAACCGTCAGATCCTCCAATAAACTCACACTAAAGGTCACTCAATCCTGCAACTATCATGGAGACTGTCTGTATTCTAATAAAGTTATAAAACTATGGAATACTCTCCCTGCTACAATTACTAAAAACTCAAACCATTATGAGTTCAAACTACTACTAATAAAGTACCTAGCTAATCGTTGGCTCTGCTCCTGTCTTACCCCATGCTAAATCCACCTATCCTCACTCCCCCCACTTCCTACCCATATTGCTTTTTCTCAATACTGTTACTACAATTTCTCCCTGATCTCCTTCTATCTAAACTTTTTATTTTGTAATAACCCTCCTTGCTAACATGCCAGCAGTGTTATATGGAAATTGTAACTAGGTTGAATCTCAAATTTCAGGTCAATGCAATTTTTGTGTAATGCTATATTTTTGCCTAGCCTGACTTATGTCATTGTAAGAAATGAATATCTTTAATGTCTTAGAATTTCTATATAATGAACTACTGTTGTGCTATTCAAAGAATATATTGTACTGTTTTTTTGAAGTTTTTCTTCCTGGGCCTCAACTGAAAACGGACTCCTAGCCCAGTCAAACTTTCCTTCCTATTAATTTTTTACTGGCTACACAGTTTATAAGATATTTTAACTTCAATACTGCATAGGATTGACAATTCAATATATGCAGATGCAATTATTACCTTAGAAAATGGATATCTGATATAGCACAATGAAATATGTAATTTTATTAATCACATCAGACCATTGTGATTGATTGATTGATTGATTGATTGATTGATTGATTGATTGACTGGATGTGGCCCAACATACTTCCACATGTGGCTGCAGTGGCAACAGCAGAAACAGCGCAGCCACCCAACAGATCTGGGTCACAACTCGTCAGCATTGCTTCCACAACTTTTGTTCTACCTGCCCTACCTGTGTCAGGTAGCCCTGCTCTGGCTCCTGGTGCAATAGTACCCCCTGGGAACAGTAGTAATAGAGGTGGTGATTTTATTACCTGACACAAGCTGACAGGGCTGGTGGAGGGCATGATGAAGATGGGCCTCAGTGCCCAAATTGGCAGGGTTGACACACTCACTCAGGCAGCTAACACAGGAAACAGTGATGACAGTTCTAAGGGTGAGGACTAGATTCTCATTGCTCTCAAGCTGGATGTGGATGCACCTCCAAGGTCCCTTACCTATCCTCAGTCATGGTGTCCCCTAACCTTTTGTGTCCATCATTATCATCCGTGTCTTGTATGTTCTGTAGTTCTGCACCTGTTACCTACTTTACCTACTTACTTACCTGATCTTTTCTAAGCACCTTCCCCAGTATTCATCTTTCTCCAAAAAAATGGCCACCTATTCCAAAAAAAAAAAAAAATATGTCTCTACATAGCTTTCCACTTCACCTATGTGTCATCTAGGCATACTTGGTTTGGCCCAATTGGCTATATAACATTATTCTGTTGTTGCCACCCATTCCTGGTGTGGTGACTCTCCAAACTCATGATATTCTTTGTAAAATTTTTCATTTATGTTGTGAACAAGTGGATAGCTATGGTGCTCTCCCACAAACCTTCTGAAAATTCCTTTCTCCTGTGTTCTTCCTTCTGCTTGCAATGCCCATTTTTGCCACTGCCCTGTCAACCCTTTTTTCACACATTTAATCTGGTCAAAAAATAGAATCACACACAACATACATGGCCAGAAGTGGCCCATGGAAAAGCCTTCACTTTTTATCCCTGGCATTTGTGTGGAGGTTGTTATAGTGCACCGATGTTAATGCCATTCAACTTCCTATGGCAAAAGCTGAAGATTTTAATTTCAGTCACGGTAGTTCAATTACATTTGCACAAATGTGCTTAAATCCACTTCACAATAGGAATAAAGAGTAAAGGCAGTATTGTGAAACAATTACTGTAACAATTCTTAGGCTACTGGTTGTAATGAGCGAGAAGTTTGTATGCAGAGTGTTGACATAATTCCCCTGTTTGTAGAGTGATGTTTTGCATAGTGTCATTGGTTCTGTTACAGCTGTAGGTGAATTATTATTTTATGACATTTCATATTCCTATCATATGGTTAACTGCAAAAGTCTGTATTTCATTTACAACATTTCATTAACATAACATTTGAAAATGGCAGTAAGATATCATTTGCAAAAACATTACAGCCCCAACAGGAAGACTTAGTGAGCCACCCTTATCCTGCTTATGTCTTAATGTTAGTTGTAATGTCCTGTCCCTTCTTACTCCTTATAGCACGCAGTATATTATCCAGAGCATGACATATTAATAATGAGTTAATAAGTAGGAGTGACACACCATACATCTAGTCCTACATGCCCCACAAAAAATACTGTTGCTATTCCTCTCTTCACCTGTCCCTATCTCTCTCTCCATTCACCCTTCTGTACATTGTCACCACCCCTCAACTGTGTTATTGAAAGTGTGTGAATTAGGATTTCCTTTGTAGAGGGTTGTGATAATGCTCAGATCTATAGACATATTTTTGCATACTTTCAAAGCTTCTAATCCAGGCATTAGGTAAGTATTACTGACTTTTTAGTACACTCTTTTATGTGTAGTTGTTACCTATATAATCAGCCAACATTATCCTGCTTCTGTCATAAGCTACTTAGTCCCTGCCTCCCTCTCATCCACGTATCTTCTCCCTTCTGTGTCATTATTCCTCCTATGCATTTGTGCAGTTTCTGTCGCTGAACTCCAAATGCAACTGAGGCTAAATGGAAGTACACAGCTTATGGCAAAACCGTGTGAGGTTTGCCTTTTGTCGCATTACTCTGATGTCCTTCATGCTGCTGCACTTAGCTATGTTTAGTCAGGTTGATCTATTTTTCAATACACTGAAGAGTTGAATGTACAGTTTATGGTTGTCAACAGGGTAGTAAGTAATATATACATTCTCATTTTCTGCAATCTGCTGTCACGTGGGAATTTGTGAAGTCTAACTTTCTACATAGTTTGTTTAGATAATACTCAGGTTTGTAGATTTATTTTTTTGGAATACTCTCAATGTTTGAATCCAGATGTATATAAAACAACTGTTTTTGAATGTTTTGTATGACTCTTATGGGTGTAAATGTTGGCTACACCTTTACTTAACACTTCATTATCCTGATGCTCTCTTAATGTGCCTGATCCCTATTGTGAAGCTTGTCACGTACAGAGTTTGCCTGATTAATTATGCTGATAAAGCAAATAGTAACACAACACAAATATGTGCAGAAATGAAACATGAACTAATGTGTTAGTATGTCTGTATTGTGTATTCCTGTCACCAATTGTCCACCTCTTCCCACCAGTTGTGTGTCATCCATTAAACCTCTTTGATTCAAAACTGTTTTAAAAAATCATGCATCCACCAACAATAACATGTTTGGTCCTTCATGTGTTTCATAATACACCTGTATCATACAAGTAAGGACTGACAGACTGCAACTGTCATGACCAATGTGCTAATCATGAAACCTGAAACATGACCATAACACATATCTGCTCTGTATTCCATCAGCTTCACATGTGGTTACATGAGAATAATGCTTCTTTGCATGAAAGATGGCAAAGAGCACCATAGACTACTGTTATTCCAGTTGTAACATCAGCAATGCAATTGAGCATGGCCACACTGCGCTTCAGGCAGAGAGTAAAAAAAAATACATCAAATAATTATTTGTTGAGTTTGCATAATGTTTGCATATCTGTACTGTTTGTATTGTTATTGTAGTTTGTATTGTGTGACGCTGTTTCCGTTTCTGAAGAAGTTGGTAGCAATACCGACGAAAAGCCTGTGTGTTGTGCTTAAATTAAAAGTATACGTTTTTGGATTTATCGGTCCTAGTGCTTATTTCTCATCTACAGAGTGGTCTGTTGTGCTGGAGTGCATCCACATTTGTTTTTTACACTTGTAACTGTGTTATAATGCTGGTTAGCCTATTCATACATAATATATCACTGCTATTCTGCAGTACACTGTTCTATTTAGAAAGGGTCAGTTTGTCTTGTTAATGCACATTGTGCAAGCATAAGACAAATGTGCAATCATCCTGGAATTAACTGGCATTGATAATCCACTAGTTTACAACTATGATTGTCATTGGCGACCCATACTGTGAAACAGGTATGTGTCCCTCACAGTAACTCAATAAACATGAAGGACAGTACATAAATCTTAGCAGAGAAGTATGTCATTACTTGGGACAATCACAGTGCTCTTACATTGTCCTGTTCACACACGTGCATGTCTTCCAAAACCACTAATGCATAGTATCAACTGTTCCAAACAGTGAATTTTTACTTATTACAAATGTGCTTTTTAACATCACTAAATAAAATGTCTCGTGTGGTGCTTATGACTGATGCTGTGCTTTGTAGATTGTCTAGCAAGATAGGTAGGATGTTCAATTCTCAGCATGGAAAATGTGTGTGTGTGTGTGTGTGTGTGTGTGTGTGTGTGTGTGTGTGTGTGTGTGTGCGCGTGTGTGCGTGTGTGTGCGTGTGTGTGCGTGTGTGTGTGTGTGTGTGTGTGTGTGTGTGTGTTTGTGTGTGTGTGTGATGGGGATGTATAGAGTCAGGTAAGCATATCTTCAACCACAGTTGTGCTTGATCAACTTTCACTCTGGAGAAATATTTGTGTTTCATATAGTGATTTCTAGAATGTGTAACTAGATAGGTAAGTGGTTCAAATACAGCAGCGACTCCCATGTCTGCGGATAGCTCATAATACACTTGTAATGCGTAACATTCTACTCAAGTGACATGTCTTGCCTAGAACTGTCATACAACATCAGTGTAGTGAATTTTAACCATAGCAATGTTATCCCCTCAAAGTTGATGTATGTCTCACTTGTAGGCAGACTTTTACTATGGCTCATGCATTTAATGCAATGATCTGTAGATTATGTAATTATATAGGTAGGATGTTCAAATCTCACAGTGGTAAACTTGTCTGTGTGGGGTTGTAGAGTCAGGTAGGCATAACTTCCACAACAGCTGTACTCAATCCACTTCCACATGGGGAAACTTTTAGACAGGTAGATGAGTCCCCCATCCCCTTATCCCATTTTTCATAATATATTCTTTGCAACATACTAATAAGGTCTTTCTTTCCAAAATGCATTCTCACACTTTAAAAGGCAGATTTCTCCTGTGGCACTTGCAGTTCTTACACTATTTTTTAGATTTTGTAAGTAGATATGTAGGATGTTCAAATACAGCCTTTATTACCTTCTAAGAGTGTGTGTGAGATTCCAAATGGATTCAGGATTGGTTTACACACATTTGTAGTGACAACATTTACAACCGGAGATGGCTGCAAAAGTCATTTTAACACACACATCTCCTTGACAACACACTGCTGCTATCATCCCTTCATAGATGCTGTATGCCTCACTTGTATTCAGAATTCTCCTGTGGTGCTGGCTGCTAATGTGCTCTATAATTGTGTAATTACATAGGTAGGTGGTGCAAATCCATCATTGTTTAAATAGTGTGACTGTGATTATTGTCATATCCAGCTGGCTACTTCACAATCACCATTATGTACACTTCCACTTAGGAAATGTATTTTCAGTGGCAGAGTGTTAAGCTAGCAAATTCTAGGATCCCCAAGGAAAAAACATTTTTGAAACACAATGAGTGCATAATACTTGCATAACTGCAATATCTCACAGTCATAGTATAACTCCTCCTGTGGTGGTTTTTAGCATAGACATCCAGTTAATAAACAATGTTGATAGCATCCATTTAACAGTGCACTCTCACAATTGTACAGCAATGTCACGTGTGGTGTTTATGATTCAAGCACTAATCTGTAGCTTGTGATGTTGGGTCGTTAGTGCAAATCCAGCCATTACTGCTCAGACTACATTGTGCCAGTCTTATTGAGGCTGTACATTTCACTAACACTGTTTCCCCACACATGTGCTGTGAACACAGATGTTGATTCTTCTTACAAAAATCTATGATTTCTAACATAGCATTGTTTATATTCAAAGTAATCATGCCATGTGATTATACTTTCTGTACATATCCATTGTAGTAAACATTATCCTCTGGCACAAGGAAATGAGACAACATTTTGTACTATAGCATTTTTAAGCACATATATCCCTTGTAGCAATAACATGATGTAATGCATAGACGTACCAACATATTTCACAGTTGCGGTGACACTTCTACTGTGGCACATCCGTTCTCAACAATATCATGCATTTTCTGTTGTCAAATAGTCTGGTGTTCAAAACCCACATTCAGTGACTGTTAGCATTGTGTGGCTTTATACTGCAATGCATGAATGGCATTGACCACAGTTATAATGTGTACATTTATAATGGGAGAGGCCTTCACCACTGCTTTTTATCTTAAAGAGATTGTTTGTGATACAATCATATGATGTAATGACTTAGCATAGGTGGAGCGTCACACTTGTATTTTAAGACTTCCACTGTGGTGCTTGTGATTCATCCACATATTGTTAGTCAGTAGGCATACATAGTTTGCTGTTCAATTCCAGAAAGGGGCAACATTATATGAATATACTGAGGTTAAAGAAAAAACATTGTATCTAGTGATTTGTATCCATTTTTACATTGAACAATGAGATATAATCACATGTTTTGATTCCATGGCAGAGAAATGGTTATTCTAAGCATGTCAGGCTGTGAGTGTTCCTGTGCACATGCATTGAGTATTGGCTTGCATAGCATATCTATACAGACATAATGTGATTTAATTCTGGGACAGTGTGTGCATTACACAATGGAAACACTTCATTGGCCAATAAGTATTAATATTATACTGCTGACTGTTGTGTGGCTAGTAACATGCATACCTCCTTTTCGGCATTCTGACTAAATCAGATTGTTCAAATTGTAAACATAACTCCTTTTTTACATCACACATTGATTTCAGCTATTTGGGACAGTCTCCATTGCTATTTCCTATGGCACAAGCAGTCAGATCTGTAAACAGCCTAGTTTCATAAGCAGGGATATGAACCTTGTAACATCTGTGTGTTTCAGACAGCAGTGCCTTACACACATGGCACAGTCAGAGGGCCACCTTTTTCAGGCCTCATACTACAAGATAGGGCATCCATACCCCTTATGATAGGCAAGTCATGTAAGCCCTTCAAGGTTGGTCTTCATGACACAACCGATATGCTTATTTCTGTGGCATCCATGATTGTTATGCATCTTTCTGACATCTGTCCTGGTATGTGTTCAAAAATGACAAGATGCAAATTTTTAATATGTCATTCAATATTTATGGGCATTACTTAGTTTTAAATAATTTTGCTCTGTATTGCATGTATTCATCCAAACATATCTTTTTTACTGCAGTTCTTTTCTTCATACTATATAGCTTTATGGGAAATGAGAGCTTCCAGAAAACATTTGTAACTGTATGGCATGCTGCCAGATCATCAGTAAGTGTGACTGGGCCACTTGTTACAAAACTTTCTTGTGTGTTGGTGCTGTTGAATTGCTGTTATGTTACTGTTCTCTGTACTCCCTTGTGAGCATACCCAGTATAACAATGTATGAGATGTGTGCCATTTACCAGTGGAAACCTTGAAATCATGAAATGTCATCAGATCTGTGTTGTCATTTGTCATTTATGTATGTTGGGAGTTATTGTATTGCCATTTATTTAGCATTTACATGAGTATACAACACATGCTTGTCTATTGTATGTTTATAGGTGATAAACCCCTTTATTACACTGTAGCTTTATGTCCATCTCACATCCTTTGTTAGCACGTCTGTTTTTATTTATGTGCATGTCAAGCATTGTCATTGTGATTCATGACATCAATAAGGCTGTATTTATGTTACAAATGTTTCATTTAAACTTTAGCACATTTGCCTGCAGCATCTGAGTACATTTTCTCCATTTGCCCTCCCCTCTTAATTACTTCTGCAGTAGAACCAATGTTATTTGTGTACAATTCCCACACTTCACTCCCCCTCCTACAGAATTCTTTCTCTGTACTTGCCCTTAGTATTTCTGACTATAGGGAAGCCATTTTGTTTCATTCTGTGCTTATGCTTGCAAGCACCTCTCCATGGCTGTGAACACTATTGCTGGCCACAGAAAGCTACTTGCAAATGTATAGGTGTGATAAGCAACGCGCATATTCAATTAGTGCTGCTGCTGCTTGTTGCACTAACATGCTTAAATCATGTAGGCTTAGTGCAAAGCCTAGAGGATTGTTAATGAATACCCAGGATAACCATAAATCAAAAAGGAGGGAATGCTGTCATAGAGATAAAACACCTATGTTTGTAGCAGATTCCAAAACTGTACATTTGCATGATTCTGAGCCATGCATGTTGAAAGACACTGAAGCCAAACAATGGGGTGGATGGCAATGCCACTTCAAATTTTATAAAGCCAGTGTGATGCTGTATGCATAAAGGCCAGTCACAAAGGCTGGGAAATGCAGAACTCTTGTCTGCAGCTGAATGGATTGAGGGAGAAACACTCACTGAGTTATGCTGAAGAAATGTAATGGAGGAGAATCCCAGATCTGTGGAGCTTTATTGGCACTATTAAACCAGACATATATGTTATGTGCTATGTAGCTATATGTGTATCCAGGGATAGAAGCCATTTTCACATCCTTAAATGGTGGTGTGGGGTTTACAAAATGGATCTGCTACAAACAAATCAGCCAGTCAAGCTGGATGAAGCTTCAAATCTTTTTTTGACCATTGAAACACATAAAGAGCTGTTCAGATGTAACAGAATGATACTTGGAGGGGTGTCTCTGGCATCCATATGGCGGAACGCAGTGGTCCAAGTGTTATAGGGAATCCTGAACTTACAATGTAATCTGAACAACAATTTGGTAGCAGATCACCAAGACAAGGATCATAAGACCATATTAGCAATCTAAAATAAGTTCGTGCCAGACTCAAAATCAGTTTGGATTGGACTAAAATTTCTAAATACGGATTACCTTACTCAAACAGCTCGACAAACAGCATGTTCGAAGACATATGCCATTTGATGATTTTTCCGTTCAATGGGTGGTCATAGACCGAACTTGAACAGCTTGGATTACCTGGGTCATGGCTGAAAAGGGTCCCAGGATCAGCCTACCTAACCAGTTAACAAAGCCTTGCATAAATAAATACATAAATACATAATCACTTCAAGTGAGGTCATGATACATTTTAATATAGCTATACCTATAGAGGCAATGTCATGGTTTGCCATAATGGAATCATTACCATGCTGTTACACAAAATCCTGAATAATATGGAGCAACCTACCCCTCCAGTGTCACACTCTTTAATGAAACATGAAAAAAGTTGTACCCAAACTGACCAAGAATTTTTTATCCTGGTTGGGGAATACTTAGGTTCCTCTAGTATCTGTATAGAAGAGGGTTTAGGGAACTGAATGCCAGCCACTGATTCTGATTTTTTGTCACACAAAAGGAATGTTATCAACAACTCCAGCAGATTCAAATCTTGGTTCCCTTTTCCAGGGACACATTCATATGGCATTAAGCATAAAGAAATTAAATACATTGTAATCATGATGGACTAGCTGTTGATCCATCTAATGATTATTATGTATTTACAGTGGTAAATCATTGACATCTATAGATGATGCAGTCTGCTTTCTTCTGGATTAAGTATAACTGAATAGTTACCACAATGAGTTAACTAATTATTAACTATGGCTCATTCTTAGACTATAAGAAGTCAGTTTTAGATATTCACTAAATTAATTAGTGGGCAGGGGATTGCAGGACACTTAGCTTTTAGATACATGCCTTAGTTTTCTCCAGAGATTTGTATTAAAATCGTTTAATGAGGAGCATGTATTGGTTTATTACTTTATTCAGTCTCCATTATGTTTTTATTGTAGCAGTAAATAACACAAAGCTGCGCCTCATGTTGTCCTGGAAGAAGATGAGCTTGTTGAATCATGACTCACTGAAGCTGGCAACACTCCTAATGTTGTAAACGTCTGTAAAAAGAGTGGTCTGAAAGTTTTAAACAATGCAAGACTCGATATATGTGAGCCATTATTGTGCATTTCATTTCTGCTAAGAAAGACATTATACAAAACAGCTACCACAGCATTTTAAATCTTACAGAACTGATCACACAGTTATATCTGGTTTACATTCAAAGCTGGTACTTGCATTTTGGGGGCCACCAACAAGTTTTAAGTTGGGAGCCCTACCCAGGAGGGTGTAATGTATGGCCATGTTACTGTCACAATCCATTCACTGCCAAGATCCTCCCACCACCCCTTTACGGTCACTGTATAAAGTGTTAGTACATTCAGACCACTACAAAGAATTGCAGGGCCACTGTTACTAGTTACACATACTGACTGGCATTTAATACCAAAGTTACATTTCAAGCCTTAGTACCATAGCAAGGTAGCCACTCACAGAGAGGTATATGCACATGCTGAATGGCATTTTGTAGCAATGTAACATTACAGCAAGCCTCTGTACCACAACAAGGTAGCCACTCCTGCAGAGGTACACAACGACATCCACACAAACTCGCACACACAGGACAGAGACACCCACACTAGACGAAGACAGCACTACAGCAAGATTGAACAGACACCCACAAAAAATGAAGACAGTACGACAGCAAGACTGAATAGAGATTCCCTCACACAGGACAGAGACACCCACATTAGATAAGGAGAGCACTACAGCAAGACTGAAATAAACAAGATGCATTGGAAAGACTGACCTCACCCCACAAGACAGCTAAAAACATGCAGAACCATTAGATTGCAGAGGCACACAAAACAGCCATATAGAAAAGAATATAGACACAGAAAACATAGAGGAAATAGCCTTGGGGAATTACAGAGACTGAGTCAAACAGACTTAAACTCAAAGAGAAACAGGTCAAGTCAAAAAGCATACAGTTGAGACACCAGAGTGTCATTTATCTGCAGTGTGCAGCACCCCCCCCCCCATCTCTCAACTCCTACCACATGAAAACTGGACAAAGGGAAAAATAATGGTAGAAAGGTGTAGACATCAGGGACATATTAAAATACTGCTTTTACACACTGAGAAATATAGATATTTGGCAGTATTCTCCACAGCCCCCCCCCCCCAATCTCTCAACCACACAGAACAAGAAATCTGGACAATGCTAAAGGTAAAGGTAATGGTAGGACAAATGCATAAAAATCTAAACATTTCAAACTTAACCTGGACATTTGACAATATTACACCACAGTTCTAACCTTTTAACTGCTTGGCACAATAAATCATGACAATGCTAAAAGTAATGTTAGGATAATGGCATAAAATCAGGGACATTTCAAACTTAAAAATCTGGACATTCTACAATAGTTTTACAGCTCCCATCCTCTCGGCCTCATAGCACAAGAATTCTAGACAATGACAACAATACTGGCAGGACAAAGGTGTAAAACAGGGGCACATTTTAAGTACTGCTTTTACAAACTGAAAAAAAAATGGACATCTGTAAGTATTTCTCACAGCCCCCTCTCCCCTCCTCTCAGCCACATCGCACAAGAGAAGTAAAGATAATGGTATAACAAATGGGACATTTCAAACTTAACCTAGACATTTGGCAATATTCCATCACAGCCGCCACCACTCAACTGTTTGGCACAAGGCATCTGGACAATGCTAAAAGTAATGCTAGGAGAAAGGCAGTCAATGACATTTCAGACTTAAAAATCTGGACATTTGGTATTGGCCTCATAACCCCCACCTCTCAACCTCTTAGCACAAGAATTCTGGACAATGACAAAAATAATAGCAGTACAAAGGTGCAATATGAGGGACACATTCTCATACTTTTACAGACAAATGCTAGAATAAATTTTGCACTAGTATGCAGACATCAAAGACAATCTGGCCATTCTACAACATACTCACTCCTTAACCTCCAACCTCTTATTAGCACAAATCTGGATAAAGCAAAAAATAATAGGAAAACAGAGGTATAACATCGAGGAAAGCTTAAACCTTGTTCTCATGTATAAACAAAACAACACGATATACAACCATTTCTTTGTGGACTTTATACATGCAATACACTTGAAAATCATTTCAAATTTGTTTTGCTCCCCCTTACCACAACACAAGAATTCTGGACAAAACCAAAAATAATGGAGAACAAAAGGCATAAAGCCAGTGAAAGTTTAAATACTTTTAGATTTACAAAGATATCCTTCCTTCTCAACTTCTTAACACAAGGAATCTGGACAAAGCCCAACAAATAGGAACAGATGTTAATATTATAAACTCAGGAAGGTGCTAGAACATGAGTTGTGTTAGTCTGGATTTTGTGTAGGATATAAAATGTGAAACTTAAATGTATGTCATAATTTAATTACTTCAATCCTCATTGATTTGCCAGAAAACCACATTTTTGTAAGGAGAACAGGAGAATAGACTAAAAATATATATCAGGCAAAAAAATTGACATTCTGTAAAAATATGGACACTTGAGAGGTATGTCTGCCAATATGACAGTCCAAAAAACAGCAACTTACCTTTTATAGATGGACTTGTTGGTTCAAGCAAGTTGCTTGTGTTTGATTCTGTTCCTTAGCTAACCTGGCCAGTCATACTCACCCTGATGGCAGACTGACTTTTTCCACAAGAAGAGCTTTCAGTTGTCCTGAAAAGGGCAAATGTTTTTCTTTTGAGTAAATTGTTTTGCCCTTAAAAGCATAGTTTAAAAAGCTCCTAGTAAGAAGGGCTTTCTTAATAACTTGATCCCTCACTCATTGACCCCAAATCCAAAATGAACTTCACACATCTTAACTCTTTACTAGTCAAATGCTAGTAAAGCAAAGCTTGCAGCACTTGCCTTTCTAAAGGCAAATATCCATGGATGTGGAAGTGCTGCAGGCTCATCTGGACCAATCAGGTCCTTTCTTCATCTCAATGTCGTCAGTTTAAAAAAAAAAAAAACTTTTCAAACTGCACCCATTCTGAGATTGTACTGCTGAAACCTTGACACCGTCTGCCTAATCTCAATGGACGTATCCCAGTGGGGACCCTGACCTGCAGCAAGAGATTTGGGGGCCCTGGCAGTCACAGGTTTCATGGGTATCTAACACAGGCTATGTTTACATTCCTTGTATCATTAAGATTATAACACATAATGTTTGCTACAGGGACTAGGAAGACTGCAATTGCAGAACACTGGTACTTTAAGCTTAAGCATTATGTCTTCATTAACCAAGATTTTTTTCTGATTATCAGAAATGGTTTATAGTGTAGTTTTACAAGTCACATATTTCATAATGCACACATTTTTTATAAACTAGACAGGTAAGAGTAACATCTGTCATATATATTTTTGTTTTCAGCTATATTCTGCATTTATCTCTGTGTGCTTTATTATCAGAAGAATAAGAAGCAGACTCTCCCTTCTGCTTGATGTTTCACTTTTTGTTGGACAAACTTTCATATTTCCTCCTTAGCTTGTTCTGCACCAAAAATGACTTTGATCCAACAGTAAAAAACATTCAGAAGACAGCTAGATAAAGCAGCTTGAATCTCACATCTGCCTCTCAACATTCCTCTGCCTGGTTACAGTGAATACTCATTTTCCACAAACAGTCTACTATCTCCAGCTTTTAATACTTTTCCCTTTTGCCACAATTTTGTCAGGATCAACTCTTTCTGCTGGTAGGTTTGCATCTTTACTAATACAGATCTTGGCAGTTTGTTTATGGCCTGATTTGAAGCATACACATGGTGTACCTTTCATTGGACAGTTCCTGTTGTGGAATGCCTATCCAGTTGCCTATTTGTGGCTTCATAAAATGAATACAGTTTGTTCCTTCTAGTTTCTCTGGTAGAGCAGAAATTCTCAGATGTTTTCTACATGCTCTGTCCTCTAATTCTGCCATTTCTTGAAACATCTCCTCTTGAGCAGTCTCATACTCAGTCAGCCTTTTCTTCATTTTGACCTCTGATTTTTGTAGTTTTATCTGCTCATCCAAATATCTGTTTAAACATTCTTCCATTTTTTTCTAGCCTTTTGTTATTTGAGTTTATATACTCCTTCAGTGTTTCATTTATTGTAATCAGCTCTGACTTTTATCCACTAAATTATGGGAGGCCATGTCTTGCACCAGTTTTAAGTGCTTTTTGCTGAACAGCTGTAGGATTCTTCCCAGTCAGTGTTTTCTCTTCGCATTTTGTAGTTCATTTTCTTTTGGGTTCTCTTAATTTCTTCTTTGCTGGCAGCCAGGCAGAGTGTTTGCTAGCCAGTAACAGAATTTACTAGAATTGACAGAGTACTGGCCCTTGTGTTTCAGTTTCTTTTTTTCATATAGGGAGAGCTGAAGTTAAGCTGTTGATCTATGCACAGCCATCTTGGAAGAATGAAGGAAGGGTTTGTTTATAAAGAGTTATACAGTGGGATATTAAAATTTATATGGAGTAAAGATGAGAAGAATGAAATGAAAAATTGGAGACATCACACTAAATAGCACTGATTATAAATGCTTTATGAGAATAATACAGGGGAGAATGGAAGGAATGATGAGCGATATTATGGAAGAAGGTATATGTGGTATAAAAGGGAAGGGATGCTAAGAATTGTTACATGTTGTGAAACTGTGGATAATATTAAGTAAAAGGGAGGAGGATAGGTGATATTAGCAAAACATTTGATACAGAAGGACATTATGCTTTCTGGGATGTTATGGAGAAGTGTGAAGTAGGTAACAGAATTAGGAGACTGTGTATGTCAGCATATCAAAATAATAGAAGAGGGGTGTTAGTGAATTGGTGGCTGAGTAAGAAATATGCATGAGGTGTGGTATATACAAGGATGTCCCATGGTAGACTGTTGTTTGTATTGATAATAAATGTGATAGGGAGTGAAGTAACATAACACGAAAGATATGTGATGCAAAAGGAAGTGGTGAGTCCAGTAGTTTTGACATACACAGATGATAAGTTTGCAGTTGTTAAGAGCAAAATATAGATGAGGGATGTGATGGTTTACCTGAAGGGATGTTTATAGGAAATGGGATTGACTTTGAATAATGATGAAAGGAATGGTTTGGAAACTGTACATTTGGTATTTTCTTTAATGTAGGTAGAGATTAAAACAATTGAAAAGAGGTGTGCTACATATGAATAAAGATGAAGGGTTGTTGGGGATTACTAAATCCAGTTGTGCATCCTGATTCTTAAACTTTTGTAGAGTATTAAAGTGGGTAAAAGAAGTTAATAAGAAATTAATAGTGAGAATGTTTAAATATAAGTACAACAAGTTCTGAGAGATGATGAGAATAAGAAAAAGAGCAAAATAATATGCAAATGAAGAAATTAAAAATTGTCAAGAAAAATACTAATATGAAAAAAAGATAAATTATGATACAGAGGAAGATAAAAGGATGTGGTATACTAACACGATGAAACAATATTATTATGTATATCCATGGGAAACTTTTACCAACTGAAATGATTGTAGCCATTAAAGTAAAGAAAAAGGTATGTACTAAGAT
Organism: Protopterus annectens; assembly: GCF_019279795.1. NCBI lineage: Eukaryota > Metazoa > Chordata > Ceratodontiformes > Protopteridae > Protopterus > Protopterus annectens. The sequence goes on from NC_056746.1 coordinate 537,999,091, forward strand.
AGTAGAGTGTCAGGATTTCCTAAGGAGACTGGTAATAAATAAGTTACAAGTAAAGAGGAATATGCCATAGAAAAAGAAAGTTGAAACAGTATGTTTAGTTTTTTGCAGAGGAAAAGACAACAGAACATTTGTTTTGAAATGTAAAAGAGTGGTGAAACTCTGGAAAAGTTGTGCAAAGATTTCTTTTCTAGAGAATATTAATGATGTAAACAATATAGATATGAGTGTGATTATGTATGGATATTACAAGAGCATGAAGGAAGAATACATGAGAAGAGTAGATAAGAATGTATGTTATGTAATATGGGTTATTTGGAATGAAAGATTGAATGAAAGTTTGTTTAATGAAAAATGGATTTTGGCAGATATGTTGTGAAAAATTAGATTACGGTTATGGAAGGAGTGGGAGGCAATTATGGAAGAAGAACAATGAGGATGTTATAATAAAAATGATAAAATAGTGAAAAAAAGAAACGTGCAAATATATGTCTGTAAATATGTAGATAATGTTTTTATATTGTATTAAATAAAGAAACTCTTTTCAGTGGGTGCCATGAGATCTTCTACATCCATATGAGCTACCACCAACTTAAACAGATGGGCCCTCGGTTTAACATCTCATCCAAAGACCAACATGCTCAGGAGTGCAGGACCCCCTTTATCCTGCACTGCAGTGTCAGACATCCACCTACTGGTCGTGTGAGCAAATGTACCACCTGTTGTGCCACTAACACTAATTGCTCTGTCAGGCCATGATGCACACGAATATGCAGAATATCTAACCTACACCAGTGTCATAGAGTAATAAAGCCCTGAATATGGCCCAGGCAACCCAAGTTTCAGTAGGAGCCCAGGCACTTGGCAGCACAGGCAGGGAGGATAGGCAGACCTTTACATACAGAACAACCACCCATCAAGTGAAGAGCTGAAGGCAGATCTTTTTTGAAATTCCTTTGGAGAACTTTTATAATCCTAACTCTTGTTTGGATGTCAGTGTATCAGCAGTCACATACATGTGTATTAGAATAAAAATGTATTGCTTCCCTTCTTCTTGCTACAGAGGCCTCTGACAGAATTAACTGGGATAGCACTGAGTTGAGTTAAATGTATAAATGGAAAGTAGAAACCTGTAAGTAGTGGAATCATGTCAGTCTACTGGCAGCATTAATTCTAAATGCCATTCAGTAGTAACTGATGGGTGAAAAACACTTTCTTTGAACAGAAAAGGCTTTCTTTACACAGGACAAGCCCCATGCAAAGCCCATGTGAAGGTGACCAGCCCAACTTATTCATATATACCAACCCTGAGGTAACACAGTTGTGGAGAAAAATTCAACCAAACCAATCGCAAAACTTGTTTTCAGCCATTAATATTTGACCATACAGCATTTAGAAAAAAATGTTCAGCAGTCTGAGAGGATCCCTAAGTATCCTGCAAGTCCTCAGAAAAATCCTAACAAGGAAATCACTTTGTTAACTGAATTGTATAAAAAATGCTAGGAAGCAGCCAACAAAGATAGGAAAGAGTAGTGAAACTTAAGCTGAAAATAGTACACAATAAAAATGCAATAGGAAAATAGAAAGTGGATGAAAATGTAAGTGCAGAAGAAAGGGTGAAAGCACAATGAAAAGAACTTGAAGAATGAAATTGGGCACTGTCCAAAAAAAAATTAAAAGAAGTTAAACAGACCTTTCAATAGGTGTGTGATACAAAGGCAAAGCAGCAGATGCCATATGTGAGAAATGAACATATCACAGAGATGCCAAAGGCACAGAGAAACTGCCAAGAAAAGAAAATGGAAAAATAATTTTAGATCACAATGAGTAAAGCAGACAGTAAGATCAGCTCAAATAAGAGAACAATTTATGAGGCCTTTACAGATGGTATTTAATACTCACAATTCATCAAAGCATATGAAATTAAAGTTCATTGACTAAAAAAAGTCACTTGAAGTGAACTTACTATCCTCGTATAACATCCTAAACTTCATTTAGATACTGAAAGTACATTTACTGATCTTATTAGAAGCATTGAATGATTTTGGACTTTTCTTGCTGTTATCATGAACACTTATCACAACAATATCTTGCTTGCTTAAACTACTAATATGACTTGCTGAAATTAGCATTATCTGTTATATGAATTATTTTCAAATGTGAAATAATATTGCAGTACTTTGATGGATTTACTGCACATCAGCAAGTCAAACGGCATTAGATATACTCTGTCTAGAGAAATAAATCTCTTCTGTAAATCAATAGACTGGTTTGGAGGGACAGGTATGTCTCTCAGACGATACTGCTGCTCTGGAGCAGACTCCCCATCCACATAAAACAAAGTTCATTCCTGTCCATATTCAAGTGCAACTTGGATCTATGGATAGGAAACAGAAAATTTACCCCAGGACTGACCCCTGTATTACTAATGGGCAGAGTCATCTCCTAAATGCTTTATGCCATGCAGGGGTCCATTCTAATTATCTATGGTATGATCCCTGATAGTCTCACTTGGAGTAATATATCATTATTGATCATGGGATGGGTAAGATGAATCTCTAACCAAATGGGATAGGTTAATTTGAGCACAAAAGGAGAAACTGGTTAAGATTGAAATGGCCCAATAGGCAGTTAGCCTAGTACATACCTATGAACCTATAATATTATCTGCATACTCCATGAACAATGTTGCATATTGTTTCCATCTTGCTGATTAATATCAGGCAACACATATCCAAAACAAACAGAAGGCTTTCTTTGGAGTCTTTCAAATAATCCAGGTAATTTTTAGATCTAAAAGTTCTGGTTCCCAATAAACATAATGTCTTTATCCCTCAACACGTGTGGACATTTATAACCGTATACCACCACATGCCGATATATATTTATCTGTGAGAAATTTTGACTTTGATATTATTACTCATTACTTTCCAGATGGTGCTGGCTGATTTACCCATGGAAGATGCTCTTTACTCATGACAGCAAAGCCAAAGGGAGTCATTTTTGCCAGGAATGGGCAATTCTACCATTGCAAATGGTCTAGCAGTGATTATTGATATTATATAATGTATTTATTTTAAAAAAAAAGATGTTTCTTACCTTTTGTAATCATTTCATTCAGTTGGGACACTTCTTATTTTAAAAGCAGTTTTCTGCTCTTTAGGATGAGCAGAGGCATTTCTTTGATGTACTGGCCATTTGTACATTCATTTATGTGGCTACTCATATGAGTAGATATTTGGAGTGTAATCGGTGTAACTAACACTCTGAGCCCAATTCAGAAAGGTTACCATGAGGTGCACACAAGGTGTACACCTCGCTATAAACATTTCTAATTCAGAGACAGACCTGCCATGGAGCTGCAACACAAAGACATGCAGCATTGAGGTGGGCTGTTCCTGCAGCCATGTTAAATGCTAATGAGGTATTCCAGGGGAGACACTGATAATAATTAGTCATGTGCTGTCTCCCATAACTCTAACCAAAGGCTGCAGTAAGGCATTTACACAACCAAGCAATTCAGAGAATTGCGAAGCTGCATAAGGTAGCAACCTCACTGTCACCCATGTTAATGAAGACAACTAAAAGCTCATGGTCACCCATTGCAGTATGGGTAAATGACAAGGAGTTTAGCAGACAGGTAGTATTGGGGGTGTGCAGACCTCTCAGTTGTACATATTTTGGAAGATCATACATATTTTTAGGCCTGAAGTACCCCTGCAAATGATGTACCTATTTTTGGAAGTATGCCTCTGATTTCAGGCTTTATTGACCCCTTTACACAATTTTTTGAATCACTTTCATCACATGTGATTTTTGAAGCTGTCTGGTACACAGAAAATTCCTTCATGTGAGAAACGTACTAGTAGCATGTCTTAAATCTTCCTTTTTCAGAAACAAAAATAATGAAACTGTGTGATATAATTTTGCAATACAGTTTATTAAAGTCTACAGATTTTACATTTTTCTTTGACAATCCCCAGGATTTAGTAAAATCCATGTAGACTCCATGTAGAGCCTACATGGAATGTACCTGTGTACATGGCCACTGTTCTCCCTCGGCAATGTGCCATGCATATTAATCATGGAAAACTGCCGAGGGAGATTATAGTAACAGGGATATTGAATCCATGTAGGCAAAAGTGTAGAGGCTGGTCAGATCCTATGTTATGTACATGATGAGGCTCCATGTGATGTTCTGTGCTACTGTTGAAATGTGCTGTATATTAATAGTTTGTGTATTAAATTTATAAAGTGTTATGTTTTTTTTTCTTATTTTTTCTTATTTTTAAATGGTCGTTTGTGTGGCATGGCACAGAATGCAGCAATGCCAAGTCATGCTTACACATAGACAGCTGACACCTGCTAGACATCTAAAAATAGAAACTGGATGTAATTAATTATGATACCTGTTTTTTTTTTTTTTTTATGTCTGTTTGCCTGGTGCGGAGCAGAGCACAGCAATGCCAAGTTGTGCTTACACACAAACAGCAGACACCTGACAGGCATCTAAAAATAGAAACTGGATATAATTAATTACTTATTTCTGCCTCTGTTTAAGCCAGTTTTAGCCCATTTGCATGGTGCGGCATGGTAGCTTAGTAGTGAATGTGAAGGTATACTACTTTATATACTATCCAAGTAGCTAAATGGGTAGAGTGATGGTCTAAAGCTTTGTAGGTCCTAGGTTTGAGTCCATATCATTTGTTGAATGCAATGGAAAATATCTTTTAAATTAAAATCAGTATTTTTACATTTGGGAGATCTGCACGCTTAAACATGGTTAATAGCTAATATTGTTTGTGTATTGCTAAGCTTCACTAAAACCATGGTTGTGAGAGTTTCTGAAATGCTCAGCTTTGGTTAGCTGGTTTACGCGATGCTATGCAATGCGGTGCTTTTTTGAATGCTGCTAAATGATGTGTAAGGGTGGGAAAACAGACTATATTAAGGCCAATAGGTGGGAATTCTGCACCATTTGTTGGAGTCTACTTATCTGCTGATATGCCAGGTGGTGTTAGAAAGGGTGTGGGCTTTCGGGTGCAGAGATGGGGTGTGCAGGAGTCCAGGGTTTTTGTTGGGCTCCTTGTATGCAGTTATAAACCTAGGCTGCTGCAAGGAGGTTACCAGAGTTCAGAGTGTAAGGGTAAGGCCTGGGATTGGTTGGCCAGGGATCTTACCAGTGCTACTGGTATCCCCTGCACTGGTGAGCTGTGTTGTCACCACTATGGTGATATGAAGTGGAGAAAGAGGGGAACATTGGACACCTAGGTCCAAGAGGTTAGGGTTTGGCTGCTTCCCATAAATATGTAAGTATTTTTTCTACTGCTTTACTAAAATGGAAGCTGAATGTGTGCAGAACTGGTATGCATAATAGTGTGCTTCTCTCCCAACAGCTGCAGCTGAGAGGACTTGCAATATTTAGTACCATGCTGGGTGCCTGGCCAGGTTGTGCCGTGGGTGTGGTAAGTATGGTGATATTATGCTAACTGTAGTGCAATAAGCAATAAAGAATAAAACAATGTACTTCAATAATGAATAAACAATAAAAACTGTAGTGCAATAAATGGGCAATCAGAACTGTAGTGCAATAAATGAACAATAACATTGTATTGCAATAAACAATAAGCAATACCAATAACAGTAAGCAAAAAGGTGTAAAACAGGATTGTGGTGTCATAACATAATTGCACTAGAACTATATGCATTGCATGTCTACGGAAAGTTTGCTGCAGTCAAGTGTACAACTGTAACAGTTGTAGAATACAAGACTAATGGCCTGAAAAATGTATTGATCAACTCATAGTATGGTTCAAGGCTGTCTCCAGACCAATTTCAGTCACATAATGCTCTCATTTTTTTTCCACTCCAGGAACAAAAGGTATATAGCTGAGGTATCCCACTTTAGGAGCATATAGCGTATGTAGATTTTGCAGAGAATTATCAGCAATACCAATAAAGTGTTAAGCAGGATTGTGGTTTCCTAAATAAATCTGTCTTAATATTTGCAATAGGGCTGTAGTCATTGTATGTCTGTTCTAAGTTGCTGCAGTCAATTGTTACATTACTTGCAGATGTCCCCTGCAGTCACAGCTATTGGGTTCTACTCCCATGCCTGGCAATTAAGGCATGATGCCTGTCTAGTTTATTTAATGTACACAAACATGCCTCTCAACTGTCACAATTTTTTGTAATGTAATTACAACTGCCTAATCTGTCTGTTCCATGATTACCACATAAATGATTACCTGGAATGCTACATATTTTCAAATCCATTTACATAATACCTTGGTAGTTATGTAAGTCCACATTATGTGAAACTGTTCTGTGTAGTTGTGTACCTGCATTTGTTACTGCTTGGCCCATACTGTTCCATGCTAACAGCTTGAGAGGTATGTATGTGCTACATCAGCTATAGAAGAATTGTAGTCACTGTACTCACAACTGACACTGCACACCTGTAGAAGTATGTAGTTGTACTGTGTAGTAATATTACCTGCGAGGTAACTAATGGCATGTTTTTCTCTCTTTCCCCACCCCTTATCTTCTTTAATTTATTATTGTTATTTATTATTATGATTTAATATTAAAATATTTTGTTACACTGTTTTATTGGCCTTATGGTTTAATTCATACTGGTTTGCTGCTAACATACTTACTGTTATGATACTTAATGTTGTGTTACACATAATATACCTTAATATGTATTTGGATTAATAAATATTATGTTCCATTCTGTTAATGCTAACATTGGTTTGGTTATTACTAACTTTAACTTATTGTTATAACTACTTTACTACAATGCATCAAGGTTGTCCGGTTCCTCGTGATCTGCCTACCTTGCCTCCTCTGGCTGTGGCACCAGGTACCAGCATGTCTGGAACCCAGCCTGGTGGTGTCCTTTCTGCTGCCCCCACACTGCCTGTGGCATCTGGTAGTACTGCCCCATGAGATAGGGATGGGCCCCCCTCTGGCAACCGTGGTGGAGAGGGAGTTGTCACCTGTGACAAACTGCAGGTTTGGTGCACAGGATCATCGACCATGGGTTTGAATGATGCCTGGATCAGATGGAGAGCATGCTGGCCACCCTGGTGGGGCAGGTTCACCCTGGAGCCCACCCTCCACCACTGCCACCCTCAGGGCAGTGATAGAACAGTGTTGACAGTCCCATTGGTGCAGATATGAGTCATGCTGCTACCTTGTCGAGGCACATTGGACTGAGATTCCACAACACCTTCCCCATCCAAGGTGTTTACCTCCCTCTTGTGTCACACACCACCCCTGTTTGCTGTCTTGTCTGTCTGCAGAAGCTTATTCACCTACCCAGCTCATCTCCTCCACACATACCTATGTCCCTTCCCCAACATTCCACTCTCACCTTTAAAAAAAAATGGGCACCTGTCCCAGAAAAAAATATAGTCGAATACCTAGCTTGCGATTTTGCACACATGTCCACTGGACACACATAATTTAGTCCACTTGGCTTAACAACGCAATTATGTTGTCCTCACCTGGGGGGTTACAGTCCAAAGTCATCAAAAAATTCTGTCAAAGTGCACAGTTGTTGCTGTACAATAAATGGATAGCTATGGTTCTTTCCTACACCCTTCCTGCACATACCTACCTGCCTTTCACTATGTTTTTCCTCCTGCTTGCACCCCATTTCACCACTTTCCTGTCTCCCCATTTTTCTTTTCTTTATATATTTCTAGCAAGATGATGTGTGACACACTGCGTAGCACAGCTTCACTAAGCTCAGCTAAATGGACCTATATTGATATATGTGTTTTAAATAATAAACATGTACAAAATAAACACCTGCCCCAATTTCGAACCTAAGACCATCACACCTCTAGAGTGCTGCATTAACCTGCCACACCACACAGCTGTTAATTAAAACAGGTGGTTTAAGCAAAACATAGTAATTGCAGGTTACAGCCATTAAGCATGTTTCAGCTGAGCTACACATTCTGCTGCATCACACAAACTTACTTAAAGAGAAATGCAAAAATTGGAATTGCCCCTTGGAGTCTGGTGCAACAGTACACCACTAGAAAGTCAAGCACACAAGAATGGATGTAAGTGAGGTCTCTAATAGCAAGTAAATGTCCCCTTTTATCAGCAACATTTACAAATACACCTGCTAAGGCATACTGGCAAAATACATGCACAACAGGGACCTTGGTGCAGAAATATATCCTTATAAAGCCATGGACATATTGATGGCTGTAAAAAAAAGTATGTCACAGCCTGTATGTGCATACATCTTGCAAATACACCTCCTGTAACAGTGACTCCATAGCTCAGTCTATTAAATGCCTTGCAAACAGTACATTTTGCCACACACAGTCCTGTGTTCAAATCCAGAGGTGTGTAGCATTTAAATAACAATATTGTGAAACCACCAATGAATCACTGAGTCATGCACTCTTTTTCCACACAATGCATTACAAATGAAATGTATGCATGTTGCTGATGGAAGTCACAGGCCTGCAGATAGGAAAACACTTCACATATCCCTATAGCAAAACTGTAAGTGCATAAAGTGTCACATCATGCATTAATATGCATTCACAGAGGATTTTAACTCAGTTAATGCAAATGAGGCCCACTACTATCAGAATGCAGTACACAGTCCTTTCAATTTCACAGTGCAGATTAGCACAGCTGCAGAACTAACATACACATATGAAGCCCCTGCTTGTAACAAGGACTGCCAGCATACACGTTCCAAATGAGTAACAGGCCGTAACACGTGGCCTGACAGTTGCCCAAATGGTGGACATAATGTTATATTTATCCCCTATGTTGCTCAAGGACATAAACATGTAGCCAAGTACTCTGTTAATGATACCGTTGCCTAACATACTTACCTTAAACACATGCCTTAATTGGAGTGGAATGGCTACCCTTATACTGGCTCTGGCTGTACTACAAGGCTGCTGCAGCTGCCACAGTTACTCCTACAGCTTGTTGTCCTACAAAGTGTTCACACTGAACACTACACCAACCAAAAAGAAATAAAACTGAAGACCACAGATGAAGAATCTAATATATTACACTCAATTTATTGTGCCTCTAAAGTGTTCACACTGTCTGCCTAGGCCTATTACCTGCAGCAGCATCTGCAGCCTGTAGCACACACATTTCTATGTAACAGTAGCTTCTGCAAACCTACTCTCTGCAATGACGTAGTATCCTCACTCCAGAAATATCCAGCACAACATATCAGAAAGGGCTTGAAGTCTACATGGAGGCCTTATAGCTTGTACAGTGGTTGTATGTCATTGGCTGATGATAGTCTCAATCAGCTGTGTCGGCTGGAATTAGCATTTCAGAACCACAGATTGGTTAAGAGGCAATCACCTACTAATGAGAAGCATGTTAAAAGGCAAACATGTTGGCTATGGGTAACCATTCTGTATGAGACTTTCTGCACACAGAACACGCGCTTGCAAAAACTTACATATCACCACATACCAACAGAGGAGTTTTGCACTCCAGCAGGTATGCAACCTTTTTTTGTTTACAACAGGATGCAGATATGTGAATATACTTACAGGGAATAGAGATTACATCACTAAACCTTTCTTAGAACTGTAAAATGACATGTCATTGATATCCAGATTTGTTGCACCTACAGGGGACGTACAATACATCAAGGGCGGAATGCTTTTTGTCAATGTTGCACACTGGTCTCTTGGGACTGCCCCTTTCTAGTGATTGCAATACCACGCTACTATTTGTTTGGCACTGTTGTGACATATTATCAGGGGGGTTGCCCCTATGAGACACACTACAATAGACTCCAGTGTTGGGTGTATGATCATGTCGTGGCACACATGGGAATAGCTGACTATCACTACTATCATAGTTGTATCCACACACTTAGTATGTTTGCACACTGTGGAACATGACATGTGTGATCAAGCAGTGGATACTGCCAGCCATTCTGTTCTTGCTGTATCTCTACATAGTATACTTCCACATATGTGATCCTGACATGTGTTCCCATTCTGTTGTCTTTCAGGACACATGTACTCAAAACACCGTGCACCTTTCACGGATGAGGAGAATGAGATTATACTTGAAGGCCTCCAGCAACACCATGAACTCCTACTGTCCAGGGGAAGGCAAAACAGTGGCATGAATGCTACAAGTCATCAGAGCAGGACATATGAGCAGGTTTGACACCGTGCAACAGACATGATCAATGCTGCACGTAGAAGAGCAGCAGATGTAGTCACAGATTGTGGCATCACTGGTGGAACGTCTGCAGCAGAACAATCACTCTCAGCCACTGAGGAAATCCTGGTAAACCTAGGCACACACAATGGCTCCCAGGCATGTATCACACCATACATCATGGATGTGGGTGCCACAGTTTCCATGGTAGAAGAGTGTGCAGGCAAGCTTAGTTTGATCAGCATTGCAAAACTGTAGCATTCAGTGCATCAGGGTGTACATACTCTTAAGTGGGTGTCAGGTCTCTGTTCTTTGGGAGTGGAAGGGTTTAACTGCAGTTTGACTCTCCTGCTCAGATGTTGACTGATACTGTATAATAATTAACATTTTTTACATACTGTAAATGTGAGCTATATGGATGTATTACCTTGTTGTGGTGCAACATACCGTGGTACTGACATTACCTCTCCCTCTACATTTCACAGGTCCATCAGGTATTGGACAAGGCCATGGTCCTGCTCCTGGTAAACATGACCCTGTTTTGTTATAGATGCAGGTTTACAGCAATGCAGTCCCTAAAGTGTCATCCCAAGCCTTTTGCCTGGAGTGCTGTACTGTCAGCATGATTGCCAACTGCACAGATATTTTCTGACTATACACATGTTACAGTCATATGTATGCCTTGTAGGTGTCACCACACTGATAGATATGACAGTATTGTCAGGGCATTGCAGATTGCCATATGTGTCAACTGTGCAGAGTCTTCACAAATGTCAACAGTGTACCTCGTTTTTGCTGATGAGATTGCTGTGTAAAGAGCTTTTATTTACAAGTAACTACAGCTGTTTGTGGGAATAGTAATGTCCGCTTGTCCTACTATATGAGGTTGGGGTTTCAACAGGTCTGTAACAGTGCCAGTAGTGCATAGAGCTGTACATTTATTGCAGCATAGTACTGCAGAGCATACTAGTGTAGGTATTAATGTACTGCTTTTTCCTGTCTTATCACAGCTAACCAGAGGAGCTGGTCTCTGTCCCCTACACAACCTGATGTCAGTGTCTCTTCCAACTCTGATGATGATGGTGGGCACAGTGAGGCACAGTTGTTGGTTTCAGGGGCTAAATATGTCCCAGAAGTTGACATCACTCTTCTGCCCTCATTGTCACTGCACATAGTCAGTATGCCTACACATACCCAGTCCCTAGAGGCCACAGATATTGGACAGTCTGTGGGTGGAGACATTCAACAGGAAAGTGTGGCAACTATGGCTCCAGTGAGTGTAGACACTGGCCATTACCAGAGAGCTGGCAAGGTTCCACACAGGCAGATTGATAGGGGTTCTTGTAGGAGGCCTGCTGTCCTTCCACCACCTGTTGCAGGTGTCACATTGCTGTTCACTTGGCGTATGTTTTGGGCCATGGAGGCACAGGCATGTTCTGAAAGTAACTCCAGATGTTTGCTTAAGGTTATGGATGCAGCACAGTCTGACATCTTTGACTGAGTCCACCACATTGGTGACACCTTGGATCGGTTCACTGATGCAGTGGACAGAAAGTGGGCTGAGACAGTGTCTGTCTTGGAATGTGCAGTGTCTGCACTGAAATGTGTAGTTAGAGTTGAGTGTTGGCCTCATGGATGTAGGTCAACAACCCCATCTGCTGAGAGTCCACGTAGCCATGCACAATCACGCTCCTGTAGTGGCAGTATATCCAGTGCTACAGAGGGGAGTGTGCTGTCCACACCAAGATGTGGCAGGGCCTGGGCTCATGGTCTAGGGTGTTCCCATGGGGGACATGGTCCCAGCAGATAGCAGTCACCTTTGGGTACTAGCACCGCTTCTGACCTAGGGCATGGAGGTGTCAGTGCAACTTCTGGCAGAACCAGTTCCCGTGTTCAGGCCTGGAGACAGTGAACTGTCAGCTCTACCATGCAAAGTTCAAAGCTGTCCAACATGCACACATGTAGGACTTGCACTGAGTTTGACTGTGTACACATACACACTCACGCACCAATGTCAAATGCAGGCCACCTAGAGACACAGACGGCACAATTCCATGGTCCATCTTGCCTGCTTCCCTTCCTGACTCACACACACATGCTGTCAACCTTTTGGGTCAGCCTAAGCATCCTGCACCCCCACACAACACCCTGTGCAAGTGATGATACCTGTGACACATCCCTGTCATCCTCATCATCGATACAGGGAAATGAAGCTATGTGTCTGATGCACAGGGTGACTATGCAAATTAATATGTACTTGTGTAATACATTGTTGTTTTACCATGCCACTTGTAGTGGTTACTGACAGGCACTGTATGCTGACATTTGTAATGAGTAAGCCACATCATTTTGTGTACCTTCTGTTGTATGATGTTGTAATGGCTATATACTTACACAATGAAAGGCGTGTCATGGACCTGTTTATGTTTTTGCTTCAGGATTCTGTTGGGAACACCTATGGACACGCAGCAGCAAGACAAGCATAGACATCACAGTACAGGACAGAATGTCAGCACAGAAGAAATATGTCCTCAGCAAGGTACAGCACTATAGCTGCATGGCTCCATAAGTCCATATGTGTGTAACAGGCTAACAAGGACAATGGCATCATTCAGTGTACACATGCATCCCTGATCTGTGAAAAGGTCTGATATTCTTGATGTGTCACCAAGGTTTGTGAATGACCCATCTACACATTTCCTGTATCCAGTACATACATTTGTCCAACAACTATGATTGTCATGTTCTGCTTCCCATGGTATAACCTGAACATGATGTGTGTCACAGCAGATGCCTGCTTCACATGCATGGGGGGGCCTGTTAATTATAGGGTGTACTGTCTATGTGGCATACCTGTCTGTCCAACATGTAGTATTTAGGGACTATATTATATAAGCGAACACACTGAATTGTGAATGCTATATCATTGACCCACAATCCCTGAAAACCCAAAATGTCGAACACATGGATCAGCAATTTTTTTCCCATTTTTTTCCAACTGGATATGCCACTGAAATACCTCCCAAAGAGAATCCATGGCCTCCAACATCTATCTTATGCTGACAGGCTCAAATAACTATCACTCTACTCGGTATCGTACAGATTGCTCAGGGGTGATCTGTGTCTCATCTACAAGGCAATCTTGGACCCTGCCCAGTAGAGATACTCCATATCCGTAAGTCTGACTCCTCATGCACTACCCACTCAAAAGGCTTGAATCTAATATGCAACATCAACAAAACCTGCTGGATTTCTTCAAGCGCAACCTTGATGAGAAACCACAAATTTATCCCAGGTGTTCCAGCTGTGTTCTTCATTGACATGGGCGAAAGATGCTGACTGAGGTTTCTTTTTGGGGATAAACTCTTGGCTAGGCTTGGACAGGCCTTAGGGCCATGAGCCTAGTAACCTCCTATGATCCTATGATCTTATGTGTTTACCAATATGGGTGACCACTGCAGCCCCCTAATGTGAGGTCCTTCCTGACGGGATTTGACCACAGATCAGTGTCATGAAAACTACCAGCACTAACTCCCCCCTTGCAGACAATACAGACATATATTTCAACAAAGCTATTTATTTCCTCCTGTGGGATGATTAACATAGCTTGACTGCACCTCCCCGTCTGATGGGGCAGCATGTACGCAGAGCTGTATACCCATGCATTATGGCAGCAGCATTACAACTGTATGAACCTGGCTGTATCTGACAGGAGGAACACAGGCTCCTCATGGCACAGAAGACCTGCCTGGTAGACAACTGCCATTATCAGGCTGTACAATAGGAGGGAGACATTGCTGTGTGATAGTTGGGGTGAGGCTGCCTCCCCCACAATGGTGACACAACCTCCTCTGCTACAACAACCACGTAGTGTTGTGATGTTGTGTAGGCACAGCAAGTGACAAATTAGCCACCCACACAAAGCAGAACCACAACGCATAGTGTAGTTATATGTGCAACCTCAAAGCACAAGCCCAGATTGTTGGTGAACTCATACTTAATGATGGGGCATAGAATGGGTCTGCACCTATAGCTAACCTGTAGTCCCACATGTCCTGCCTCACCTTTACTTCCCTGTCTCCACCACATGAGACACATGACATTCCTACAACCTCTCCCATAACTTCCATATCTACAGAGCAGGTTGTAAATTACCTCTCTATGGAGGATACACAGCATCTATTGGACATGCTGACATTCCAGGCTGCATCCTACATGGGATGTGCCATGGATTACTAACACCATTGGAAACACCTTGCAATCATACTGAAACCTCCGGCTGAACCCCATCTGACTGGACAACAGCAACTGTTATACCATTGCACAGAGGTGGTGGATGCACTGACCACCAGAACTATAGACCTCTTTGCCTGAATATCCATATCTGTATGACTGTAGGGGCAATCATCATGAAGCTGATCAGCACACATATATGTGATCTACTCACAGCTGGCTATACACAGTTTGGATGTCTGACAGGGGGATCATGACTGTTAAATGTGGTGAACATTTCTGAGGCAGTCACCAAGGACCTGGGTGAGTGGACATCAGGGCATACAAACTCTTGGACTGAGCCAAGCCATCTGACTATATCCCCCACTCAGGCATCATGTACAAAGCACCCACTTAGGGACCCACAGTACTATCATTGTAGGGGTCACAGTGGCCAATTGATGCCGCACATACTCAACATAGGGACATCCACCTCCAATAGCTGATTTGTAACCAGCAGTGTTCAGCAGGCTCAGTCCTGGGTCCTCTACTGCTTGGAATCCATTTATCCATGATACAAGTGAATACTGACTGTCTGTGGCTAACGATGTTGGCTGATGCCTGCAAAGTGTGAGCACTCATGAGGTCTGTGAGTTATGTCAATATCCCAAGAGAGGGTAGCGATGAACAAATGCCTGATGACATAGTAATAGCCATAAACTCCTTGCAAATGTATATGTAGTATCATTTCCATCACTAACACATATGTACCCGGTAAGTAGGACATCAGTCGCAACATGTGATGTACATACTCAGGGGTGAAGGAACTGGTCACACAGACCTGGCCACACAGCTTTACACCTAATGTGCCTGAGATCACCATGTCTCCCCAGTGGTATAACAATAATCATGTGTCATAGCTGAGGGCAGAATCATCTGTAATTAACTTACTCATAACCTCCACTTACTCTTCCCTCAGCATGCCGATATCTGAGTGCAATGACCATTTGGTAATGGAACTTTCCAGGCAGTACTGGTACTTGCAGACAACAGTATGGTCCCTCACAAGGGAACTTCATGTCTTCAGCATGTGTTCAATGGCGATCGTCTGACATGACTGTCATCATAGCTTGTGGGATATAGACTACTCAGAAGTGAGCTGTGTGACCATGCTTGATTGTAAATGCTGCATATCTGTAGGTGGCATAATACATGGATTAATCACTGTAGGACATCAACCTAGTATGTGACGTTAATAATATATGCTGGTGAGTGAGATTTGTCTAGCAGACTTTAAACTACCTTTGCAACAAAGCCCTGGCTAATGGCAAGCAGAGCACCTCAGTGCACCTCAGCACATGGCATCTGTATGACTGGCTGGGTGACCACGATTTCATCACAGAGCTTCTGCCTGTGTCCTTCTTGGACTGGGCAATATGTGCTGATCATGTAAATAATGGTATACAGTTGTCTACGATTGTGATGGCTGTATGGCCATTATGGTAGTGAGGTTGACACATCCTATGGTTCCATAAGCTGATGTAAATTGCTCTAACAGCCACACACACAAACATGGCTACATTGAGGAGAGCACCACTTCCAATTACTGCTTACTGGACATGGCATGACACACACATAGTGCAAGTTGGCTGTATGTAGATTAGAACACTTACCTATGTGATGGTACACAGTATAGATCACAGTAAGTGATGCATGCAACACACGTCATGTCTGATAATCCTGTCAGTTTAGGATGTATTATGCTTGATAACATCAGCAGACCAAGTTGTGGTCAGGCATTTGGAGGGCCACATCACCTGCTACACCTAAAATTATGCAAAATCCTACTGCTTTGTAAGTTACTAAGGTGATCATATTTATGCCATATCGACATATACACATGTACCAAGTGGCCTGCAGTGAGATTAGAACACCTGCTTCTGTAGTCTTACACACTATAGATCACAGTACTTATCGCATGCACCACAGCTTACGTTGGACGCTATAATGGCAGCTGGTAGTCTTAAGGTAGATGACATCATCAGGCCTTGTAGAAGAGGGCAGTTTGGAAGCCAGCAGCAACTTACAGGACCAAAAAGTGCATAACCATTGTAGTTTGATAGCCAATGAGGGATTCTTAGATGTTTAGCAGAGGGATACACACACACCCCAAGTAGCCTACAGTGATATTAGAACTCCTACCTATCTAGTCTTACACACTATAGACTACATTACTTAATTGCGCACGCCATGGCTGATGTCTGTTTTGTATGTGGTTATTAGCAAGCGACTTGTGGATTACACAAACTAGGCTTCTGTTGAACAGCATTTGTCCCGTTATCTGCATCTAGTATCTTAGCAGTGGGATAATTATTATTATCCTAGCTATGTGTCTACAGTTACCAGTATGACCATATGTGTCTGTTTGCACTTGGATGGGTAAGCCTGTGAGCAGTGACAATGTGCCCTGTCCATGCATGCATAGAAAACATTATACATTACACCACCTGCTCACATGTTGCTGTCTATGTGATGACACCCAGCAAGCACAGGGGGATGTAGATAACTGTATTATGTACTGTTGAGCCCTTACTTTGGATCCATTGAGCAACATTCTAGATGTGTGATAGAGCAGCTTTGCTCACCATTATTAGGGTATGTAGGACAATACAGACATCCACACACATATTTATGTATATAACAAGGATGTATATATAAATGTAGTTGTGTGTGTGTGTATGATATGTATATGTGTTATGTAGCTATCTGTGGAGAGACTGAGATGTATGTTTTTATATATGTATATGGCTATATAGGTATATATCTATTTAAAAATACATAGAGATACATATACTATGTATGAGAGAGAGAGAGAGAGAGATAGTGACAGATGGATAGGTATACATATATGTAGCTATGTATTGACATATCTATACATAACAGGTCATTTTGAACTAGTGGCAACAAGATTGTGATCAGTTTAACTAAGTGTATGGGCATGCCCAATGGGACTGTCAGTACTTACAATGTGACTCTAGGTCAAACCTACCTGCACTCCAGTCCGGGATTTTCTGTGTTACTGACACTGACATCTGTCCCTGTTTCTGCAGTACTGCACTTCACTCAAAATGTCCATGGCATTCTCCAGCTGTCTGATGTAATTAATATGTGACAGAGGTTCATAATGTTACACCACACAAAGACAGAGTCTGTGACAACACCAACATAATAATACGTCACATGCAAAAGATGTGGATACTTCTAGATTTGAGCCATCAATGGTATAACCTAATTAACCCTAGTCCACTGAACCACACAAGCTGCCAGCCAGACAATAGTCATTCATCACACAATCAACAGCATACATATGTATATTGCTATTCCTGCTTTAAGTAAGACATACCATGTGTGCTCGATTTCTATGTTACTGTCCTAAGTTTGCTGGACTGCTGATATACCATTGATGACCTACTGTTAAAGCGGTTATATGGGGAAACTGCTGTGTTGTGTGTGGGGGAGCAACATCACATGTTCTGCCAGGATACACAGTAGTCCTACTATCATGTGACCCCACTGTTTAACATCTCCCTTGACTGGTGTAGTGGATACTCCAATGATGAGGCCTAGTGAATATTAAGGAACACATACTAGTGGACTGGGTAACTGCAGTCCAGTGCGGTAGTTACTTGTGTCATAATAGCCTATGATATTTACGTGAATAAATACAGCAAATCCATACATACAATAGCATATTACAATAATCCTTACAAGTAGTGTGTACGGTAGGGACTTACCTTGAAAATGCAGCAGTTAAGAGAACTATATTTCAGGTCTGACTGTCTGATGCAAGCAGTACACAGCCAAAACATGGATAGGTACAGGTTGTGTGGGTTGCCTGGCATCAAATTTACTATATGTATGTGAGTAAGAGTAAGGAGTCAGTTCCTAGGGCCCTAGGTTATCAGTGAATGTGCTATGTGTTGTCTCTTAGCCAAAGCCAGGGCATACTGGGCACACCTATGTCTGCGTACAGGGACATCATCAGGGGGTTCCTCTTCCGAGTCCTCCTGTGACTGTGGTTGTGGTGACCTAGGCAGTGGTGGGGGTCTGTGTATCCCTTCCCTTTGCTGATCCTGCTACAGCTGTTTCTGCAGGATCATATTGTGTAGTATAGCACATACTGTGAACATATTTGCACATATGGCTGGAGAGTACTGCAGGTCTTCACCAGATATATCAAGTGACTGGAAATGTGACTTCAGAAGCCCAAACACACTCTATGATGTACCTAATTTGTGTGTGTGCCTCATTATGGCATTCTTTGGTGAGTGTGTGTGTATTTCTGATGGGTCATCATCCAAGGTTCCAGGGCATAGCCAGCATCCCCAGTAAATGGCCATGTGGGATGCCCCCCCTAGCAAACATCTGGTACAGCTGTAATGCATTCCAGGTATGGGAGTTGTGATAACTGCCAGGGTTGCCAGCACACACATTCATGATAATCTGCTGGGCATTGCATATGACTTTGCAGTTGATGGAGTGGTACCCTTTGTGGTTGACGTAGATTCTACCCTCCTCACTGGGTGGTGACTTGATGTGTACATAATTACAATCTATGGCACCCAGTACTTCAGGGTAGTGTGTTTCATGGTAAAGTGTTGCATATTGCTGGTCCTCTCCTCATTGGTGAGGGGAAAATAAATGTGCTTACTGGCATGTAGTAGCATGGTATGCAGGAAATGTTGGAGTACCCTGGATGATGATGCCTGTGAGACCTCCATCATGTCCCCAGTTGGTCTTTGGAAAGTACCTGTAGCTAGTATCCTAACAGCTACACATACCTTTATTTCCATTGGGATGGGTTTCCCTCTGTTGGCTTTGGCTCTGAGTTGAGGGCGGCAGAGCCCAGTAAGTTCTTGTAGCATGTCCCTGTTCACCCTGTAGTGCTCTACAATCTCCAGCTCATGTAGCTCCTGGGAGGTTACCCTGGTCCTGAACACTCTTCTCCTTCTCTGTCTAGGCCTATTGTCAGCAGCAGCATTGCCTTCAGCCTCTAGCACATACAAATGCACCAGACCTGCAGCAGCCTCTAGCATTCTTTCAGTTAAAATTCCCAAGTCTGTACTCCAATGGTGCAGGGTACTGGGGAAAAGTCAGAATGTAGGGTGTATGCATACTTTATAGAGCTCTGCTGTAGGTGCAGAATGCGTGATTGGGTTACTATGATACATTCCACCTGCCTACAATATAATTAACATCATTTAATGGCCCCTATTTTAGCTTAGACCAAGGTTAAAACTAATTAAATACATTTTTTTCTTAAACACACTCAACACGGCAACTTGCAGCACAAACACGTGTAAGGAAGATAAACAAAGCTTAGAAGTTAGTGGACACCCCCCTTGTAGGGACATACTTAGCCAGGTGGTGTGCTGCACAAACATGTGCACCTAAGCTGAAATGAGCTCAGAAATCAGTAGGCACACACCCTCCCAACTACCTCCTGTGTAAACAGCAACATGGGTGTAAGCCTACACATTGGGGATATGCGAACACGATTACTCCTTTCAGCTATTCAGTACCTCCACCTCATTTGCATAGGTATCCATGCTCACAGCATGGAAACTAC
The DNA here is from genome assembly GCF_019279795.1 of Protopterus annectens. Classification (NCBI taxonomy): domain Eukaryota; kingdom Metazoa; phylum Chordata; order Ceratodontiformes; family Protopteridae; genus Protopterus; species Protopterus annectens. The sequence goes on from NC_056746.1 coordinate 538,019,114, forward strand.
ACACTTCAGAGCCCTACCACTTTGGCAACAGCACCAATGCACCATTGTAGGGACTCCATGCACAGTTCTGTAATACATTTATGTCACATACTAATTAGTTTTTTCCAATTTTTTTTTCTATAAAGCATGTATGTGCACTGCTGTGCACTGTGCAAACATGCCCAGATTATTAAAAAAAAATGAATTTAACTTATTTCCTTTAATTTTCCGACATACAGGATGACAGTTTCAGTCATATGTGTATGTGGTATGACATTTTTGTCCAAATACATTTTTACAATCCCTTTTGTCTGTCCTGACTCCTGTGCATGGAATTTTTCTGTGTACACTACAGACACTGACACTGGGTCTGAAGAGATGCCTATCTGCTTGCTGGATTGCTCTACCCTCCTTATTTGCATGACATTCACCTACTTATGAGGTGATTTGTATGCCATTGAAGTTTCCATGTTGGTGCGTGGAGAAAAAAAACATATAGGCTTTATTAAATTCCCCCAATGTGTTTAAATGTTTCATTTTTATTGCCCTCTGTTTTTTACATATGTTTCTGAGAAGTATCATACATTTCAACTGGATGCTGAAAGAGCTATGTGCTATTTGGTATTCAGATTTTATGCTAATTAATTATGCAGAATTTTGGCTGGATATACTTATTTTCAAATGTTTTTGTATCTGTTTTTAATGTCTGCAGGTTGAGAGGTGTTTGTGTTTGTGTGTGTGCGCACGTGTGTGTGTGTGGGGGGGCTGCATGTGGGAGTGTATGTATGAATGTGTGTCTGCCTGAGAGGTAGTGGGAGGGAGGGGGTTAGGGAGTTGATAGGTTTTGTGTGTGCATGTGTGTACATGGGTGAATGGCTAAGTTTGTCTGTGAGTACGATCGAGTAAAGAGGGGACTGTGTGTGTGTGTGTGTGTATGGGTGAATGGGTGAGTACAGTTAGGTGAGGTGAGGAGGGAGCAGTGTGTGCATGTGTGTGTATATCTAATGAATACTTGAATGTGTGTAGGGGGTTGGGTGGATTTGAGGGCTGTCACACACGCACACACACATACACACACACACACACACACACACACACACACACACACACACACACACACACATGCACACACACTCACACACACGCACACACACACACACACACACACACACACACACACACACACACACACACACACACACACACACACACATACACACACACACAATTGCTGACTACTATAGTTAGCAAAGTAATTTCTGTCAATGTCTGTCTTTATCAGGTCTTTTGTAGGAATTAATTCTTGAAAATTATGAAATTCCTTTATGTTTTTTGGAGAATATTTTGGAACTTCATTGTTTATACCCATGAAATATGCACATTCCACAACATCAGTAATGTTTCTTATTGTAATTCAGCTCACTGTCCGAAGTGTAATGTCCTCATTGGTCTGGGTGAACCAAAAAGCTGTTTCATTTGAAATAAATATTCATTCTGGGACCTCAGCTAACCCTGAAAAATTAAAAACATATTCCACGACTAACTACCTCCTGCTAAGTGACCATCTAGAAAAATTCTAAACCCTCATAAACCCTGGCAATACAGCTGTCTATTCAGAATTGTTCACAGAAACCCTGTACAATCGTGAATAGCTGGACAGAAACAGCTGTATCTACCGAAAATAAACATTGGACAACCTCCAAAAACAAGCCACCTGGGTAGAATCCTAGTATCAAGAGGCCATATAATAAAAGAAAGAAAATCATGTCCCAAAACAGGAAGGATTTTGCAAGGCAAAGTAAAAACTCTCTCATCAATCTTAACAAGTTACTCAGGAAACAAATCAAGTCCACCAAAGCCAAATTTGAGACAAAAATAGCCTCCCAAGCTAATAACAATCATAAGGTTTAGTTATGTCTACAACCTTAAAGACAACATCCAACAATGTGCTGAAATAAGGATGACTGGAACCAACTATATGGACCCAGAAAATATAGCAAATCTGTTGATCAATACATTTAGCTCCAATTTTTTCCATATCATCACTAGTCACCCCACTCTAGGAAATACCCCCATGATTTCTCCACCAGCTATCACTAGGAAGCAGGTCCTCACTAGGCTTTCTAAGGTCAAGGACACTGCTTCATTGGACCCTGATAATATCCCAGGATGCCTTCTGAATAGCATGAAACATGACCTGTAAGGACCACTAGACTCTCTATTTAACCATAACCTCCAGAAAGGCTTTGTGCCAGATGAATAGAGGACTGTAATATTTATCCCCCCACACAATGGGCAGCCTTACACGGACTCAGGGAACTTTAGACCTCTAAGTCTGACTAGTCTTATATGCAAGGCCATGGAAAGAATTATCATGGATTTGATAAACAATGACATAGCAAACGTAGACACTGGACACTACCTTGTTCAATTTTGTCAAAGGCAAGTCATGCCTACTTAACCTGGTGGACTTCTTTGAGAAGGTCACTAAAGCTATGGACAAGGACAAAATTGGCACACTGCCTACCTCAACCTGGCCAAGATGTTCAACACAATAACTCACTCCAGTATTGTAGATAAAATTGCAAAATTATGCATAAACCCATGTCACCCAATGGATAGTCAGATAGCTCACCGATAGGATACAAGAAGTTAGACTAGAGGACTGCACCTCCACAAAGTGTCCAATCACTAGCAGAGTCCAACAGGGATCAGTAATGGGACCCCTTCTTTTTGGCATTTACTTCTCTTATGTCAAGGCAAATGTCAAGGGCCTATGGCTGACCAAGTTTGCAGATGACTGTAAACTAGGCATGGTCACTGAATCCCCTAAAGACACAGATATCCTTCAAGAGGGCCTGACACAGACAAATAATTGATACCAGAACTATAGACTAAAACTCAATGTGAAAAAAATGCATAATAGTACTCTTTGGGAAGACGGTCATCCCTTGGAATTATCATATTAATAATACACCCCTAAATGTAGACCCAGTGGTCATAGATCTTGGAATACATGTTGACAGTAAGCTGTCCTTGGCCACCATGTCTGTACTATGGTGAGAAGATCATTCTACATTGCACAACTTATAAGTTAGAGCATGGCATCCAGGTCTAAGGAGGTCATTGTTCCACTGTATTTTGCTCTCATCAGACCAGCCATTGAGTACAATGCAGTATTCAACATGCACTTGAGCAGATACTTGAAATAGCTTGACAGACTATAGAGGTTCCTCACAAAATGAATACAGGAAGTAAACAGCAAGTCATATATTGACTATCTCCAATCCCTCTCCCTGTACTTGGTCTTCACAGACTGCTGCTTTGCAATCTATGCTTAGCCTACAAGGCATCTTCTGATCCCACACTGATGGATTGACAGTATCCCACATTCATGGATAAAACAGTGCTTAAAATGTATAAGATAGACCCTACACTGATAAATTACATCACAGCGACCATGAAACAGTGGCAAACCACTTTGCAGATAAGCCATGATAAAGGAAAAATTATTATTCCAGGGATAAAAATCAAAGCAGGATATTCCAGGGTGACTCTGTCACAGCTGCTTTTTTGCCTTGTCCTTAACTCACTAAGCTGTCTACTTAAAAGATTAGGTAATGGCTATAATTTGGCTCCCAGAAACCAACAAAGTGTAAGACTTCTCATCTTCTCTTTGTAGATGATTTAAAACTGTATAGTTCATCAGATGAAAGCACAACTGCATGTGTCAAACCATTTTCAGATGATATAAGAATGTTATTTGGTCTTGATAAATGTGCAAAAGCAACCTTTAAAGCAGGAAAGCTACAGCACCAAGAAAACATCAGGTTGGGACAAGAATGTGATATAAAAGAACTTGAGCAAGATGGAGTGTATAAATATTTTTGAACCGATGAAGCATCAACAATAAAACATGAACAAATGCAAATAAAACTCAGTAAGGAATACTTTAGAAGACTTAAATTAGTCTTGAAAACAGTGTTGGCATCTAGGAACAAAGTTCAAGGTATAAAACAATTTGCTCTTCCTGTCCTAACTTACAGTTTTGGAGTAACTGACTGGCACCAAAAGATGTTGGATAGATTAGACAGGTAAACAAAAAGTATGCTTTATGCTCATCAAATGATTTATAAAAATCATTGCATATCAAGATTATATATTCCCTATTCTGAAGGAGATATGGGCCTCCTTGAAATGGATTGCATGTATAGATCTGCAATCATGGGACTTCATACATATCTTCTGACCTCTCAAGACCCAAAGGTAGTGAAAGTTTTGAAACATTAGGAGAATAAATCTAAGATGACTTCCCTGCTTAGTCAGCCTAGCAGAAGCATATTAGTGTCAAGCAGGAATGAAAATCAAACCAGAAGTAGATAAAAATCAGGCAGCAACTGAATGTGCCAAAAAACAAAAGAAAGAATATAAGGTAAAGTATCATATGAGAAGGCAAGAAATGTAGAAAATGCATAAATATATTTGCTAATATAGAAAACTCCTGGAACAATCTCATGTTGATCAGGATTGAACGCAGGAATGGTTAAGGAGAGGTGAATTCAAACCAAAAGATGAAAGGTTAGTATTGGCGGCCAAAAATAGTGGACTACATACACATTGATTTATGAAGTCCACTGAACATGTGGGAGAAACAGAGAAATGTAGGTTTTGCAAAAAATAACTGGAAACTGTTGCACATCTTGTTGCTGGTTGTGACATACTAATGGCAGAAGGACTGTATACTGAAAAGCACAATAATGTGGTAAGACTGTTACATTGGGGATTGTGCAAACATTATAATATTGAAGTAGCAGAAAAACACTGGAAACAAGCCACAAAGCATCATAGAAAATGATGGTCTACATCACATGGGATCACCCATTACCAACAGTTCAAAACTTAGATGCGAGAAAACCAGATATAGTGGTCCATGAAAAGAAGACAAAGTAGCATTGATCATTGAAATCACTACACCCAGTGACTACAGTGTCTTGCATACAGAGAGACACAAAGTCATAAAATATCAGGATTTGCAGGCAGAAACAAGAGCAATGTGGCAGAAAGATACCCAGACAGTTCCAATAGTAGCAGGAGCAAGGGGACTTATAAAAAAGAATACACAATCGTATTTAGATATGTGACCGATCCATATGAATTGTAGGAGTAGTCATCACTGGGCACATTGTGGGTGCTGCAAAGAGCACTTCTGGCTGACATCAAAGATTGAAAAAACACTAATTTCATGAACTTTAATCATACTTTGACTTAGGAATGGGGTCCATTCCCGTCATGGTATTAGAAACCCAAAAGATTTGGATAAATTAAAAAAATGGATTTGTTGCATATCTGCAAAACAAATAGCAGCAGGAATACTCATCCTGAGGAACTAACCCTGGTCTGCGACATAAACATATCATGTTGGAGAGACAAATATGCTGCAAAAATTATCCTTTCTCAGGAACAGGCTTCCCATCCATGTGAGGCAAAGATCATCCCTAACCATAATCAAACATAACTTGGATCAGTGGAAGGGAAATTGCACATTTGCCCACAGTTTGGCACCTATTTCCCCAATGGACAAGGGCAGCCTGTGAGCACTTGATGTGTACAAGCCGATATCATAACTCAAAAAATTCCTTGGGGTATTAACACGTCAGCAATATTTTGGTAAATTTGGGGTAAGCTTGGCTAGGCCTAAAATGGCTCTTGGGTTGATAGCCTAGTTATAATCAATGAACCTATGAACCTATCAGAGCCAACTATTTGATTGCTTTTATTAATAACACGTCTGCACAGTTAGTCCCAAACTAAAGAGGCTATTAAAAAGCAAACCACTGACAGCATAATTTTAAAACTTCTGAATTCTCTCATTACAAGGGACTATATTGTTTTTGTTAAAAGGTTATGCTGTAGTTTCAAACTTTAAACTAAATTCTGTTGTACAATGAATCACTCAATGTAATGACTGCTGCAGTATTTCAAAGGAAACACTAGTTATGGAATAAAACATATTGTTTCTTTATGCAAAATGTTCCAAACCAAAACCTATAATATGGAGTACTAGGTGTAAACCACACACATGCATACAAACACACACACACACCATTTGCATGTCCTAACAACAATGCATGTTAACTTATGGTAGGGATATTGCTGTCCTGGTTTATTTTATTACATTTTTTTCAGTTAGGGGAAGTAATCCACTAGGGTCCCTATTCTGTCATCACTTTGGTACCTAATAGCAATATAAAACCATGCATATGCTGCATTAAGATAAACAAATAACGATACAGCAGGAAGAACTGGGATAAGCAAACCTTAACAGAATTTATTTAACAAATTTGTACTTAACACTGTTTGCAAACAGTATGAACTCCAATGAATGCTGTCGTTCTGGGATAAAGAGTTAATAAGAGAAAAGTGAAGGATCAGAGAAAATTACTCCGTGGCCAAACAATCACACTTGTGCACTTACTTTGAATCTGCAGCTGTGATATAAGTTGAGTGATGAAGGTAAGAAGGATAGACAGCTGGGGAATCATGAATGAGAATGAGCTACTTCCAATAGGCCATGGTACAAGGTTTGATTCCTCCCACCTCCATCTGCCTACAGTGTGACTGGGCAAGTCACTTAACCACAAAGTACTCCACAGTTGCCCCCAAAAGGGGCACTTCTGTACAGTGGCTTTACCCAGTCAACAAATTTATAAGGAAAAGAAAATCATGGTTGGACAGTCTTGCCCAGTTGTGAAGGCAAGCAAAAGGAAGCTTTTTCAGTGAAAATGAAAATATAGTTTTTGTAGCAAGAATCATATCAGTAGATTCTGAATTTTTAAGTGATCTAGAATGTTGTTTCTTAGAAATGTGGTGATGTAAGGACGTACAGTAGTCCATATGATATTTTTATAATAAAGTATTTAAAATGAGTCTGGTAACTCTGAGATTTATTCACCAAAATGCCTGTTTGATAGATAGGCAGTAGTGAACCCCAAGAGACAAATATAAGTTTGCATTTTCTGGAGTCTTTGCACATTTCTTGTAGAGGCAGAGACTAAAATAGGAAGGAAGCATTCACCAGTAAGAAGAATTCCTCTGCCAATGTGAAACAACACAGATCAAAAAGTTGCTTATGCTTTTGCAAGTATATAGCATACTTGGTAATTTTATTTAGCACATTATGGATGTGGATAGAAAACATAAATTCAGATTCAAACAAACTCCAGTGTATTTAAAAGATTCTACCACATTTAGTGGACCACTATATAGACATGTAATCTTCTGTTAATTTTTGTTCAACTTAAAGTGCTTATGAGTCCCAAAGACAACTGAAATTGTTTTCATGATGTTAACTTTAAATTTCCTTAGGTCACAAGTCTGACATAGTTGAGCCAGGGCAAAGTTTTTGTGGGTTGCAGATGGCTTTAGATAAGCAGGTAGATTCCTGGATTGCAATATCATTAGCATATACAATAATATGACTGGTTTTCAGAGAAATTGGGAGATAATTAATGTAATGGAAAAATAACAATGATCTAGTTACAAAGCCTTGAGGAACATAATACAATACTATATAGAAAGAAGATTTAGCCCTAATTAAGAATGACTTCTGTCTGCATCCTGAACAGACACCAACCTGATTATCAACAGAAAAAGCAATACTCCTTCTTAACAGTGAACCTGCAAGCCATCCTAAAACTATAGACTAATAACTTGCCTTCCAGCAATATGTAAACTATATATTATAACTGATGCAGACAGAGTTTATATTCATTTATTTAAAAAAATGGCAATAGAACAAAATGGTAACAAAAAGAAAGTTGTATGGAACAAAGGACCACTTGTTATTAAATAAACCCATAACACAGAATTATAAAAAGGGGAACAATCTAAGTATGGCATGGATAGATTACAAAAAAAAAGTATTTGACATCATCCCACATTCATGGATAAAGGAGTGCTTACAGATATATAAGATACACCCTGCATTGATAAATTACATTGCAGTGACCATGAAACAGTGGCAAACAGCTTGGCAGTTAAGCCATAACAAAGGGCAAAATATTATCCCAAGTTTAAAAATTAAAAGGGGGATATTCCACGGTGATTCTTTGAAACTGGTGCTGTTTTGTCTTGTCCTTAACAAATTAAGCCATTTACTTAACAGATTAGGCCTTGGTTATAATTTGGCTCCCAGAAAATTACCTTGTTTAAAGAGTTCTCATCTTCTTTTTGTGGAAGATTTAAAAATGTATTGTTTATCAAATGAGGAGTTGAAAGCACAACTGCAAGTGGTTAAAACTTTCTCAGATGATATAAGAATGTTATTTGGTCTTGATAAATGTGCAAAAGCAACATTTAAAGCAGGAAAGTTGCAGTACCAAGAAAATATCAATCTGGGACAGTAATGTGATACAAAGGAGCATGAACAAATGTGAATAAAACTCATTAAGGATACTTCAGAAGACTAAACCTAATATGGAAAACAGCCTTGGCATCTAGGAATAAAGTCCAAGCTATTAACCAATTTGCTCTTTTTGTTGTAATTTATAGTTTTGGGGTGATTGAGAGGCTCCAAAGTGTATTGGATTAGTTGTACAGGAAAACAAGAAAAATGCTTCAAACTGATCAAATGATATATAAAAATCAATGTATACCATAGTTATATATTCCTTGATCTGAAGTAGATATGGGCCTCCTTGAAAATGGTTACATGTATAGATCTGTGCATACATATCTGCTAAAACTCACCAGATCCAAACATAGTGAAAGTTTTAAAATATGAGGAGAGGAAATCTAATATGATCCCTCTGCTTACTTTAGCAGAAGCATTCCAGTATCAATGGGAATGGAAATCAAACCAACAGTAGACAACAAATTAAGTAGCAACTGAATGCGCCAAAAGAAACCCCAAAAAACAGACAAAAAAAAAAAAAGAAAAAATGTGAAGGAGCAGATGAGAAGGAAAGAAATGTGGAAAATGCATAAATATTGTGGCAAGTACAGAGATTCCCCTCATGTTGATCAAGATTTGACCCATAAATGGTTAAGGAGAGGTGAGTTGAAACCAAAAGATGAAAGGTTAATAGTGGCAGTCCAGGACAGTGGACTATGTACAAGGTGGATTACAAAGTCCATTGAACATATGGGAAAAACAGAAAAATGTAGGATCGGTAAAAATGATTGGACACAGCCATGCATCTTGTTGCTGGGTATAAAACACTCATACCAAAGGGCCTGTATACTGTGAGGCACAATAATGTGGAAAGACTGTTGCATTGAGGATTATGCTAACACTACACTATAGAATTAGCTGAGAAGCATTGCAAACATGAACCACAAAGCATTATATAGAAGTATGAAGTGCGCATCACATGGGATCACCCATTACCAAAAGTTTATAATAATAACAAAGAAACAGATATAGTAATCCATGAAACAGACAAAAGTAGCATTGATCATTGAAACTGCTACACCTAGTGATTACAGCGTCTTACTTATAGAGGGACACAAAGTCATAAAATATCAGGGTTTGTAGGCAAGAGCAATGTGAAAGTAAGATACCCAGACAGTTTCAACACTAATAGGAACAATGGGTTTAATAAGATGGAATTTACAGTCGTACTTAGATATGCTACCAATACATGTAACTCCATACGAATTACAGAAGGAGGCAAGTCTGGGTACATTGCAGGTGCAGAGAAGTGCACTCTTGGATAACATCAAAGACTGAAACAATACTAATATCATGAACTCTAATTGTATCCTGACTTAGGGATGGGGTCCATTCCCATCATGATATTAGAAACTGAAAAAAATTGGAGTAATTAATCATGATATTAGAAACCGAAAAGAAGTGGCGTAATTAACCTAAGAGAAGACTAGATGTGTGGATGAATTTGAAGTATCCACTGTGCAGGTTGTCTCAGAATTAGTTTATGTAAGTATAGTTAAGGCCATATAGACACAGTTCCTTAAACAGAAAGAGACTGTCTGCTTGGTCAAAGGCATTGAATAGGTTAAATACTATGGTCCTAACATCCTTTGCCCGGTACAGTACATCTTCCAAAAACAGAAGAGGCAGATTAGTGCTTTGCTTTTATTTGAAGCCCAGTTGATGACTTGTGTGCAAAGCATTGGCCTCAATTTGGTCCTGCACCTGACAGGCTGCTACCTTCTCTAAGATTTTAGCCAAAGACCACAGAGCAATTCGGTGAATGGATGTAGGGGACAGAATGTATCCAATCATAGGGAAAGGAATAATGTTTACTGCCTTCCAGATGTCTGTGAACACATCAGTGAAGAGGAAGTATTGATGATATGCCTTAACAAGGTGACGATGACATTCTCCTAAGCCTTGATAAATTTGTGCAAAAAGCTATTAGAGATAGATTTTCCTTAGTGTGGAACTTCTTTTAGCCATTTATTGATCTTCGCTAATGGAACCACTGCAAACTGAAAGTTATTACAAAACCAGAAATGAAATCGAAGTGAAACTGCAAATAGAGGGGAATAACATTAGTAGTATAGGTGTGGAAGTGGGTGGAATAATGGTCTTCAAATACTTCTGAAATTATGTAGGATTAGTGCATCCCCAGCACCTCACGTGTGCTAACCCTAACACCATCCCTAACTTTTCCCCTGCCACTAACCCCGACCCTACACATTATGAAGAAAATGTAGCTGTATTGCTGAAGGCTCCAACTTAAATGTAGAAATGTAGTAGGAAAAAATCCTCGGTTCCACCACAGCTGTAAAAATGTTAAAAACAGACTTTAATCTTCAGTAAAAACAACAAAAACAGGAGCACAGTAAAATTCCTGGATAAGCACTTTCGGCTTACTAGCCTTCATCAGATCATGTGTCTTGGCTATGCTCACCCTAGATTTAAAGACAGAATAAACCAATCAATGTTCCAGACACATAGTCATAACCAATAGTTTGCATACAGCATATCTCCTGTGTCTTGCTGTGAGCCAGTCATTATTGTATCTCAAAGTATCAAATGTCTGATATCATAGCTTTGCCACTAGGATATCAGACATTTGAGTTTCCATTGGTTATGACTATGTGTCTGGAACATTGATTGGTTTATTCTATCTTAAAATCTAGGGTGAGCACAACCAAGACACATGATCTGATGAAGTACTGTGCTCCTGTTTTTGTTGCTTTTACTGAAGATTGAAGTCTATTTTTAACATTTTTACAGCTGCGGTGGAACTGAAGATTTTTTCCTACGACCGTACACATTATGTTACTAAAAACCTTTTCCCTAACAGTATCAGTACACAAGAACAAAGGATACAAAACACACACTATACTAAACATGCAAATCAGTAAATCTGTCCCCTTACCTAAACCTTACTCTAACCCTAATCCATGAGCATTTGCACATACACTAATTGCTATAATGGAGGTTTGCACATCTTGACAGCTATTGCCTTATCAGTCAGATATTCATTTACCTGCTCACTCCTACTCTCACCTGCACTATATAAGACTTGAATTCAACCACTTAAAGTAAAAAAAAAAAAAACTTGAATTCAGCCATATCACAGTAACATAACAACATGTTCACCAATTTGTGTAGACACTATTTTATTATATCCACACATACACCCACATGCCTCACCCCCCCCCACGCAAATATACATATCTGTCAACCAAATGATTATTCAACCATTAGAATCTACTCCCATCTACTCACAATACATTGCTAAACTCTGGAATAGTAGACCCACACAAATAAAACTCTCTGACAACTCAATAGTTTTAAACCATGTCTTAACAACAACTAAACTGGTTCTGGTCCTGCACATGCTCACCACCAGGTTAAGACTTTGGGCTCACAGTACGATAATCTCTAAATACTCTCCTTAAACAGAATACTCTCAACCTCTCACTAAAATGACAAAACAATGTTTATACATAACTGCTGCCTGTAGAATCCACTAAGCTGCATGTGGGCTTTCTTTTCAGTAACTCTGTAAAATCTTGTGCAGATATTAACTAAAGTCGTGCGCAGATGATTGCTTGTCCATGTTGTGACTTATACTGCATATTCTTTCTGTGATTCCAGCTCTTCGGGTACCTAGAACATGGAGTGAGGAAAGCCTTGCAGTGACAAAAAAAGTATTCATGCAATCACATTTGTACCTTAACACACCCAAGAATTCAGGCTGGTGCAGTGCAAAACAATACACAGAGGTTCTAGAATATACTCTGTTCTGGAGTTCATTGAAACTATATACTATGCAGAAAGACGTTTCAGCAACATGGCACACTGTAGTGGGTTATTGAGGGAATTTCCCCATATGTGATGTGCTTTCACTAGTCAGTAATGAGTAACCCAACCAAAAGAGAAGTGTGTAAATAATTCAGCTATAATTATAACTGCAGTGCATGTTAATAAGATTTTACAATGAGACTGTTTATAAAATGGTTTCATTACTACCTGTGGCATTTTATTATTACTAGATTTATTACATTTATGAGCTATGCTTTGACAGGTTGCATGACCTAACTTGAATGCATAATACCCTGTTTCTCTACTGGTAGTACAGGGCATGTAAAATTGTAGCAAACAGACTAGTTAAGACAAAACGGGTGGACATTTTTTGTTGTCATAACAGTCTGTGTCAAAATTGACATTTTCTTTGTTTAGAATGTGTCGCTTTCAACAAAACTTATGCCATAGGAACTACCTTTGACCACATAGTATGAAGAGCTTTGAAAACTTGGCATTAAAATAAAAGCTTTAATAAGGTAACAACAGCTTAACAATGTAAATCTGTGAAATTTATTGAAGTCAAGTTATGTACTGAACCACAAACTGATATGTGGGACGATGAGGTAATACTTAGAATTAACACTTTTTACAGATCAAAGATTTTCTTTACAGCCTAAATCTCTAATGGTAAATCTGTAATTGAATCTGTAGAACAGCATATTCTTGATCCTGTCATGTTCTAATAAATGCTGTAATTCTTTTGTCCTGTGTTACATGATCTCATGATCAAAGCTTCAGATTGAAATCACCAAAGCATGCCATTTTACTCCATAAGAAACCACAAAAGAGAAAAGAAAAACATTCATCAGCACTGATTGTTTGCATTTATTTCTTCTATAGCTGCTGGCTATAGATAACCCAGAGATTAAATGAACAAATTAATGACATGGCCAGAAACAATGAAACACCTGAGTTATTACTTTTTAATGAATTTCCATTTTTTTCACTTTGAAACTGACTCCTTACTTATATAAACTCAAATTAAATAAGAACACTGAAACTATTTCAGAGTGAATTTTACGCACTGGTGGTTCTCCAGAAGCAGTTCATAATACATTAGTGCAATAATATGTGACCACCTGCTAAACTAACTAATAAATAAATTAACAGTAGCATGCAGATCACCTGGCCCTTTGGAAAGGCACACATGCAGGACTGCATAACGTTCCATATGTCATGCACTACACTTTACACTGTACTCACTCTATGGAGTCATAGTATGTAACAGTGCCAGACTCTTTAACCTTTCAAATCAGCCACACATGGACATAGTTTGCTAGCTCTAGGCAAGACTTATTTTATACCTTTACATTTTCTTTTAGCTTTCTTTTAAGTTGTCAGTGTCAAGTACGGCTTAAAAAATTATTGCGTTAGACATAATCTTGATTTCCAATTTATTTAATACACTAATCTTGCTCTTTTTAAATAGTATTTAAAGAGACTTAAGGCCTACAATCAGGGTGAAAATTATGAAAATGTTTATATTTAAGTTACATCAGAGACATATGACAGATATTGTGGTCTGGGTTTAAGAAGATGATTGCTGGCCAGCTAGGCTCTGCATTTTATTCAGGTGGAAAGTGGGCAGAATGAGTGGTCTAAGTTATCTTTATCTGCTGCGTTGCCTATATTTATTTTTTATCCTTTGTTGACTGAATTAGTTCTACTAGGCTAGTGGTCTCTTTTCAGGGAAGATTTGAGGTGGTATTTATAATGCTAGGAGAAATTTGGCCAGTATACTGGGGAACATCCCCTATTCTTTGAAGCTGGTAGATGGCACCAGAAGGCTCCTACATCATCAAGTAAATTGCCTAAGTGAAGCTATAGCATGGAGGAGGTAAGCTGTGGAGAATATGGAGGTGAAAAATCTGAAGTTGAAAAAAAAAAGTTCAATATGGATTATCAGAATGCAGATAATGCATGTTGTGGATGATACAAAGAAGTAATGTTTAGCTGTCTTAATGGAGGATGAAGTATGTGAATCTGCTGGCCTGGTGCAAATAACAGAACTGGTGTCATGAGGGCTTGCAGATAATATTCTCTTGAAAATAATCGAGCAGGATGATCCAGGTGATGGTTCATTTGTTTCATGGAGTGAGATATCATATAACATTTTCTGAAGAGCTGAGGATAGTAATGTGGAGAAGGAAACAAGTGATTTGACAGCAGAGAATGTGGCTATTAAAACTTAAGCTTCACTGACAGAAAACAAAAGAGGAAAGCGGCAACAAACTGAGAAGGATTCTGGTTCGTGGCAACAGAGAATGCAGTAATTGAAACATATGTAGCAGTGACAGCAAGCAAAAAAAATAAATAAATAAAGATGAGAAGCAACAATCTGTAATTACAACTGTTTTTTTTTTTTAAAAGATCACCTGTGAGAATAAAAGCAAAACAATGATGCTGTAATAGACAGATATTATGTATGGCACAGTTTGGTAGCTGTTCTAGGTTTTAAAGCTGAATATATATGGTGTTGTCTACATATAGGGACAGAGACTCTTTGTGATTTAACATTTGAAATTGTGGGACTAATGATTACATTTCTGGGGCTGTGTAACAAAAAGGACATTCATGTGTGAAATAATTACTTGTTTTCTGGCATATTGAGTGAAGTAGCTTATAAAATGAAGATGTTAGATATGTGATGCAAAAGGACGTGGTGATATCAATAGTTTTGACATTAGCTGATGCTATATTTGTAGTGACTGAGAACAAAATACGGATGAGGGAAGTGTTGGTTTGTCTGAATCATGGTTTAATGGAAATGTGAATGACCTTGAATAAAGATAAAACTAAGGGTCTGGGTGATATGATGAAAATTGAGAGTGTCTATTTTTCAATGAATGAAGTATCTTCGCTAGGAACAAAATTTGGAAAAATTATATAGTTATGATTCAGTGGGAGGGTTTGATAAAAGAAATAAAATAAATCTGTTTTCTGTGGAGGAAAAGAAGCGTATGGTATATGAGATGAAGTAGGATTGGAGTTACAAAATCCAATTGTTTATTTTGCTTCTTTAAACTTGTATAGAGTATTATAGAAATGAGAATTTAGTAGTAAGAATATTCAAATATTAGTGCAAAAAATTCTGGAACACAGAAAGTAAAAATTGATGATATAGAAAACGATAGAAAGATGTGGTTTAAAAATCTGATGAAACAATATTATTTGTAAATCTATGAGAAATGTTACCAGAAGTTATTAAATCCATACAAAAATGTTGTTAAACTCTGGAAAAAGGTTGTCTGAAGAAAACAAGATTGAGACTATTAATGACATAAACAACACAGATATTAATATGATTATGTATGGACATTATAAGAATAGGAAGAAAGAATATATGAGATGGGTAGACAATAATTTATGTAATATGGATTATTTGGGTTGAAAGACAATGAAATTTTGTTTAATGGGAAATGGATTTTAGCAAATATATTGAGAAAAATTAGATTATGTTTATGGAAGAAGGAGTGGGGGGTTTAATTATAGAAGAACAATGTAAAGTATGATATCTATTTTTCTAGACAGTCATTGAATAATGAAACCCAAAATACCTTTAAAACCACATTTTATTAATCACATCCCTCTTCCTCACTAGCCTCAATGTTTTCCGAGACTAGCTACTGATACTTTCAGTTCACTTGTGCCAACTGGACAGCATTGCTCCTCCATATCCAATCACAAAGTGGGTCTCACCTGCCAAGGTGAAATTACCTTTGACCATAACCTGCTCCATACTACTATGGACAATGTGGAGAGCTGGAGACTAATGAAGTCATTGCACTGTAAGTGGAGCAGATTTTGGTGGTTGGGCATGGAAGCCTACACTTACGCAGAACCGTAGAGCTATGTAGAACCCTAGACCTATGCAAACTCTTGAGATTGCTGCACTGTTCAAACACTTTCTTGGACACAACATGTCTTTTTCAATCTGTATCCTGCATCTTAGTAAGGTTATACTTATTGGTTAAATCCTCACTTCTAATATTGATGATTTTGTTTTTCTCAAAGTAAAGATCACCAACATAGTCACACTTGTTCCTCCTGCAGAACTTCGTTCATGAATACTCACTTTTATTTCCCTCGTTTCACGCTATTTTGTGGTATCTCCTTGCTAGGATACTAACCTATTATAAACAAAAACATGAAAAAGAGAGTTCATTTCTGACACACAATACCAAGGTTGTGGAATAGAATCCCACTTGAGGTTAAAAAGTGTAGTTTACTAGCAGTTTTTTAAAATATGTTAGATCAGTATGTGGGTGACAACAAATACAAATCTGGATTATTGGAGACCATGAAATTAAAGGTCTATGGAGACTATATGCAGTTATGTTAATTATGAAACCATAAAACATTCTATTATTAAAACTGGAATCCAGAAATGTACACAGTATTCTTATCTAAAACATATGCAATGTATTTAGTTAATATCAGTTAAACCACCTAATGTGGGAGATAACCAGGTAAGTTGTAAACAAGTTGAACAGAAAGCATGCCACAAGCAATACACAGAAATCCTTGTAGAAAGATAAAAGGACAATATAATTTTACTTCTGTAATATGCAAATCTTTTCTGTCTCTAACCCAAGATTATTCAGACATAATGTTAATAGTATGACTAGCAAAAGAAGGGTAGATGGCCTGCTATGATCCAAGTATTGGGGGCGGGGGTTAAACAGTCCAGTTGTTTAGGAATGCTTTATGTTACATTATTCTAACTACATTCATAATCTACAGCCTGAACATTTACCTACTATAAATTTGCTCCCCATTTTACTATCATAACATTTCCATTGTACAAGTATCCATACTGTATATCCCAACAACGTAAATGGCTTCTGTCTTAAATATCTAGAGGGCTGTGATGACTTCAGTGCAGCATGTTTCTGCTATATGCTTGGATTTTCTTTGATCTCTGATGAAGTTTTGGAACTATAATGGCCAGACATATCAGATCAGTACCAGAAACTGCCTATACATCATATATAAATAATAGCAGATTAAGCAACCTGTTTTCTCCTCTTCCAAGATCTTGGACCAGATAATGTATATTAATCAAAAACCCATATCAACCAATACAACATAGAATGCTATGAACAGCATGGATTCATGCAAGTTTTTAATACCACTACAAATATATTAACAAATATAGATACAGTTTATATGAATTTGACCCTGTAAAACTCATGAACACTTTATGTCTGGGATCTTTCTAGAACATTTGACAATGTATCTGCCTGTTGTTCCTTAATCAACTCTAGTCTTACAACATTCATGGAATCACTCAGAACTGGTTCCTGAATTACAGGTTCCACTGACTGAGTCAAATTTAAAGACATTATCTTACCTTCTTATCATACCACTTTAGGAGAACCAAAGGGTCTGTCCATGGATCAACCATTATTATGTTCTTCTGTTTCTTAACTTCTCTACCCTAACACACACACTCACACACACACACACACACACACACACACACACACACACACACACACACACACACACACACACACACACACACACACACACACACAAAAAAACTCCAAGCAATACCCTACATATGATATTTTCTTATTCTATTCTTGCAAAGATGACCAGGTTTTGGAAAACTGCAAAGAGACCTTGTAATCACAGTTTCATAGTCTCTCTCTTTCATTTAGACCATGAACAAACAAAAACCTTGATTTTTTAAAACCTGATACAGACTAGTCAAATGTAATCCTTTGATGTTCCTGACCCCTGTCTTTGACGCAAACAGTCACTTTCTTTTCTACCTAATGGTTTGTTTGGCTGAATACTGGGGTCATTCTCTCTGTCTCTGTCGTGGACACATCTTAAAATTAAACTGGATAAGAAACTGAATACAGTTTACAGTATAGGGCCCATCTCCCAGAAGCATCTGCCATAGGGAGTACTGTTTTGGTATTGGTTAGTTTGAATACTACTTACTGAAAGGTACATAGAGTTAAGCTTTCATTATCTTACTTATGGATTTGATTTTTTTCCTTCACAGAGCTTACAAGTTGTTATCTCAAATGAGTATTTCTTAATTTCTTAATAATAAAATGTATGTTTAGTTTGCTATTCAAACTGTTTCATGAACTAACTTCTATAATGTTTATGGGAAGCCTGTTCCAAATTCTGAGCACACACTATATAATTTCGCTCTGTCTCTGTCTCTTCCTCTCTTTCTTTTGATTATTAATGTTAATCTTAGCATAAAGTGACTTGACTTTGCTCTGTATTCTGCCACCAACATTACACCCCTACTGACCCTTCAAAACAGAAATTATAAATTTGTCCTTCTATCCCCCTTCATAGCAATAGCACTACCTCAACTGCGTTGACCTGAATTGGTCACCATTTGTCAGCAAAACTAATACAGGACGTTAATTACTTTCTTATTGTTTTTAAATTGTTTGAATTACTTTCCATGTTTTGTCTGCAGTTTCTCCTATGCTACATGCACAGACCCCTGAGATCAACATAGCATTCACCCCTGGAATTGTTCATAGGTTCATAGGTAGGTACTAGGCTACTGACCCTAGGGCCTATATAAGCCTAGCCAAAAAGGTACCCTTGTTTTCGCCACCCAAGAAAATTATTTTCCTGTGCCCCTGTTAAGCAGAGCCACAGAAGTGAAACCTGGGATCAATTTCCTATTTCCCATCCAATCATCAAGAATTTTCTTGAAGAGTGCTAATGAGGAGCTTTGTTTGATATAGATAGGTAGTTTGTTCCAGAGTATGGGAAGCCTCTGGTACAGGAATCTATCCCTCCAGCATGTTCTGTTTATTGTGGTGACAAGGTTTAGGTCCCTAGAGCACGTAGTTTAGCAGGATTGGGATTTCTTTAAGTGGAGCATGTCCAACAGCTCTGGGTTTGACATAGCTTTGTATGTTAGGCAGAGATCGCCTCTGAGTAGGTGATATGCGACAGAGTTTTTTGAAACGGTCTGCGTAGGGAATCTGTTTGAGGCCGGTAATCCTCTTTGTGAGATAATCCTGCGACCTTTCCAGTTGTTGTAGATGTCTTATGAGGTACATACCAAAAGGGGTGTTGTACTCTATAATGGGTCTAATGAGTGATGAGTAGAGGGGAACAATAACCTCTTTTTTCCTGGATGAGAAAGCTTTTGTGATGATGTGTGCCACGTAGAAGGTTTCCTGACTACTGTGGTGATGTGATTATCAAAGGAGAGACTACTGTCCTCTTATCACACTTTCGGTGTTAAGTAGACTACCGCCTATGTGGTAGTTCATGGGTGCAGAGTTTTTACCAAAGGGGATGACAATGCACTTTTTGGCATTGAGCTTGAGGCCATGGCTTTGATACCAGGTATCTGTCTCAGTGAGGCCCTTTTGTAGGATGTCCACATTGTTAGGAGTTATGATTATAGCTCCTAGTCTGAAGTCATCTGTGAACTTCGTTAGCCAAAGACCTTCTGTGTTAGCCTGTACTTCAGAGAAGTAGATACCAAACAGGAGAGGACCCAGGACTGAACCCTGTGGTACTCCACTTGTCACTGGTCTGAAATCGGATTTGGAGTCTGCTACTTTCACAGTGTGGATTTTGTCAGTGAGCCAGTTGGCAACCCATCTTGCGACATAGGGATTTATACCTAGTTTAATAAGTTTATCTATAATTCCAGAGTTGGGGGTGGTGTTAAAAGCCTTGGTGAGATCTAAATTTTTTGTGTGAACCACCTTGCCCTCGTCTACGGCTTTGGTGACTGCTTCAAAGAAGTCTGTCAGGTTTAGGAGACATGATCTGCCTTTTACAAACCCAAACTGGGTGGGGTCCAGAGTTTGGAGATTACCAATGTCTTTGTTTATAAGTTCCATGATGATATGTTCCATGGCCTTGCAGACCAGGCTCATCAGGCTACTGGGGCAGTAGTTCCTGGGGTCTGTGGTGGCTCCCCCTTTGTGGAATGGGATAACCATCACTGTGCACCAATCAGTGTGCACAAAGCCTAAGGTGAGGCTATGATTGAACATGGTACTTAGGTAGGGTGCCAGTTCATTCTGTAGTTCGTATAGAACGCAGCCTGGGATGTTGTCAGATCCCATGGATGCTGTGTTCTTGGCTTTGGAGAGTATGGTTTTTACCTGTGCAGCCGTGATTACAGGAACTTTTCATTCTTCCGGTATAGAGATGGGCCCTTTAGAGGGTGAGGGGGGGTAAAGTTAGTAATGAACCTATCTGCCAGGATGCTGGCAATATCAGTTTGTTCTGTATATTTAGTGTCATTGTGCTGTAACTCAGAGCAGATCTGAATGTTGCCATTGAGATTCTTGACATAGCTATAGTATGCTTTGTGATTGTCTTTAGAATCAGTGGCAATTTTGTTTTCATAACTAGCTTTGGAGGATTTTATGAGGGATCTCAACTTCTTACTGAGGCTGACCAGGGAGTTCCTCCAATCATGGGATTTTACTCTTTTTTGCAACAGTTTCTTTCTTCTGTTGTAGAGTTTGTGGCAGGGGACCACCAGACTGGCTTCCTTTTTTTGGAGGATAGCATCTTGGTTCTGTTATGGATAGCACAATCCATGCACTCGTGTAAGTGCTTATAAAGTGCATTTGTGTAGGATTCAGCAGTCATACCTCTATTGTCCATCTGCATGGGTGTCGTGAAGTTTGCCACTACTGTTTTAAGAAGTGTGAAGTTGGCTTTGGAGAAATTTTTTACTGTGGTTTCCCTAATGAGGGATGGGGGTGGGATGTGGATGTCTAGGGTGATTAGCTTGTGGTCATATCTGACCAACAAAGAATTGACCTCTATTGTGGAACACCAGTCACCCATGTTGGTAATGACCATGTCTAGGATATTGCTGCCCCTGGTAGGGGTGTGGATAAGTTGATCCAAGGCATTGGAATTTATGAATTCCAGAAAACCTTGAGCAAAAGTTTTCGTACATGAGCAGTTTTCCCATTTAATGGTGGGGTAGTTGAAATCGCCCATTATTAGGGTGTTGGGTTGTACCCTACTATTTTTCAGTGTATCAAGAAATGAGGAGTGGGAATCCTGGGGCATGGTGGGGGATCTGTAGCAAGCTACAATTTGGATTGCGGTCTTGCCCAGAGTTAGTTGCACTTAGATAATCTTGGATGAATTATGCTGAGCAACTAGCCTGGAGGTGTGGATATCCTTAATGAATATGGACACGCCTCTGCCTTTAGTGCTTTGGTCCAGGTTAGGTGTCCAAAAGGTGTGGTATGAATTATAGCCTGGTAATGCAGGGGTGCCCTCTGGAGCCGTGAACCAGGTCTCTGTCACTGCACAGATGTCAATGTTCTCCATTTTAAGGAGTGCCTCGAGTGAGTGCATTTTGAGGTTTAGACTTCTAGCATTGAGTAGCATTACCCTTAGATTTTGCTTGCTGTAATCTTACAGCTGTAATCTTACAACTACCATCAAAGCCACTGTTTGTGGACTTGCAGCTTGATTCAGATTACATAAATACTGTTTGTGAGTGCCTCATTTCTAGCTCAATTTCACCTGCAGACAAAACTGTTTGTGAGCACCTCACTGAGAAGTCAACTCCATCCTTTTGTTAGGTCAAAGAAGAATGGATTTTATGCCCTTGTTTTTGAACTCACTACCTCCTTTCATCAGATCACGTGAGAACTCTGCAGCACACTCACTTTGCTCTCATTATCTCCTTTTGTCAGATCACACGAGAAATATTGGTGGGCCCTCACTTTGCGCTCACTTCCTCCTTTAGTCAGATTACTTTAGATCTGTTTGTGGGCCTCTCACCTCACTCTCACTGCATCCTTCAGTCAGATCCCATGACAACCTTTGGTGGTCCCATCACCTTCAATTCACTCCTTCCTTTAGTGAGATCTCAGGAGAACTATACATGGTTTCTACTTTTGAAATTCACTCCCTCCTTTGTCAGTCCACATGAGAACTTTCATTTTTTTTGCCACAGAGCTTAATACTATATTCAGTGCTTAACTTTGTAATTCTCTCCTCTTAGCTCCGTTTCCTTTTCCCTATCTAAGCCGCAGTGGTGCAGCGGTAGCATTGTCACCTCACAGCAAGAGGTACTCTTTTTCAATTCTCAGCTGGAGCACTTTCTGTGTGGAGTCTGCATGTCCTCCCCACGGTCGAGTGGCATTCGAAAGACATACGTGAATGGGCATGCCTTCGTTGAAGATTGGGCATCGAGCTGGCAACACAACACCATAAAAATCTGCTGCCAATCATTAGTGGACCGGAGTTCTGCTGTGGTGACCCCTAACCAGGAAAAGAAGAAGCTCCATTTCCTTTTCCTTACTAACTTCAACAACCCAGCCTTCTGGCATCCAAGGCCTTATTTGTTCTTACTAAATACAGCAGATGTGCTGGGCAGCCACAGTGGTGCAATGGTTAGCTTTGCTGCCTCACAGCAAGAGGTTCTCTGGTTTGATCCTCAGCTGGGGTGCCTTCTGTGCAGAGTCTGCATGTCCTCCCTGTGGTTGCATGGGTTTCCTCCAGGTGCTCCGGTTTCCTCCCACATCCCAAAGACATGCTGCAGGTGGATTGGACACTCTAAATTGGCCCTAGGTGTGAGTATATGTGTGTGTGTGTGTGTGTGTGCCTTCTGTGGAAGGTTGTGTGCCGGGCTGGCAACTCGACACTGTAAAACTCCACTGCCAGTCATGAGCGGACAGGTGATCTGCTGTGGTGACCCCTAACAGGGAAAAGCCGAAAGAAGAAGAAATACAGCAGATGTGCTACAAGCAAAAGCAAACAACCCAGTCTGTGCGGATTTACTGCCTCTGACTTCTGTTCTAAACTTTTAAACTGTATTAGTGAATGAATCTGCTTTTCTTTACCTTAATTGAAGCCTGCATTATGTCTGCATGTTTGTACTGCATATTCTTTTATTTATTTATATATGTATGTTATATTCCCCCAGGCTATGCAAATGGAGTATAAAAGTCAAGTAAATCTACTTATTCAACAAGCCAACAGCTCAACTCATTATATAAAAAAAGTAGCCTGTTTGGGATAAAAAGGCTGCTTTTCCCAAAGCAGACAGTGCCTTGGGGCCTATATGGTCACAGATGTTTGTGCATACAGCTCTCAGTTGGCTACTGCAGTTTTGAGAATTCCACTATTGTTGCAGTGATGAGTGTTGGATCTAGAAAAAGGTGACAATTTTTAAAGTAATGAACAGAACAGAACAGAAGAACTGATGAACAGAACAGTTCAAGCAGTCTATTTTTGCAGATGCAAATTGTTGATGATGTGTAGCCTTGACAGACAACATGGCTTTTATAATTCTGAATGTATAACTGTGTAGGCACTATAAAATCGGCCAAGTTTGTATGGTTCATGCTTGGTTTTCTAAGATCATTATTTAGCAGAAGGCAGAAAACTGACTTGAAAGCATTTCAGACATAACTAAAGAAGCGCATTCATTTGATTTTGGACCATGTTCTACAGGTAGCAGAGACAGTTTGATTAATAGTGCTGTGAACCTTGCAGAACCCATGATACTCATTACAATGAAGGTCATTGTGCCAAGAAACTCTTCACAAGGTATTGCCAGCTAATTAGTCTAGCTAAGACTAAGAAGTAAAATAGGCAGTGAGCTGCCTGCACTAGGTAGCAGGCGTTGGTCAATTGGATGACAATGGTGTGCTTCCACAGGTCAAGTTGGGTCTATATTATTAGCATGAATGCTTAGGTTGTTGAATATGGCATGATCGACACCTATTAAGCGAACCGCGAGTACACCAAACACCGGAAACTGCAAAATTCGAAATCCCGATTCGGCATAGTTGGCCCTTCTGCAGTATAGCTCCATAAGGTAATTGTGCAATAGTTACGGACCTTAGGGTTAGGGTGCTGGTTAAGGTAAGTGCATAGATAGTAATGTATGTAAGGGTTAGTGTTGGGTTAGAAGTAGGGTTTAGGTTAGTGTATGTATGTGGTTTATTTATTTTGTTTGGGTGGGTAGTATGTAGCGAGCGGTGTAGTTGAAGTATGTTATATTTTCATCACTGGGTGGAATGGTGTTGGCCAAACAAAACAATCTGGTCATCTGTATTTCCGCATTTTGAGGTTTCAGTGATTAGTGCGTTCGCTTAATAGGTGTCGATCACGCCGTATTCGACAACCTAAGTGTTCGCACTTATAATATAGACCCGTCAAGTCATTCAGAATTGCCAGTGAGCTGAAACACCTGATGTTCATAAGAATCATTTGCATATATCTCATATGCCTCTGATACAAGAGGTTTGGGAGGTCACTCAGTGGAAGTTCTAGCTTTGCTGGAGTTTTCATTTTGTTTTTACTGATTGTTTTTTCAGTGACATTCTCACTCATTATTTTAGTTTATTGTTTGGGATATTTTTGCAGTGAACCTAATGATAATGGACATCA
The DNA here is from genome assembly GCF_019279795.1 of Protopterus annectens. NCBI lineage: Eukaryota > Metazoa > Chordata > Ceratodontiformes > Protopteridae > Protopterus > Protopterus annectens. Next base: position 538,043,769 of record NC_056746.1, read on the forward strand.
GCTGGGTATAACAGCCCTGTGTTTCTAATAGTCAGCCACTCTGTTTGTGCTTGGAGGTCATAACAGGACTCCACAGCTAGTGGGGATTGGCTTTATTGGCCTGAAATTGTCAAGTCAAATGATGAAGCAAATCATGGGCATTCAAAATTGCCAATGAGCTGAAACACCTGATGTTCATAAGGATCATTTGCATATATCCCATGTGCCTCTGATACAAGAGGTTTAGGAGGTCACTCAATGGAAGTTCTAGCTTTGCTGGAGTTTTCATTTTGTTTTTACTGATTGTTTTTTCAGTGACCTTCTCACTCATTGTTTTAGTTTGTTTGGGATATTTTTTGCAGTGACCCTAATGATAATGGAAATCAGCTGGGTATAATAGCTCTGTGTTTCTATTGCTTAGTCAAACAATCTGCTTCTGCTGTGTTGATGAAGTTATAACAAGGCCAAAATATGCATATCCCCAGCTAGTGGGGTTTGGCTTTATTAGCCTGAAATTGTCCAGTAAAATGATGAAACAAGTCATGGGCATTCAGTATTGCCAATGAGCTGAAACAACTGATGTTCATAAGAATCATTTACATATATCCCATGTGCCTCTGATACAAGAGGTTTTGGAGGTCACTCAGTGGAAGTTCTAGCTTTGCTGGAGTTTTCATTTTGTTTTTACTGATTGTTTTTTCAGTGACCTTCTCGCTCATTGTTTTAGTTTGTTGTTTGGGATATTTTTTGCAGTGACCCTAATGATAATGGACATCAGCTGGATATAACAGCCCTGTGTTTATAATGCTTAGTCAAACACTCTGCTTGTGCTGTTTTGATGAGGTCATAGCAAGGCTGGAATATGCATATTCACAGCTAGTGGGGTTTGGCTTTATTGGCCTAAAAATGTCCAGTAAAATGATGAAGCAAGTCATGGTCATTTAGAATTACTAATGAGCTGAAACACCTGATGTTTATAAGGATCGTTTGTATATATCCCATGTGCCTCTGATACAAGTGGTTTGGGAGGTCACTTAGTGGAAGTTATAGCTTTGCTGGAGTTTTCATTTTGTTTTTACTGATTGTTTTGTCAGGGACCTTCTCACTAATTGTTTTTGCTTCTACAGGTCAGGAAAGTAGTTAGTGAGCTGGGGCTGGTTGAAGTATAGGAAATGGGATTAGCAAGGAGTGAACCACAGGCTTTTAGGAATGATAGGTATAACCTATCTGCTCCTCGTCTGCCATGGGTGGGAATTTCTGCAAGAGTAGTTTGATAGTATTAATAGAGCTGTATAACAATTAGAAACATTCGAACCAGCTGCAATCTGGCAAGGTACTATGTATAGATGGCAGGAAGGGGATGGGAGATTTGTGAAGTTTAGGTGAGAACCAATGAAAGAGCAGAACTGGAAAAGTATCAATGAAGGTATTACCAAGCAAAGAGATGGTAGGATAATTACAATTCAGAACTTAGTAGAAAGAATGGTTAGCACGAGTGTCATGCCCAACAAAAAGAGAACCGGTCTAGGATTTTAAAAGACTGAGCTTATGTGACAAGTTGTTCCCTCATGAAAGTTATCTTTTTTAAACTGCCCTCAGGATTCCATTATCTCTGATATTAGCTATCTGGTGCTGTAGCAAAGTGTTAAGGTTACTCATTATTGCAACTATTCAAAAATCCCTTTCCTGTACTGCATGCATTAAAGTACTGCAAACCAGAAGCTAACCACATTTTCCATCCTGGAAGCATGGTACATTATACAACATCAAAAGTACTGTATCAGATTCCCTAGGCATCAAAACTCAATTATATCTGATCTAAGGCTGCATCTACAAAATCTATAATATGCGTGTCATATTCAGATCTTCTGTAAAGTCAAGAAAAAAAGATACAAAAAAGCAAAAATATAAAAAAAATTATCTCTGAGGCATGGCAGTTGTGACTACAGCTATTCCAGGGGCAATGCCTATTATGATTTAATATATAATGAATAGCTCAAGTTAAACAGGGGCATATATTGCACCTAGTTAGTGTGTCTTCAGAATAACCCAAGAGAATTACATTAACACATTCCATAAATCTTAGCAATTTATGTAACAAGAATAGACTTGGCAAAGTAATAAAAATTATACATCATGGAGAAAAAACAGCACTAGTGAGGTATACTATACAGTTAAAGTAGAGATTAGTTAGTTTAAAGACATTGCAAAAGACCAGGTGATGAAAAGAAATTAGTAAGTCATAAGCACAGTGACAACACTCTAAATGAGCTACTTCTTATAGCTAAGGATTCAGCTTTGATTCTTTCACACCCATTTGTGGACTGTGTAACTCTGAGCAAGGCAGTTAACCAGATAGTGCTCACAAGTCACTCCTGAAAAGGGACGTGTGCAGTAAGCTTATCCAGTTAAAATGTATAACAATAAAGAAAAATAAAGATATAAAAAATCACAAATAGGAATCTCTGAGGCTTGAATATTATGTTTGCTTAAGTAAATGTTGGCTTATCCATTTGGTGATTGTTTTTGGGAACTCTGCTTATGAACTTATAACTTGCATCATAAACAGAAATATTGAAGCATATATTTCTAGGATGATGATTTTTACATAGAAAAAGCAAAATCTTTATTTGGAATAATAAATAGATCATTAAAGCTTATGTGAAAATACAAAATGATGCAGGTGAGATGGTGGCTGTATGTAAGAGGAACTTAGAGTAACTGGCATTTTGCAAGCAGCAGCTCAAAATATCGAACATTTGCAGAGACATACTGGCACATTCACTTAATTAAATGAATAGCCTTAAATCATTTTGGAACAAATTTTCAGTTAAACTCTGTATGATTTTACTTCCTGAGCTATTTACCATTGCTGTATGATTCATTCTCAAATGATCATTTTATGGTTACTCTTTACAGCCATGTTTAGAGGACAGAAACTTGTCTAGATTTGAAAAAATGCTATTTGTTACCTTGAAAAACTTCACTCCCTTGAAAGTTTCTGGACAAAATACTGAAAGCAGCAAAGACAGGAACCGACATTAACTGCAAGCCCAGCTACTTCACAAATCATGTTAAATTTGGTCCAGATTATCAAGCCACTTATTTTAAAGCCACAGCTCATTGACTGTGGAAGGTTCACTGGAAAGTGGGTAGATTGGTTGCAGTCTGGCATAGAAATGACCAAATCATCAAGACTAGTTTGTTGGAATTCTGATGTCCAGTGTTCTTTTGACACATCACCAGACCATCTCCTTAGTTTCAATAGTTATTTTGGCATTAGAATAATAAAATGTGCCAATAGAGCTCCAACTTAAGGTTGAGGGGAGTTGTGTCCCTACATAAAGATTTCTGCAGTGCAGAATGGTAACATGAGGTTTTAGTATTTCTATGTATGTGTGTCTGTGCATGTGTGCATGTGTGTGTGTGTGTGTGTGTGTGTGTGTGTGTGTGTGTGTGTGTGTGTGTGTGTGTGTGTGGGTGTGGCGGGGGGGTCAGTGAAGATTTGCCTTTCATTGTGGTGAACTCATCAAGGTGATCAAGGTGGACATTGTAGAAATGGTCCTGAACATGTCATAACATATCTGTATCACTGTTCAGCTGAGTCCGAAATGTGTATTGCACATTCATTGTGTGCATACTTCCTGTTTGGAATGGAATTACATAATACCCTCAATACCATAATTCATGAGGATGGACTGCACTGCTGGCATATTGTAAAACTGTCCAAACATTTTAAGAAATAATGGCCATTTTTTTAAACATATATTGAAGGATGCCAGGCTTCCTCTCTCAATCTGAGATGTCCAAAAGTACTTGGACTTCAGACAACAACTCAAGAAACACCTCTTTCCCTAAGCAAAATGCAGCTGCACTCAGGTCATGTTACATGCACCCTGCAGCTCCCTGACACACCCCTTTACCCATATTTCATCCTACATGATCTCATTTTGTTATCCCCTTACTTACTGCCCCTCATTTGTCCTACTTCCCTCTTCTCTTCGCATCTCTCTCACGTTTTTTCTTTCTACTATTCTTCCCTCTTCATGCCCCTCTCACCTTTTCTCTCACTTCTCTCCATGGTAACCTTTCTTGCAACTGTTCTCACTTACCTCTTCTAATGTCTTCATACCTCTCTATGTAATGATATGCTGCTATCCCAGTAGCATAAGCCATCTCAGTCATTATGGCTACATCTTATGGATAAAGCTCTGCTAAGCATAATTCCATTTTTCCATCTGTGTTTTGACATTGTTATCTGCTTCTTGATCTAAGTGTCGCAGCATATTCTTGCATCTGTAAATCTGTATGTGTATATATGTATATCTATCTAAATATATATATATATATATATATATATATATATATATATATACACACACATATGGTGTTTTTTTTTAGCATAGCCTTTTATCTGTAAATATATTTTGCTCATTTCTTATGTGATCATGTTCTATTGAGAATGGTGCACTGCCCCAGTAAACAGATTCTTCTTCTTTCAGCTTTTTTCATGGTTAGGGGTCACCACAGCGGATCACCTGCCCACTCATGATAGGCAGTGGAGTTTTATGGTGTTGAGTTGCCAGCCCAGCGCCCAACCTTCCATGGAAGGCAGACACACACACACACACACACACACACACACACACACACACACACACACACACACACACACACACACACACACACACACATGCCTAGGGCCAATTTAGAGTATCCAATCCAAATACTGCATCTCTTTGGGATGTGGGAGGAAACTGGAGCACCTGGAGGAAACCCGCAAGACCACAGGGAGGACATGCAGACTCCGCACAGAAGGCACCCCAGCCGAGGATCAAACTGGAGAACCTCTTGCTGTGAGGTGGCAATGCTAACCGCTGCACCACCATGGATGCCCTCCCCAGTAAACAGATATAAATTAAATAAAAAAATAAATAAATAAAAAAGCAGTGAAGCGTATTATAGCAAACCTTTCTGCATAGTCATTCCGAAGAAAGTGAAAATGTACCAACACTTTAGAAAATGGTAAGGTTCTGTGAAAGTGTGAGACAGTACTGTAGGGTGGGAAATCTACATTGGGAAGGTATGGTGAAGAAAGAGAGCAATTATATCAGATTCCTTTTCATTGTTAGAAGAAACAAAGGGATTACAGTTTCCAATCCATGTGTTTTGGACAACCACAGCAGTTCTGAAAATCTTTATCATCCCTTTATAAGACAATCAATGACATTCAAATGCACTTGTGCTTGATCCTTTACTCCTGCAGGACTTTAAGTAGTAAATCTTCAATTTTGAAAATACTCTTGCTATTAAAATTCTCAACATGCCCATTTCAACAATACAGCATATGCATAATTCCAGTATATTTCCTACTAGTTCACATTTCAAAATAATCTGTCATGATGCTGTGCAAACATTATTACACAAAATTTGAAAGAACAGTCCTCTCCATTATGCCTTTTTTTGCCCAATTATAGTCAGCTACTTACATATGCGTATAATCTTTTACTAACTGCATGCATTAATCCTCCAGCCTTGAAACATGCCAAGGCCAGTCTCTACCTACTGTTTCAAAAGTGCCACAGCTGAAATAATGCATTGCAACCTTATATTCTTTAACAAAAGTTATTGAAAACCTACTTTACAAGCTAATAATGGCATTAACCCTCATGGATTTGCAGTAACTGCCAACACAGATTTAGGAACGGTATTAATAGCTTAATAGCTGTGTACATAGTATCTGACTCCATACACTTAAATAAGCATTTGGAGCTGAATTTCTTCATTTAAAAAGAACTTTTGAACCTGTTCATCAACATGCATTTTGGAAATAGATGATAAAATATTTTATAGCTGCCTATAAAATAGTTCATTCTAAATGAATTCTGACACAGACGATACAGAATGAGAATTTTTCAAATTAGGAGTTGGCTAAGGATAAGTTCATTTACGTATTTCTGATCATCTAAGTGATATCAGATGTGCTCATCAAATTAATGCACTATATAAACATACTATCAAACATCCAACAGCTCAATTTAGGTTTGATATTATAGACAGAATAATGTTTAATAATAAGGATAAATCAGTTGGCATAATATTTTATATAAAAAAGAGAAAAAATGGATTATTCAATTGGGAGTACTTTTTTCACCGGGTCTTAATGAACATTTCTGATTGTCCAATGGTATGTATCTGGGTTGTATTTAAAGAAAGGGGTGGAAAAATGCATGTTTATTGCTCTGAAGAAGACTTAGTATCTGAAACTGGTCTGTGGTTTTAACTGTTATGGTATTATATGATATGATATAATAAAGAACTAGTGCTGACATTCAAGTGCTGGACATTGTTGTCTTGGATTCCAAATTCTGGCTGTCCGTGCACCTGTTCTTTACTTCCTTTATTTTATACCATCTGTTCATAAAGTCAATAGTTGCTGATTTGGCGATGTTTTACAATTGTACCCCCCTGGCTGTTTTGCACAGGAATGGGCGTGGCCAGATTGATTGACATGACTAACAGCTGTGATGGAGCAGGCAAATGATGCATGACTGACATGTCTTGCAGATTTGCCTGTGACATTATGAATATTCATTGGCTAATTCTTCCTGAAAGTTGTGAGATCTCGGAGTTGGTTTTATTTATATTTATATACATGGGGGGGTCGCAGGGGGGCTTGCCTCCCCTTGCAAAAAAAGCACACTGAAAAAAAGGTAATATTTGCGAGCTGGAGTATCAGTGTATCAGAAAACTGTGGGTTTGAAGACAGTATGCATAGGATATCTGCACATTTTGTCAAATACAGATTAAAAGCGCAGGGAAAAAAAAGTAATTGTGAGCTGGAGCATCAAATTCTAGATTACACAACTTTGTCCATGCTAAACTGTCGATTAAACTCCACCAAACTCCAAAATGAAGGATTAGATGCCATAAAATGATTGAACATTTGTAAAGTAATATGAACATTTCCTTTCATAGGCGGTACATTGCAGAACCAGAACTTACTTAGGATGACATGAACACTAGGAGAAAATTAAACAAAAAAAACAAAACAAAAACATATTACGCTAGTCAGTATAACCAGCCATCTACTTAAAAAAATAAAATTGCTAGTTTGTATGTTTTCCGCATGTTGGACATACTGGATGAATATTTATGTGGACTACCGAACCGTCTCCATGTTTATTCAGGTGTAGAGAAAAAAAAATAGCCATGTACAGACTGTTGGGTGGGGTTTGGGCAGGCCTTGCTACTGTGTATCGGGGAGGGGGTACTGTTGTAAAACATCGCCACTGACTGTTAGTCACTTTGTAAAATGGAATTCTCAGTATTCCATCTGTTTCTTCTACTAATCTGACCATGTAATACATTTCTAAAACTAAAATTAGGATGTACCCTATTACATTGTAACTAGTTATTTACGTTCACTTCCTCCATGCAAACTTGAGTTTGAATCTCATCATGAGCATCTTTATATATTTGCACATCCAAAAAATAACATATATTATCAGACAATTCCACTGTGAACTGTAAGAAACTAGTTATATTATTTGAATAGTGAACAGAATTATTAAATTAGTGTCCCTAATTGTCCATATAAGAAAAATATTGTCTATGAATCTAGAAAAAAATTCAAAGTAATCTGGTCTCATATTAAATATTAATGTACATTCGCATTCTAATATTACTAGATTTGCATAACTACTTGCACTTGAGGTACATACAGCCACTCCTTTAACCTGTAAATATGCTCTTTCTAAAAAAACCCTAATATTTTCCCTAAAACCATTTCTAATAATATACAGATGGTATTCACCCATTCCATAGGAATAAAGTTGTTTCACATAAATAGGACCTTACTATTTCAGTCCTATCAGCATTAGGTACTGACCTGAACAATGATTGTTCATCCAAAGTTGCCATTATATAATCATGGTCCACAAAACTAGCATGCCATTCATATGGATTATTAAAAAAACACTTTAATAGAGTTTTTGGTAGTCTTCTTGATATGTACTTATTCACTTGTGATCGAAGACTGTGCTTGCATATCAACTTGGCCATGGCAGAAAACATGTTCCTGAATCAGCTCATCTACCTGGTTAACAAATAAATAATAATAAAAATAATAAATATATTTATGGCATTGACAAACAGATCACTTTCCAGTCTTTCTGTGTGGAGTGAAACTATTACTGGCAGGGGCACCAGTATCTTTATTTATTTGATAATCAGGGTAGGTGAGCTGGTCTATTGAACCTTTTTAGTCACAACCCAGGAATAATAGTACAATAACAATAAATAACAAACAGGTAAAGAAGAAATGACATCTGGATAGGAAAAAAGGAGTAGAACAAAGTATTTACTAAGTCAGTGCAGAGAAGCAGAAAACTAGACATCTAGAGGTGGTAATAAAATGAGTTAGTAAATAATTAACGTGTCAAAACTTGAATGCACATGAAAAATTATATTTACAAAATACGCAGGTAAAATACTTACAGTATGATTGCATATCTGCGGTTAAAAGCAGTAAAAATGAACCAATGTCTGTAAAGCAGGTGCAGTTACTGTCTTCTTGCTGGTGCTGCCTTAGCTGTTTTTTAAATGTTTTAACGGTTTCCACATTTTTTTATATCTGCATGTAGTTGACTCCATAATGTTGGTTTTATTCTAGACAGGGCTTTTTCTTCATTGGATAGTTTAAATCTAGGCCTGACTACTGTAAGAGTACTTTCTTGGCTGTTGATAAGGTAGAAGTTTTGTTCTCTATTTTGAGTAATCTTTTAAGAGGGGGGTTATAGCTTACTTTAAAAATGTTATATATCAGCGCACTGAGAAGATAAGCTAGTAATTGTTAACTAGTGTGTCATTTTTGTATAATATACAATGATGGCAATTCATGTCAGTAAGGAGAATGAATCTAGTGATTTTATTTTAATGTGGTTTTGGAAGGATGTATACAGTGGGCAAAGAGACAACTGTACAGAATTATTTTCATTATGAAAATAAGAAAGCAAGTGTATGATTTAAAAAGAAGGCTGTTTTTTAGGAAATGACAATATGATACTGGGCAGCTGAGAGTCTTGTGAGAGAAGGGCTTGAAAGAAATGTCACCTCAGGTGTCAACATATGGGCCTTGGTGGCATGGAGTTGACAGAATGAGTACACTGTGTCTTTTATTTTCATTTGAAAATACAGCAATATACACAGCATCAGTATACAAAACTTAAGTACTTTCATCTCTTTAAGAATACAGTGCTGGGTTGTATGTCCAGAAGTAACCATTCTGGGAGTGTGCCAGTTAGTGAGTCTCTGAGCTGTTAACAAGCTGTGTCCTATAGTCAAGTATATAGTATCTGATTATTTCCACTACCCTTTTCCTACTGTTTGACTCTGAGCAGGTCACTTAACCAGGCAGTGCTCCTGTGTTACTCCTGAAAAAGGACACTTATGTCCAGAGGGGCTTACCTGGTTAACAAATGTATTTAAAAAATCTCTGTAACAAAGTGGTTCTATAGCATCACTGCTTTATTTTTTAGAGGTAATGTTACAAGAGATACACAATAGCCTCTCTGCTGTCATTTTATGATTTTACATCTTGATGTACTTGTAATGCTCTACAGCACTAAAACTCTAATAGCTATTCTTCCAGACTGAAAGTACCCCCCTAATCCTTGCTGTTTAAACTTCTCTAATTGTTGAAAAGTGTCTTGACTGTCTTTATATTTCAATATGAATATCTGTTTGTCTGTTGTATAATGTACCTTGTCTGTTTTACAACTCTGTATAAAAATATTAACTATTGTTAACCAATGTGGAGTTTTTCTCCCTGAGCCTCCGCTGAAAATGGATCTAGTCCAGTTGGAATTTCCTGGTTAACAAATGTAAAATAAATAAAATAAAATAAATCTGGGCAGGTAGAATGGATACAGCAGGTGGGCTGGTTTGTGAAAGATGATCCTTGAGGAGTGGGCCATTTCTGTGAGGTGGATAGCTCACACATGTGATACTATATAGGGTTAGTAATTTCAACAGCATCTCATTATCTTTGTGTTATTGGTGATAGACATCCTAAGCTAACACAACCAGCCTAAAGTTATGAAAATAAATCAACAGTGCAAAAAAAAAAAAAGACGTATAATATGGGCAAGAGCAATGCTAGCAAGGAGGGATAGGACTAGCTAGAGAGTTAAGTGACAAATATGCCGGCAATTATAATGGGTTAGATTCCAGATGTGGAACCACTAAAATGGTGGCTCTTAGAAACATATAATAAGGAAGTGAGCAGTGAGAAAGAAATATGTCAGAAGGATGGGAACACAAATGCTGGTCCTGAGAACCCTCTGTCAGTGCCTTATAAAAATTCTTCAGTAAAAGAGCTCGCAAATAATCACTGGCAAATTCCAGAATGATGGAGCAAACTGTCTAACCAATATCCTCAAAGAAGATATACATTTGGAGTGTTCTCAGCATCTTCCCCTCACTGACTTTAGTTGACAGTGTTTCAGCAACTATTGTGAGGTCAGATGTTAGAAGTGTTGGTGTATTGCTCTTACAGATCATATAGCCTATGCTCTCGAGTGAACATTCAGTGCTCAAGAGATGGCATCCAAGCGGAATACATAAGGACCAAAGAAAGTGTCTACTGTGAGCACAAAACACAAATGTGCTTTGTAATACATCTAGCACTGTAACCCACATCCCATTCCTTTAGCAAAAACACATACCCCCGGATTCAGCAAGCAGCTGTGCAGGAATAAGTTATTCCTGCACAGCAGGGATTGTTCCTGTTCAGCACAGCAGCTCGCCATGCATATGTATGAAGGCATGCTGCCGTGCAGTAAAACGGACATGGTTCCATGTACAAGCACAGGGGGTGTGTCTGAGAGCAGAGCTCTCACAATACACATGCCCCCCGCATTCCAAAATTGCCGTTCGGCAATTTAAAACAAGCGAGAATGCTCATAACACCCCCAACCCATCAGGGTACGAAATCTGGACAAATCCATAAGGGACAATCATCCCTACCAAGCCAAAAGTTGACAGAATAATAGATTTAGCATAAGCACATAGCGCACATCTCCCAACCCGCCAGAGTAAAGAATGTGGACAAAAATAAGGGACAATCGTTCCACAAAGCAGAATGTTGATGGAATAACAGGTTCAGCATTAGCATGGATATTCTGAAGGGTACAAAGTAAATAACACAACAAATAAATTTTTTTTCACATATGCAATAAAGTTTAAGCATAGCTGCGTGGGAGTGACCATTGCTTAGCTACACTTAGCCCAGCTGAAACAGCACAATAAGTTAAAAAGCAAAAGACATCCAGTGTAAACATAAATGCAATAGTGTAGTGGTTAGACTATATACATTGCATGTAGTCATTCATGGTTTGAGCCTCACCAAAGCCATTTCCATTTTGTATGTGTAAACATTAACATTTTAATTTTTTGCATATTTATGTAAGAAGCAACTGATTTTTCTCAACCAGAGTAGTGTATTAGGCCCAGATGTCAGGTGTCAGTGTAATAAAGTAGTGAAAACCCCATAAAAACACAAGTGCCCCATACAGTATAGTCACACAAGAATAAATTAATCACAGCACATTGGGGGATGTCAGGAAAGGTAAATAAAGCTATATTATATAATGAATGATGAATCAATTCCATACAGGTGGTAGACTAATATAATAAAACATAAGCAATGCTAAGCATTGCACAGCTATGTTGACCGGGTGTAAGCATTGTGTACATATGAATACTAAACAATGGATAGCCCAGCTAAGTGGATTTGCCCATTGGTTAGCAATGCTGAATCTGCTCTTTTAAGCACTGCCAACCTTAGCTATGCAGGTTTACCCGTAGCTTAGCTTAGCTCAGCATTTTCAAAACTGTCCAATCATGGCAAAGGGTGGGAAATTGGCCATATTTAAACCCTGCAGGTGGGAATACAGCTCATAACTGGTTGTAGCTCTCCACTGTAGGCAGTGTGGCATGTGTTGGAGAGGGCAAGTGCTTTTGGGTGCAGCCATGGGAGCATACAGGAGTCCAAGGTCATGGTAGGACTCCTGGTAAAAAACATGACATGAGACTGCTGCAGGACCAGTACCAGGGTTCCCAATATAAAGCAGAAGCCTGGGAAAGTCTTGCCAATGATCTCATCAGTGCCACTGGTATCCCTTGGACTGGTGAGCAGGTCTGACACCACTATGCTGACTTGAAACGAAGAAAGAGGGAGCTCTTGGAACAGTGGGTCCAAGAAGCAAGAGACAGGGGAGATGTCCCAGCAGTGTGTAAGTATTCATAGCAATAACTGTTTACCAAAGTCCAGCCTGTGTATGTGATGGACAGGTATGCATAAATGTTTCTCTATTTTCATTACAGCTGCAGCTGAGTGGGCTGTGAACCAGGAAGCCCATGCCATCAGGTTGCAAAGGCTGCGTAACAATCCTGCTTGTAGTAGTCATACCAAATAAATATAAAGGAGTAAAATGTCACCAGGCACTATAAAAAATGTAGGCAAACAGCAAGGAGAAAATCAGTCCCAATGTAAAAAAAAACAGGTTAAAATACTTGAGAAACAACAATGGGACAACCACGGTAAAGCACATATATTTAATAAACAATAAGCAGTAAACATATAAGTGTTTTCGGAGATGCCTCCTTCATTAGATCAATACAAAAAATATAAAATGAGTCTGCATATAAATACACTTGAAAAACCAATTACATTAATTAAAACCTTTAACCAATTAATATTTTCTAGCCTTTAAAATAGGTTTTAAAGGTATAAAACCATTTAAGCCTGATGGAACATCAGCTCTCAAACCAGCTATCTAGTGGGTTTCTTTAACTTCTGTGGCATTCTTTATATCACCACCTCTAGGTGCAGGAGTGTAAATATTCAAAGCCATAAATTTAAAATCATGCTGTGGAAATTCATTAATGTGTTGAGCTACTGCACTTCTTTGCACATTTCTCCATATATCACCCATATGCTGTAAAATATGTCCCTTTAACATTCTATTGGTTTTACCAACATAAAAGGAAATGCATGGAACAACAAAGCAAGCCCAAAAGATCTCAGAAAAGCTGAAAGAAACAATGTTGAACCAGGATCCAAGCACCAAAATTTATTAAAATCTCTAGCGCCTCTGCAAGAAGCTTTCAAAGGAGAATAAAACAGTTCTAAACACTCTAGTTTAAATAATAAGATCAATTAACCATTCATTACATAATTAACCCATAATTAGGTTAAAAAAACTAAAATAGGGACATTAAAAACAAAAGAATGACAAATTCATTATATGTACATAGTATCAAGTGTAACAATTTTAAGAGATTTATATTTTTTGTCATAGATAGAATCCCTACACATGGACAAAAAGGAGGTGATGTAAACAATTTGTTGGAAGCCAAGGAATGTCTTTGGCAGTTGAGGCTGAACGCTAGTTCATTTCCTGGTATTAATGGCCAAATTTCTATATCAAGTATTTTAAAGATTAGATCTTTGTGTATATAAATTAATTAATAAATAAATAAGGATACATTTTATGGAATTTTAAAATGAATTTTAAACATTGTATTTATATTTTGCAATTGTATTTATATTTTACAACTATATTTATTTAATTAACTGATATTTCATTTACATTTATTGGATAACAGTTTTATTGATTAACCAATCAGGGTGTTGTGTAATGGAAGATTATTTATTTAATAAAAATCAAAAGAAAAACGAGTTGAATGGTAGGAGAAAGCTGAAATAAGCAAATACGAATAACGTAATGCTAAAGCAACTAAAAACTTTAATATGGTAAGCACTTTCAGTGGTAAAAATATTCCACCTTCTTCAGACCCAGAACAACATAAAACTGATGCTTATATAGCTTGTAGTTAATTATCAATTAGTCATTCAATCAACCAATAAAAATAAAACCAGATAAAAGTACAATATTTAAACAGTATGAAACCTGCTCTAAAATGTTACAATGTTAAGTACATAATACTCAATTTATAAATAACATTAACTATATATGTATAACATGTGTAAATGTTATACTAAAAAATCACATTTTAAAAAGCTACTAGGGCAAAACTGAAAATGTATAATATGTGATAATGACATAAATTTACTATAAGAACTAAGATATTTAGCTAAATATAGACACCTAAAAAATATATAGTAATATGTAAAAAATAAATAATTAATTGCATGCTGGTTAAAGACCAAAATCTGATCATAATAATACTGAATATATGACCAAAAACAAAGTCCATATTTTTATATGTATAAAAAACTGTGTAAATATTACTATGTTTCAAACTTAATCAACAAAAAGGTACAGTATCAAATTCGAAATCTTTTATGCAAAATTAATATGTTATCTATTTAAAGCTTTTAATTTTAACACGCTTTTAATAGACACAAATTCATTTAAACCAGGGAAAATGTATGCAGCCGTTTTGATTTGCCAATACAACTCATTTTGTTCTAATAAAAGTTGCCAAGGCCCCTCTCTGGTCTAAAAGTGCTTGGTGTACAACCAAAATAAAACTCATGTGTTGGAAATTGTAAAATATGCCGAGCAGGAGCATTGTTAACATCACCTTTACTAACAGCATAACAATGCTCGTATATTCTTTTGTTTTAGTTTCCTTTCGGTCTTACCTATATAAAATGAGGGACAAACCTGACAGCAAGCTGCATATACTACAGCTTTGGACTCACAATTAAAGGAGCCATTTATTGTAGTGTAGTGTTTGTTATTAATATTGATGTCAGTAGTCGCTTGAATGTGTTTACACTGTGTGCAATGCCCACATTCGCATACCTTTATGTACCCGCTTGTTCGTACCTAGATGCTCATTCTTATGCCTTTCCAACAGATTTTTAAGGTTAAAACCCTTCTAAAAGTGAAGCGGGTTCTGATACCTAGCTTAGTACAAGTGGATGGTTCTTCCAAAATTAATGTCCAATTTTTTATAAAAATCTCTTTGACTCTTGCCATGTCAGCTGAAAAAGTAGATAGGAAACTGAGATGTAATAACGTGACACTGTCATCGTTTTTGTCATGCTGTCATGTAATTAGATTAGTATTGGTAGTAATACCATCCTTATATGCTCTACTAGTTAAAATAGGTTTAAACCAACTTGTGGATCTCTTATCTTTAACTTCTGTAAGTGTTTCTAAAATAATTTGATAGGATACCCCTACTTGTGAACATGGACTTCATCTTGTTACATTCTAAGTCAAAGTCAACATCTTCAGTAACCATCCGTGCAGCTCTCACCAACTGGCCTTTAACATCTGCCCTTTTCTGGTGATATGGATGTTCACTAGTATAGTGCAGGAAGGCATTGGGTAGGTAGGTTTCCTATAAATGGTAGCTTTATTTGTTATACCTGTCATTAATCAGTTGTACATCAAGATATGTTATGCTATCTACCCCTACTTGATGAGTGAATTCAAGAAAATTGGTTTTGTTGGTAATATGTTGTATGAATCCTTCGATCAGTTTGATGTCACCTTGCCATACCAGACACATGTCGTCTTGGTATCTGGTGTACCATAGTACATTTTCCTGAAAAACACTATCAGGGAACAAAAAATTATGTTCCCAATATGCCATGACACTGTTGGCGAAACTGGCACCGCATGGGGATCCCATGGCTACCCCTTTGTTTTGTAAAAATATATTCTTGTCAAACATAATATAGTTATTAGAAAGAATCAGATCCAAAAGTGTTTCAACCAGACATATTTTATCATGCTCTACATTCTTGGACAACATAAATTCTCTCACCCATTCTATACCCAATTGGTGGGGGATGACTGTGTATAGATCTTTTACATTGATCGTAACAAAAATGTTGTTGTCCTTATACTCCAAGTTGTTAATATTATCCAGGAAACTCCATGAATCACGACATATTTGTAACTCCTGGTTAATAAGTGGTTTAAGAATACTATCTACCAATTTAGCACAAGCAAAAGTAATCGAACCCCTACCATCAACAATGGGTCTAAAGGGGTTCCTAATATCCTTGTGTAGTTTTGGAGTCCCAAAATACAATTACTAGATCTAGGTGCTGCCATAGAAAGATACTGAAAGGTGTCTATATCAATAGACCCTTCCAAAAATAAATTGTCAAGAGCAGTTCTAATGTGCCTGTATGCAGTATTAACCTGATGTAAACTAGCAGGGTATATACCTCAGAATCCATGTGTTCACGCATCTTACTAATGTAGTTAGACTGATTCATAAACACCATGCCCTCCCTTGTCTGGCTTCATAACTCTAATACCACAATTGTGTATCAAGTCGATGTATTGTTTGTCCTCAGAAATAATGTTAGTGTCTAATCTAACATGCGTATCATTATCTGATAGTCTCCTTAAATCTATCTCACACATTTTTTCAAAGGACATTAATGTGGGTACAAGTGGGGGGTTAAACAAACTAGAAACTCGTAGAGAGTTCACAAGTGTAGAATTGGTCCCCATCAGAACCGCTTAAATTCAATTTGCGGCATACATTTTAAGATCAACTATCATTTTTACAAAATTAGTTTTCTGATGGGGGACAAAGGAAAGACCTTTAGCAAAGAAATCAACCATATTTTGATCTACAGTTAAAGCAGTATAGTTGAAAATTTTAAAGTCACTGTGTGTGCTCATAGATTATTTATTTAATAGCAGCTTATTCGTGTTTTTAGATGTACTCTGATGATGCCCTTATGTGTTGGAGGGTGAAAGCGCTTAGTACTACGTTAGAAATTTTGTTTTGTTGGCTTGTCGATTTTATTGGGATTTTTTTGGTGTTTGTGGACAATAAATCTTTATCGAGTGACTACCTTGGAGCTTTCTTGTGATTTACCAGGTTAAAAAACCCTCTCCAATTACATTTCACATTAATACCAGCTGGACTTAAAGTTCCATACTTCAATACAAAAATAGTTTCTTTATACAAAAGTTTTTTCTTAACATCAAAATTAAATCCTTTATCAGGAATATGTTCCAAAATAGTGCATTGTAAACCATCTGGATTTTTATTGTGACAACTTTTAAAATGCATAGCAAGAGAGCTTTCAGGCTTACCATTTTTATATCCCTAATATGTTCTTGAACTCTAAGCTTGAAAGCCCTCTTGCTCTCACCCACATAAAACATGCCACAAGGGCACTGTAATGCATGAACAACCTCTTCTGTATTACAAGAATATATACAATTTACCTTAAAATGAATTCCATTAATATATTCAAATGTTCTACATACATATTTACATGTAATACATCCACCACAGGGAAATGTGCCAACTGTATTCAGTGTCTGACTTATTTTACACTCAGGAGAAGAAAAGCTAGTATGCACTAAAATATCCTTCATGCTCCTGCCCTTTTGATGTGAAAATATAGAAGCTGTACATAGTACATATGAAAGTTCGTTAAATTTCAACAAAAATTTCTAGTAATGTTCGATTATTTCCTTTACCTCATTTGATAAGACATCATATGTGGTAACTACATATATTTTTCTAAGGTTAGTTGTATTATCAATACCATTATTAAACTCCTGAATTCTTACCCTACCAGATGTCTTCTGGGAGTTCCCTTTTACCGTATCCAATGAAGCATGTATACATTCTGCAAACAGTAGCCCCTTGTAACAAATAACTCAGCTGTTATGTTTAGTTCTTTGACAAGATCAGAACTATTGTTACACAACCATTTCACATGAAGAAGCTCACCATAAGGAAGGGATTTCAAAAGATGGAGCAGGTGGCAACTGCCAGCATCTAAAAAACGCATGCCATCTTCAAACTTTTGATGTATTTTACTCACCACTTTACCATTCACATCCCCTTTTAAACAAATGTCTAAAAAGGTGACTGATCTACCTACCTGAATACCATTAAATTTTAGAGAAAATGTATTATTCTGAAGTTCATTCAAAAAAACAGTGACCTCATCTTGGCCCCCTTTACAAATAAAAATTAAATCATCTATGTACCTATAGTACTGGATAACATGCTCTTTAAAAAAATTTATACCATACATATGGTCCATTTCAAACAAACCCATCATGATGTTGGCATACATTGGGGCAAAAGTTGCCCACATGGCCATACCTCATAGTTGATGAAATACTTGACCATCAAACTTAAAAAAAATGTATTGCTCAAGCAAAATTCAACTAATTCAGTAATATAATATGTTAAAGGACTATCCCCTAATGTTCTTCTTAAAGCTTCCAACCCATGTTTGTGCTCAATACTGGTATATAAGCTTTTAACATCGACAGTTAACCAGTACATTTCTTGTGACCATTGAATAGAAGTAACCTTACATAAAAAATCATAACTATCTTTAATAAATGAAGATTGTTTATTAACAAACAGTAACAAGAAATTATTTTGGAAAATACCCATGTTTTTTAACAAATATTTGCATGCAGACACAATGGGGTGGCCTGGGGGGGGGTTGTGAATGTTTTTGTGAATCTTATGCAGGCAATAAAACTTTGCAATCTCACACCCTGATACATCAAATTTATTTATAATATCATCTGCTGAAAAATAGCCTAATTGTATACCTTTGTTTAATAAATCTAGATACTTTCCCGTAGCCTTTTCATATTCTTTCATATTACTTATTTTATAAGTCATGTCATCATTAAGATGCTCGTGGCATATATTAGCATACTGCGTGTGATGCATAATAATAACCTTGTTCCCTTTATCAGCTGGTTTAAATATAAGCTGTTTATTTTTACTAAGTCCTTGCAATGCTTTCCATTCTAGTTTTGTTAAATTATAATTAATTAAATTTTTATTTCTTATAAAATCTTTGTATAATGATTCCAAAGCAAAATCAATCATGGAAGAAAACTGTTCTATACCGACATGATTAAATTGTGGAATAAACGGACTCTTATGCATAATTTTAGAAGTATCCAACTTAGAATATGCATTAAATATTGTTTCATCTTCAAAATCAGAAATACAAGAGTGGAAACTGTCATCTGACACACTCTGTAGAAATATTACCATCTTGAGTATCTTCATAGTTTTTGCTATGTTGAAAATAGTTAACAAGATGTAATTTCCTAACTAGACAAAACATGTACATTCTCGGCATAACAGTGGGTATAAACTTTAAACCATGATTAAGCACTTCCATTTCCCTTTCGCTCAACACATAACCAGATAAATTAATAACATATTGGATATGATCAAGAGAATTTTCATTGTGCAAAGAATTGTCTACAACTAAATTGTCTGTCCCATAATCAGTTCCATCTAACTCATTTGTACCTGTGATGTGTGGAAGGCTGTCCTTCATATGGTTGCTTTTCATTGAATTCAGGAGCAGTTCTTGTTTTTTTATTGGTCTTATAACTGCCATTATCGGTTCTTTGACCCCCTCCAAAAAAGTCTGATTCATATAACGGAGATCTTGAACTGCTGGTAAGTCCTGATAATCCCCAGAATCACTCTCCCACTCCATAGAGACCTCTGAACCTACACCTGAGCCGCCATTTTGCTGTAATTCCTCCTCCCGTTCAGCAGAACAGGCCCATCTCAGACATCGCTTTTCATTGGTTCTCCATGTGAACGCAGATCCAGTATTATAATCGCATATATCACGATGTAATTTATGTTTTCTAATATTCAATAGATCTTTTTCAAAATCTGCCAATTTGTTTTTTATATCACAGAAGCAATGTTGCATCTGTTCATTACCTAACTAATGGGAAAGGGATTCACAGGCCCCGTTGACTTCCTCTCGTAGTTTAGTCTGTTTAAGCCTATCCCTTTCCACTAATATGTTTATCGACTCAATTGAGCAATGGTGGGCAGCCACTACCCATCTGGTTTGAAACTTCTTAGCATTTTCGTTTTGGGTATCAAAGAGTGTAATTGGATTTTTGAAAGCCCTCAGTCCCCTAGGTGTAATGTCCAATTTCAGATAGCATTGTAAGCTCAAACAATTCAAGTGCACTGATAATTCCTTGGACATGAGTCGATCTAATTTCTCAAAAGCCTCTTTACACTCAGCAGACAAAGAGCTATTGACCCATTGCCCCACAGATGAAAATGGATTATTAGTCCTTCTGTGTTGTTCTTCATGCAAAAACTTTTTCCAGGGTATGACGTTCTCATCCCCTCAGACTGGATGCTCACCATTTCTCTCACCAATAGGTGTAGTAATTTGATCCATAGTTCTCTGACCGGAATCCAACAGTTCCTGCCTAAAAACTTTAGGCAAATTGAGCGAAGGATCACTGGACATCATGGAAAATGGAACAACAAAGCAAGCCCAAAATATCTCAGAAAAGCTGAAAGAAACAACGTTGAACCAGGATCCAAGCAGCAAAATTTATTAAAACTGCTAGAGCCTCGGCAAGAAGCCTTCAAAGGAGAATAAAATAGTTCTAAACACTCTAGTTTAAATAATAAGATCAATTAACCATTAATTACATAATTAACCCATAATTAGGTTAAAAAAACTCTCCAATTACATTCCACATTAATACCAACTGGACTTAAAGTTCCATATTTTAATATAAAAATAGTTTCTTTATACAAAAGTTTTTTCTTAACATCAAAATTAAATCCTTTATCAGGAATATGTTCCAAAATAGTGCATTGTAAACCATCTGGATTTTTATTGTGACAGTCTTTAAAATGCATAGCAAGAGGGCTTTCAGGCTTACCATGTTTTATATCCCTAATATGTTCTCGAACCCTAAGCTTGAAAGCCCTCTTGCTCTCACCCACATAACACATACCACAAGGGGCACTGGAATGCATGGACAACCCCTTCTGTATTACAAGAATATATACAATTTACCTTAAAACGAATTCCATTAATATATTCAAATGTTCTACATACATATTTACATGTAATACATCCACTACAGGGAAATGTGCCAACTGCATTCAGTGTCTGACTTATTTTACACTCAGGAGAAGAAAAGCTAGTATGTGCTAAAATATCCTTCATACTCCTGCCCTTTTGATGTGAAAATATAGAAGCTGTACATAGTACATATGAAAGTTCTTTAAATTTCAGCAAAAAATTCCAGTAATGTTCGATTATGAAAATTTGTATATCATTATTAATATATAGATTATTATAAAAAGAAGTGCATTCTGAACAGGTGCTATATAAATCACATTTTTAGTAGAACAGCATACATAGTCTGACCTCTTATATATCCTTTTAGTTACAGGATGCTCAAACACATTATCAATATTAATATACCTGCATGCCTTACATCTTTTACATGGATATGTACCTAATTTGTGACTATATAATTTACCAAGGTTATTCATATCACCAGGTCCTGGTCTATAACATAACAGGCTCTTTAAGTTACGATTTCTCTTGCAGCTAAAGTTTGGCACATCACCTACTATATTTTTCATCCTGTCATCAGACAGTAATATCTTCCACTTATTTTGTATTATATTCTTTATATATTTAAAATCAGTACTAAAAGTAAAGGGTATCCTAACCTTACATATATTTCTCAGTCCCTTATTAACTGAATCTCCAGTATTCTTTGAATACCAAGGTCTACCTTTCCCATCTCTCATGGACTTGGCCCTTTCTGATGCTTCCCTAACTTCCCTACTTTTGTAACCATGTTCTAACAAATTATTCTCTTTTACATTTATATGAAAAAAATCACTTTCCTTACTACAAAGTCGGGAAGTTCTCCAAAGCTAATTATCCATGACATTCTTAAAAATATGGTGGGGGTGCATGCTACCCCTATCCAATACAGCATTTTCCAGCATTACTTATAGTATAACAAAGTGCTTATTTTACCCCCTTCATCCACTTTTAATAAAATATCCAAGAATTCTATAAAATCTACTGATGAATGCACAGTAAATCTTAAAAATGTGGTGGTTGTCTCTAAATAGTTAGACATCCAATTATTGTATAGCCCCTTTCCACAAAAAAAAGATATCATCCACAAATCTGCGATATAAACCCATATGTGCTAGCCATGGATTTTTTTCAGTTAAAATATATCTCATTTCCCATTCAGCTAGAACCAAGTTTGCATAGCTGTTAGGACAGGGTGTGCCCATGGCAACACCCCAATGCTGTAAATATAAATTCTGTTCAAAGGCAAACAAATTGTTCTCAAGTACAATACTCAACAGTCTGCATATATGTTAAACATATTTTTTGTCCATATATGCTACTCTTTCATTAAAGCAATATATATATATACCTTAGCCCTATATCATTAGGAATGACTGTAAAGAGATTATTTACACTGATAATCTCAAAAATAAATCTTGGATTTGAATTCAAGCTATCCATATATTCAATTAATTGAAAAAAATGTGAAGTCTCTCTTAACACAGAGACGGCCTTATTAACCATAAGTTTAAGTTGTCCTTCTACCCATTTAGAAATTATTTCTGTAACTCATCCTGAGCCATTTACTATTGGCCTTAGCTTTTTACCAAGGATTTATGTATCTTAGGTAGACCTGATATATTAGGAATCTTAGGGAAATCTGCCATAAAGTGATCATATAAATCCTCAGAGATAATGCTAGTCTGTAATAGATGAAACAAATGATTCTTCACATTACTAATAATCTCTCTCACTTTTTTCATGTTCACAAGATTATAAGTAGTTTCATCTAACAACATATTATTCATAATTTCCACATATGTATAATAGTCTATTACCACTACTGCACCTCCTTTGTCTGCAGATTTTATAACAATCACTCTGTCAGCAATGAGATCATCCAGTGCTTGCCTTTCTTGCAAATTTAAATTAAAGTGTCCTGGTCTACACCTGGACATAAGAAGTGTATCAATTTCATTCTCACAAATGAGAAAATGTATCTATCACTGGTTGAGAAACAGGCATAAATGTGCTAGGTTTTTTATACTTATTATATTCAGCAGCAGCTCTGTTAGAAAACATATAATGCAAATTTATATTCCTAGCAAACTGTCTTAAATCTAATATCACATCACATAACTTGCTAGTAACAGCTGGTACAAAGGACAAGCCCTTGTTTAAAACATCAATTTGCGCATCAGTTAAACATTTATGAAAAAGATTAAATACCAGTTTAAATGTCTCTGTATTGGATTGTCCATAGAAAGCTTCCTTCTCTTGCGGTTGTTGCTGAACAGCTTTCTTCTGTTGTTCTCTGGTGTCCTCACTTGTAAAGGTAGACAAGTGAGCAGGGGTAAAAAATTACATAAGTCTTTGGTCTGACTCCCATCTCAATGTTCTTAGTGGTTAGTCCAGAAGAATTAAACATGGTGGGTGGAATTTCATCAGGTTTTGTTGTAGCCCTGTTCTCTGACACCTGAATTACTTCAGTGGCGTCACTGTAATGGTCTACAGCACTGAAAGTCTAATCGCTATTCTTCCAAACTGAAAGTACCTCCTAATCCTTGCTGTTTAAACTACTCTAATTGCTGAAAAGTGTCTTGACTGTCTTTATATTTCACTATGAATATCTGCTTGTCTGTTGTATAATGTACCTTGTCTGTTTTACAACTCTGTATGAAAATATTAACTGTTGTTAACCAATGTGGTCCACAGTCCAGCCTGTGTATGTGATGGATAGGTATGCATAAATGTTTCTCTATTTTCATTACAGCTGCAGCTGAGCGGGCTGTGAACTGGGAAGCCCATGCCAGCAGGTTGCAAAGGCTGCGTCGTGAGGCTGGTGAGTAACAATCCTGCTTGTAGTAGTCATACCAAATAAATATAAAGGAGTAAAATGTCACCAGGCAGTATAAAAATGTGTATGGTTTGTACTGAATAAACCAGACAATATGACAGTAATAGTCCAATATAGGTCATATTTAAATATAAGTGTATAGCTCACTCTAATGAAACACAAATTGTTGTATTTTTAGCACACACAGCCATGGTTCGAATGCCAGGAGTGGAAGTAAGCTGTATGCATAACCATACCTCTCAACTGTACAGATTTCTGCAGAATGTCCAGATTTATGCCTTATATTTTTGGTCTGTTCCTCTATTTTCCTGGCAAATCATTGGGATCATCTCAGGATTGTAGTCACTAACATAACCGGCCTTAGGCATAGGCCAACTAGGCGGCTGCCTAGGGTGCCACTCTAGCAGGGGCACTTTTCCAGTAACCTAGATGGTGTAGGTATGCCAGGATGGGAGCACCAAGTGGTGTGTGTGGGAGGGGAGGGTGCTGTGGAGCCCTTTTGCTTAGGACACCAGTTGACCAAAGGCCGGTCCTAGTCACTAAATAATGACATACATTTGAGTTTCAGACTTCAGATCCTTCAGAAAATGTATATTAAAACAAATCCTGTTACTCTAGCAACTTTCTAAATGTTTATAAGAGGAATATTTAAAATATGTCCCTATTCGTACCCCCAGTTTGTCAAGCTTTGTACAGATTGTTTGCATTCAGAGGTTGAGAGGTATATGCAGAATTATAACTAGGAATATGGGAATATGTGTAGAAACAGTCAGGTAGTGTTAACAAGCATTAACTCTGCAGGTCTACCAGGTAAGGGAAGTAGAATTCAGCTATAAGACAGTTGAAGTATACACTGTGTACAAACATACCACTGCCCAAACCAAGGCCATAGGGTATTGTAATAATATCTGTAGAGGAATGATTAGAGCAATGATCATTAAAGTTGTGAGTACTGCAAGGATATACAAGTTGGTAATTGACATCTCTCTCCCCACCCCACCATATCTGTAACAATAATCTAAACACACAAATCAATGGGTATGTTTTACACCAAACCTACTGTTGGGACATATGTCCTATTGTTCAACAAATATTGAAATGTGTTTCTATTAATGTTCCATGTTGAAATACTATCATTGGTGGCCTGTTGCTATCAATGTAACTTGCATGCTGTTGTAATGGCCACTCTGGTTCCATATATGCTTGTGTTCTGTTTGCTATGCAACGGCTCCAAATCTGTCACTTTGGGTTAATGGGAACATCTATGCATGCTGTTATAACTAATCCTGTATTGTGTTGACTATTATTAACCCACATAGGTTCTAAAACTGTAACACCATATCATGTCTGGGAAGGCCGGTCCCAGCCGACCCACCTCTTTCACCTCATCTGGCCATGGCACCGGGCCCCAGCATGTCTGGGACCTATGCCAGGACCTCCGTGTCCACTGGTCCTGCACCACCTTTGGGTGTAACCACCTCAGGGGATGGGGCTCATCTCCCCCCGAATGGGCGCGGACAGGATCCTGTCACCCAAAGCCGGGTCTAGGGTTTGGTGCGTAGTGAGCTCCAAAAGGAATTTGGAGATCTGCTACTCCAGCTTGAGGGCAGTGTGGTGCAATTAGAGGGTCAGCCTGCCCCTTCTGCTCAGCCCCCAGCACAGCCACCTTCGGGGCCGTGAAGGTGCAGTGGTGACTGCCCATGGGTGGGGACCTCAGTCCCACTGTTTCCATTTGGGGGCTCATGGGCTTCCGATTTCCAAACACCCCTCCCCAGTCAAGGTGTTTATCCCCACATGTATCATATACCGCCCCTGTATTCTGTCTTGTCTGTCTTCCTACTCAACCTACCTCCCCAAATAAACCTATTATCCTTCCCCAATATCCCACTCTCACCTTAAAACAAGGCACTCTGTTCCCCAAAAAAATTTCGCCCCATACTTAGCTGTCCATTTTACACACACACATATGTGTCCACTGGACACATATAATCTGGTCTAACTGGCTACACAACACGTTATTATTGTCCTCACCCTTCTCTCAGGGGATTGAGTGTCCAAATATATCTCCAAATTCAGTATATATGCACAGCTGTTGCTGTAGAAGGAATGGACAGCTACGCACCTTCCCTACACCCATCCTGCACATCCCTAGATACTTTCCCTATTGTCTTTCCCTCTTCATGCCCCCTTTTTCACCACTTTCCTATCACCCCTTTTTTCTTTTCTTTTAAAGAAATTAGCGCAGGGGTAAGTGGGAGTAAGCACTTTTAAGCAGTAGTATGCAGGATTAAAACTGTTTGCATGGCACTAAGCAATGGCTACACAGATTAAGTACTTTTAAGGCTAACTGTCTGTAAGCATATTTAACAGGACGTTAGCATTGCTTACTGCCATGCAAACCAGCACAAACCCAGTTACAATTGCTTAAAAGTGCTTAAAAGTGCCTTAATCACTATGTATCCAACAGCCTTTGTCCTGCCCAGCAACACTATAATCAGCCCTTGCAAGTCTTAAACCAGGACCCTGCACACCATAGCCACAGCAAGTTACCACTAAGTCATCTGAGCTGTAAATATGTCTGATGTTTTCTTAAACATATCATGGAGTACAGTCATTCAACAGTAGGGAAAATATATTTATATATGTATATGTATATATGTATATATGTATATATTTATATATATATATATATATATATATATATATATATATATATATATATATATATATATATATATATGGGTTACCTTCATTTGATCTACAGACCATTTGACTGAAACCCATTTGACGGACAGACCATTTGACTGATAACCAGTAATTCAGCACACTTCAAGACAAATAACAAGGATTGGTCCCCCTCCCCAGTGTCGTGTGACCCTGGAGTTGGTATATATAGTTGGGGGGTGTGGGGGCATCAAAAGAAGAAAATAACATAAAAAGTACAGATTTTGAATGAATATAGGTGGGGGGCTTATAGATATATATAAAGAGAGTATATATAGATGGTGCACAGAATATCAAACAGCCATTATTCCTACAGTTGCCACCTTTTCAAATGGCCAGTGTCTGATTCTTTCCTACAAATGAAAATTATTGCATGAAACATATACCCACACACAATGCAAAGGACATGACACCACACACAGCTTGCATACATATAAATGTTTATTTGTGTACTATTGCAGCTGTTTATGCCATTTCTAATAGCATTTAGGTGTTTGAAATACATAATAACTGATTAATGCAACTCTCAAAGAAAACATATGACACAGTAATATGCAAACCATAACATACTTTTCTGTCTAGGCTAAAGCCTTCTAGTAGTACAACAGTAAAACACACACTTGCCTTGAAGATAAGAATAAATCAACACTTAATTACAGATGTAGTTCAACAGCCTCCAATTACACCCTGTAGTCAACCCCAAGGGGGAAAAGTATCAATTGTCACAATGTAAATGTATCTGTTAGATAACAATGCTTAACATAAAGCATGACTATCACACTGACAAACAGAATTGTGTGCAAGACAGTAAGCTCTAGCCCACCACTGTTCCCATGGTGAAATGTATGAAAATGTACAGCCATATACCTTTATGTTTGTTATTACTGATATCCCTCACATGTTGTAACAGCCTAGGTTAACAACATTTAAAACCCCTCCCCCATAAAATGTCTTACAATGGCATATAACAGTGTTGTCTATACACCGACCTCCAGACTGTACAGGGTCACACCTGTTTTGTCCAGCTGCAGCCCTCATATATATGGACCCTGCCCCACAACTTGTGGGGGGTCCACAACATCACTGGAATGATAGCAGGAATGTCAGCACTAAATAATGATAGACCATACCTATCAACCTCTTACTGCATGATATCTGGACAAAGCCTGGTATATAGGTGGAGGATAGAAGCTGAAACACAGGACCATATTTGAAATGTTGCTGTTATACACTGTAAAAGCTGCTGGTGTTACAGTATTGGTTGCAACATACCCTTACCCAGGAATATGAAGTCAGAAACACAAATTGATGTTGCCATGTACTGATAGCAATCAACAGAGAGAATGCCACTGATATATTAGTGACAAGACCTGTGTGGGGAACAGACAAAACATAACAGCCAATCCTTTGGCCATCATGTGGATAAGCCCACAGTTGAGAGCTATCCAGACAGACTGCATTCCATGCAAAACTAGCATGTAAACACAAACCCTGTAAAATTAGCAGTATTTAATGCATATAACAGCAATACTCACACACTGTCCCTAGGTCTGGAACCTTATACAAACATATAGTTGGCCTGTGTCCACAAGTCCTGTTGTAAGATGTATTCCTCTCTGGTGTCTGTAACATTGCTGCCCCCACACATGAAGGATGTCTTCCATACAAGAAAGGTAAAGGGACAACGCCCACATGATGTAGTTATTTATAGTAGTGGGTTGGTATGACATTGGCTATTGGAAGAACTACACAGCTGCCTGTCTGCAATTAGCAAGGTGGGAACAGTAATTGGTGCAGAGGCCATCACCTGAACATGAGCATCAACTACAAAAGCCATGCTTCAACCTGTTCAAACAAACTCGATCCCAGTAGTGGAGAGAGAGAGGGAGAGAGAGTGAGAGAGATAGAGCGAGGGAGAGAGAGAGGGAGAGAAAGAGAGCAAAAAAAAAAACCACATAAAATCTCAAAATAAGAAATAAAAAACAAGAAGACATCCTGTACACAGAAAGAACCTGAAGATAAACCTGGTATGTGAAACATGTAAGCATGTAATTTAATGTAGTACTTGATCTCTAATAATGGGATAGATTATTATGAAAGATGTATATGTGCCATCAATACTTGCTGTAATGATGTCCTGCTGAACAATTGTATGGACATAGCATCTGGCTCTGTCTGCAGTGGGGCGTACCTGTCAGCTGTGCAGATCTTCACAGAATGTCAAGATTTAGCCATCATAGTGTTTATTCTGTTCCCCCAAACATCTACATTAGTCTGGCAAATAGATGGAGATGGAAGTAATGAAGTCATGACAGACATGAGTTTCAGACCCCACCATCTTCAGAACAGTCACGGTAATGTGAAATGTATCATGCTACAAACTTCATAGGTTTGTAATAGGCATATCTACAATCTACCCCTATATATCCCCCCAATGTTAGGCTTTGTCCACATGTGATGCTCTAAGAGGTAGATAGGTTGGGTCACAGCTGAGGAGCCTGACACATCCTGGGAAAGGACAGCTCACATATGGCAACCACTCGAGTGTCTATCAAACAGTCGTATCTGTGCCACTGCTAGGCCAGTTAATGGGATGTTGCCCATATCCATATGTTACCTGTGAATATGAGTATTATACATGTTTGTATTGTACATCTAGGATCCCTATATAGGGCATGAGTATACTAAAGCACTGTTGCAGATGTGTGCGTTAAACTGCATGTGATATATTGAATTAATAACATTTAACTGTACAGTGTTCTTCTGGACAATGTTCACAGTTGTGACAGATATCTGTAGTCACTTACACATGTACTTGTGTTATGGCAGCTATATTAATACTTTATCAAAATTTACTTCCCTGTTTTGTCACCCAGTGATGTGGACCAATGACCAGAAGTACTGGTATAACAAGTTGAGATGTATGAGTGAGCTGCAAGACTGTAAATACAGTGTTCCATAATGACATAGAATACAAATATGTACCAGGTATCCCCTGAGCATGTGTATGTATGTGTATGTTCAGCTGAAAGGCACAGAAGTAATAACATGGGTCACAGGCAGTCCAGAAAATAGCATGTGCATGTTGCACGTGTGTAATATCACTGTCACTGCATACAACAAACTAAAAAGTGTACTGCTACTGATTGTTGCATTGCCATGACACTGATATGGGTACTAAAATAGGCATGCTTATCATGTAGTATTCAGAGAAGTGTACAACTGTGTTATGACCCACTGTCCAAGCCTACCACTAACAGCTATATCAACACCCATATACACTGGATATCAAAGTGTATACACCCCTGTTGGAATGCCAGGTCTGTGTGCTGTATGCCAATGAGACCACAGAACATCATGTCAAAACATTTCTCACCTCAAATGTGACCCATAACTTGTACAATTCTATTGAAAAAGAAACAAAGCTGTTTCATGGAAGGTGAGCAACCATTGCCAAGTGAAGATGTGATATGACGTTAGAGTACAAACGAAGACAAATGGATGTTGTAATCATCTCAGCAGGTGTTTACATAACATGTCAGTGTAAGGGTGTGCACACACATTCAAATACCTTACTGTACTGAGTATTAATTCCCATATGTTTCCACAGGATATGTTGTTATGTTCCCTATTGAACTGACCAGGCTATAGGACACATCACAGGTGGGGATTGTGTTGTCATGTGCTTTTGTGGGGTCATGTTCAAATTGCACAAGTACCATGCATTGTAACAGGGATGTGTACACTTCATATCCACTGTAGATATATGGAATCAGCAGTATCTTACCTGTACAACCATACACCACCAACGATAGAGTAATCCCCCTTGGTGGACAGCACCAAGACACAAAGCAGATAATAGGTTGCTATAGTGGCTGTACAGGGACACATAGGTGCAGACCACAGCTTGTAAGGAAGTGCACCTCTATCTGAGCAAGCATGTAGGTTCACAGGTGACTTCCTCTAAGGCTGAGTATGACTAGAAATTAGACATATCCAAGCCACCAAGGCCAATTGCAACCATGTCTACACATATGTACGGAGTCTCAGAGCCAGTAACACAAGTCAACCTGTACTTGGGGTAAAGCACACCTCATACACACATGTCATGGATACAGGCAACCTGCATCAGACAGGATAGGCTGGAACAGTGGCACCCTGTCCACAACATTAGTACAGGGGGATATGCACATCACCCACACTCCTGCCCTTATCAATGGTGAGCATGGACATAATGCCAACTGATGGCACCAACAGCAAGTCTTCATGGCCCATGGCCCATGAGGACATCACAGTTTGCCTCCAACGTGAACACAGGCATGTGCTCACAGTTCCATCACACACAACAGTCAAACACACACATGCCACCATCCACACACCATCCACATGGAAGATGGCCACTGTCATCCTTCTACACAGAAATGAATGGTGAATAGTGGATTATGCCATTAAGTGTCCAACATTGGGGGAACTGGACAGGTCAGGGCCAGGAGTGTAATGCAAGATGTCAAAGCCATGATAGCTTACAGTGTTATGGTATAGTCTGGATTATTTGCAAGTAATATCCACTGTTGATGTGCACGTGGACAACCGTATGAGGTCCTGTGACCTTTTTTCCTGTTTATGTCTTTTAGGTACAATGTCCCAGGAACATCTGCCCACATTCACAAACCTGGAAAATGATGCAATCATCCTGTAACGTCATCATGCATCATGCCATCCTCTTCGGCCGCAGGGCCCAGGATCTTCAAGAGATGACTGCCCTGTGGAATGAGTTTGTCCACAGGGTAATCCATGTCGGCCTGCACAACCAAAATTATGAGCAGGTGCAGCATCGATGCACCGATCTGATCCGCCATGCCCATCAGTGTGCTGCTGCAGTTAGGAGGGACCAGCTAGCCACAGGTGGGGGTCATGCCATCCAGCTCCCACTAACACATGCTGAGGAGCTCCTCGCCAGCCTTGGGGCATCTGCCCGCCAGCCAAGCCAGCAAGCTGAAGACAGCATTGTGAAGGTGGGTGCCACCCACACAATGGACAAGGAGCGTGCAGGTAAGGCCCCAGGGGACATTATTAGACCACTGTTGCTTATCCATTATCATCTGTAAAGTATCTACATGCATATGTCAGCTGAGTCTGTTGCTGCAATGTAGTAATGAACAGATGTGCATAATCTGTAGTATTGTGGGTTTGTACTGTCAGTGTGCTGAAATGCTGCTCCCACCTTGTACCAATGCCACAGGTGTGGCTACTGACATTACATCTCTCTCACAACTATTTTGGTCCCTCTGGTATACAACTGCGGCAGCAGCCTGCAGCTGGTGACTATGGAGTTGTTTTGTTCAGGTTTGCCAATACACTGGCCATGTTATGGCCATGCTATATACCATGCACACATTTAACACACCTACCCATAATGCATGCTGTACATGTTCACTTATTGTTGGTATTAACTGCACTGCTTCACAGTGGTCACCATGGTGGTATATCTGAAGGGTATGTAAGAGTCCTGCAGTATACCTAAAAACCTGTCAGTGCAAGATGTGTGGACAGAGATGAACATAATGGTGGGACAAATGGCCTACAGTAGGGACATGTCTGAAACATTACCCTTATACAGTTAGGCAACTATTCCTGATATAAGCAATGGTAAATCACAACACCACATTCCACACCTTTTACAACCTGTAATGTGATCCAAACATGAGCAATGAATGTGTAATATGGAATTCTGTTAGGACAACAAATATGGGGAATACATACCTTAACAAACAGTGGAAACATATGTGTGCACACACTCCAAATAACATATTGTGGAAGCAACTTGTGATGTACTGACAGCATTCACTCTTCTTGAGTACACACCTTCCATCAAGTTCAGGGACTCAATGTCACACCAAGCCATAGCCTGCTGTCCAAGAAGTATGTCTATGACATTTGCCCACTCACCTACAACAGAGGCAGCCATGGCTTGCACACATCTTACAAACCATTAAATGGATCCCATATCCAAAAGGTAGCACTCAGGAGTGGGAAAAGTAGCCACACCTCCCCATTGCACATACCATGCCAAACAATGCAGTCATATATGTATGTATGACGTATGGGACAACACTGATGTATAAAATAAACAGATGCCCATCCAAAACAGATGACAAAACATGTTGCAAACTGGTCATGGAGGCTGGACAGATACATGCAGCAATACTGATGGACTTATAGGAATGTCTAGCAAGTACTGCCTGTGCAGTACCTGTGTTGACAATTGCCTGGATTCTGCATAAGTGTGGCCTACAGGTTAGGGTAATCAGACGGAAGAGTTGTCCCACATGACACATCATCTAGGGCTCACTATTGGTAGCATAAGCATAACATCAAGTCTCCCAAAGGCATGTGTTGCAATGTGTAATGGTGTCATGAGACCAAGGCTCAAACCTACAGACAGTATTCATAAAGATACGTGTGGTGCACAAGCAACACCTCACCCCACCTCAGGGCCACCATCCCCAATATTTAGCTTGCTCGTGCCAGTGAACACCTTTAGGTTTGCTGTTCATTAGCTGGAACTAGGCTGGTAGACATGGTGTTTGGAATTTGGAACACTGCAAAATAACACTCATGTGTGGCCCATAGTTGTCAAGCATCTGCAATAAGGCTGAGGATGGGGAGGGGTGTTGGCTTGAAACACAACAGTGAACTGAAACATACATCCAAAGCTTGCTAAGAATGGCTGTATCTGAACACAGTGAAGGTTATGAACTGTGCCAGACATAACCCTGACTCTACAGCAATAGTGAAGCCACTGTGTGACCTCCAAAGGCTGTGCACATGAGCTGACCTTGCAATCTGGCAGAGTTGGGGGACATTTGTAGGGAAGAGTGACCAAATAATGGCAAGTGAAGATGGGCCATGCTAGTATACCACTTCCAGGAATAGTGACTGCTGTAGTTCACTTAACAGGTGCTTCAACAAACCATTGTGTTAAGGGTGTGCACACTTGTGCAAACCACATATTGTATGCATCTCATTCAGCATCTGCATGACTAACACATTTGTTTGATACTGCATTGGATTGCACAGGTTATATGTCACATATCAGGTGTGTGTAAAGTTAACAATTGCATATCATAGAAGAGGCTGGCATGTCAACAAGGGTGTGTACATTCCTCATATCCATATTAAGCTTTGAAGGTTGTCAGTATAACCAGATTTTATTGCACATACATGCACTGCTGCTGATGAAATCTGTAAATTAAAGAACATGCATTAATTACTGACATCAGTCCTCAAATCATCCCAGGTATGTTTCAGACAAACACATAGGGGATGTGAGCAACAGAGCAAACCTAACTGCCACACATATGCACATTCAGCAATGGTGTGTACACTTGTGAGGTATGGTGCACAGTACATGCCAGTGTGCTGTACAGATGCACAGCAATATTGTGTACATGGGTGCAGTGTGTTCCAGGGGAAGGAACATCATCTACTAACACAACTCATGCATCAAAGAGATGTATAATGTTGGTAACAATGATTGAGTATGGCTGCAGTGCATGCTGTTGAGTGCCATATGTCATGTATGTTGACTGTTGGGTAATGATAGGTCTGTGTAATATCTTTGTGCCACCTCACCTGTAAGTGAAAGTGTGTGTGTGTGTGTGTGTGTGTGTGTGTGTGTGTGTGTGTGTGTGTGTGTGTGTGTGTGTGTGTGTGTGTGTAGAAGTAAACCATGACATACAGGTCTTAATTTACATTTCTTGTCTGCCCCTCACAGGTGGCGAGGAAGGTCAGAGTCCCTCCTGCAGGCAAACTGATGTTAGTGTCCATACAGGCTATGACAATGATAATGGGCATAGTGAGGCACAGGCAAGGTTGTCAGGGGCTAAATATGTGCCATTGGTTGACATCCCACTTTTATCCACCCCATCCCCACACACAGTCACAATGCCCATACATACCCCATCACCAGTGTCCATAGATGGGGGACAGTTGGCGGGTGGTGGCATGGGACAGGAAAGAGTTGTGACTATGGCAAGTGTGTCTGTACACAGCAGCCATAGCTGGACAACTGGCAAGATACCAGACAGGCAGATGTACAGGGGTGCTCTTAGGAGGGCTGTTGGCCATCATGCCCCTGGCAGAAGTGCCACAGCAGGTATCACCAGATGCATGTTTTGGGCCATCATGGAGGCACAGGCACATATGGAATGTTACACCAGAGATAGTCTGAGGCACCAGAGGGTTACTCTTCCTGCTGTACGTGACAACAACCATGATCTTGCAGGTGCCCACCATTATTTTGCAGAGGTCATGGATAGATGGTTGGGTGAGATGGTGGGAATCCTTGACTATGTGGTGTCTGTGGTAGAGCATGTGGTGGGCATAGGGCATCAGCCACATGGACGTAGGTCAGCAACACCAACAGGTGGAGGTCTACATGGATGTGCAACAACTCACAGCCGTTCCCATTGTGGCGGTACCAGCACCAGCACTGCAGTGGGGGTGCTGTCCACACCACAAAGCAGCAAGCCACATGCACGTGGTCCTGGCCGGTCCCAAGAGAGATGCAGATCCAGCAGACAAGTGTCAGCATAAGGGGAGAGTACCATATCTGGGCTTCTGCCTGGTAGTGCCCATGGAACCCCTGGCAGGCACAGTTCCCATGTCCATGGCTGAACTGCAACTGTCCAAACAAACTCCTGTATAGGGCAGCCACATGGCAAAAATGTGTGCATACATATACATACACACATCACCAACACAGCTAGGACACCTCCATACCTACACACACCACGTCTGCACAGCCCATCGAATAAAGAACCCCATAACCCACACACATGATGTCAAACAAATGGCTCAGCCCAGGCCTCTGGCAAACCCACAACACACCTTGTGCATATGATGATAGCTGTGCCACATCCCTGTCATCCATACCATCAATGCAGGGACATGCTAATATAGTTCTGATGCATAGGGTGAATGTACTAAAGTTTAGCAATGTAATGCTGTTTAACATGTTTTCAGCTGGAATGATTAATGCTTACATGTCAGGGTGTGTAACTGTCCAGCCATGATGCATTATAGCTGTTATTAACACTGACTGATTGTGGTCTCCATAATGTATTCTATTTGTGTTCTAGGAGTCTATGTGCCAGCAGGATGTTGGTCTGCTGTCCTTTCCTACAAAGGGTGTGGCACTGTGGTGACACATTGACTGTGTCATATCCCGGGTACAGCTGAACACAAGTAACAGGTCTGTATTACAGTTACTGCATGTGCCACATGGCTGATAGGTCTGAGGAATGTATACAGGTGAGTGCATGGTCGCTGATGTAAGCAGCTCTTCTGCAGTGGACAATGGTAAGTGTACTGTGTGGCACACACCCAATGTTTGTGAATAACACACACACAGATGCTTTGGCATTGATGCAATACACTGAGAATACTATTCACATGGATGTACTTCATTTTGCAGTGACCTCATTTTGGCCTATGTAATTCCACCAAGACCAAATTGCCAAAACATCACATCAGTAAATAATCAGTCTGCCAGCTTAATGTCATTGACAATGGTACTCGCAGGGTATATGTCCTCTTGCCCAATGTAGTGCAATCCTGGAGTTGGTAAACATAGGTGTGCTGGTGTGAGTTGCACAGCCCCCACTTTGGAGGGTGTGGGGTGGTGTTGAAACATACATAGTGTGATTAACAACCACTTAACCTGTTAACATAAACTACAGTATAACAGCACACTAAGCAGGGGGATACGCACAACAATAACCCCAATGTGGGTGTCTGTGCCCACAACAACCACACCCATGTATATATACCAACTGAAGTATCACTGTACAGCTGTACAGTGGGGAAGAGGGCATTTACACATCCACTACTAGTTTTGATAGAATGTATTTCCACAAGATGATTGCTTTGAAACGTTACCTTTTGCCAGTTAGTTCTCAAACAAATGATCTCCTGGGACATATATTTTCTGCAAACTGAAGTAGATCCCTTCACATACACACACACTTACTTGACAACACTGAGAACAGAACCCCTACCTAGGTACGCATTGCTACTAATGTGTTTGGCCTTAATTGCACACACCACAGAGCTTTTAGGGTGAGGTGTGTCCCAAGTTTCCTGTTAGGTGAAGAACATCACCAGGCCTTGTACAATATG
Source organism: Protopterus annectens (assembly GCF_019279795.1). Classification (NCBI taxonomy): domain Eukaryota; kingdom Metazoa; phylum Chordata; order Ceratodontiformes; family Protopteridae; genus Protopterus; species Protopterus annectens. The sequence continues at coordinate 538,080,401 of NC_056746.1, forward strand.
GTAATAGGGGATGTACTGGGTGTTAATGAACAATACATAGTATGACATACTGTCATATACACATTGACAAACACATACAGTCATAGACACATTTGACAGATCTGGGTTTGGCAGTACTAACTACCTTGTCACTGAGTCCATTCTGTTACAGAGTTTTTGCACACAGCACGTGCATCTTTGGGCTGGATCAGTTACCTGTATGGTTGATGGTGACAGCGGTCCTCATACAGTGGACCTTGGGACATGTACTGGGGGTACCATGGTGTAAAGACAGTATACCCAGCACCCACACCCCACATTGGATATTGTACTCACTGAAACTCATGATAATGCTCTGACATACCCACAATCACACATTGACCAGGACTGCTACACAAACGCTTGTCTATTTAATCAGTGCTACTACAGGGATATGCATTTATTGCACATGCCACAGGGATAGTAGGGTGAGGGTTTGTCATGGCTCTCCTAATGTCAGCACCATCACCATCCCTTATAATGCATGGCAAGATTTATTGTATTTGGAGAATGTGGCTTCAGAATGTTGTCTCCTACAAATATGCACACTCACACACATACACACACTTGCCAGGACTCAGAGGGTAACCCACACCTATCTACCCATTTGTAGAACAGTGTTATGCTAGTACTGCATGCTCCAGGTAGCCCATAGGGTGAAGAGTGTAACAAGGTACATGCAATGTCAATTACAGCACCAGCCATTTCTAAGTGTAGCAATGGGGGGTGTAGTGGGTGAGAAGGCCCTCAGAGTATTTTCAACTACAAGTTTACAAACATACGTACACTGTTATTCTCAGTAATGCACACTGGCACATTTGTCAGTACTGAGGTGCATAGGTGCAGGTGTTCCTAGATGTGTACCAGGCTAATGTCCATGGAGAGATGAGAAGAGTAGGGCATGAGGGTACACTGGTATCATGCCACCAGATATTTGTCAGCAGGCCATCTATCAACCGATGCCACTTGAGTGATCCCCAGGGTGATATTTAAATTCAACATCTAATCATCTGATTTTCTCTTGCAGAGGGCCAGTGAGGTGCTCCAATTCACGTGCATGCAACATATACTACATAACATGGCCATTGTCTGGGTTAGAGACCTGTACCCAAGCATGTTCTGTTGACTGTGGTAATCTGGTTGAGGTATACATGGCATGTGGTGCATACAGGGTGGGGTTTCCTAGCTATGGCATTCATAACACAGCTGGGTAGACATGTCAGTGTCAGTCAATCAGAGATTGCCTGTAAGCAGCCAATATGGATACCTGACATCTGCACATCTGTACAGAGGACAGACAGAAATTAGCTAGCCAACAGGTTATGCATTAGGATAAATGTTTTGACAGATAGACACCTGACACTGAGAGGTATGTCATTACTACATGACAGCAGCCCTCAATGACATGTCCTAAACACATAGTAGTCTACAGTTAATATCAACATATTAGATCAATATCCAGTAGGAAATACTTAATAACATACAGCTCACACACCAAGAACATGATAGTCAGTACTCAGAGTCCAGCTTTGCATGCAGGGCTGTATGGTTCCAGTACTACAATCTGCAATATACTCTTTATTTATTTATTTATTTTATTTATTTTACATTTGTTGACCGGGCTAGTCTAGCTGGATATATTTCCATTTTCATTAGAGGCCCGGGGAGAAAAGCTCCACACAGAATTACATATAAAAAGCAAAAAAACATACAATCAAAAAGCAATATCAACAATAACAAACAGCAATATCAACGTCAAAATAAAAACTTAATTAAGAAAATATATCAAAATTATAATTTGTATAAGTATCAAAAATCCATGCTGAAGGATGAGATGACAGTGTGAATATAGGGTGACAAGTCATTGTACAAGGGGAGTTAGAGGTAGCAAAGGGGTAATTACCAGAGAAAGAGAGCTATATAACTATAAGTGGGTAAGAATTGAAGCAATCTAAGAGAGGAATGTTAACAGTAAAAGCAAAAAGACCTGTTGGATATAAGCCAAAGAGAGGTAAAGGAATAAAAAGGGTTAGAAAAACAGTTATAAAAAAATTGAGAGAGTGGAGGAAAATTGAGGAGGAGGATAACAGATGTAGGTAGGAAGATTAGTCAGGCTTAATACAGGAACAGAGTCAATTACTTTGGAAGTAATTCTTAATTTCTTGTTTGAAGAGCGGTAAAGATGCGATTAGTGTGATTTCACTGGGTAGCAGATTCCAGCTCCTTCCAATTGTATTAGAGAATAGGGAGTCACCGGCTGAGTTACTGGACTTTGTAAGGCAGGCCATGAGTTTTTTTAGAAGATCTAAGGGAGTTGAGATTATTATAAGGGATTAAAAGTTGTGAAAGAATAGGGGTGTTATTGGGCTGGTAGAGTAATTTATGAGCAATGTTGAGTTGGGGAATAAGCAACTTGGACAAGCACTGTTAAAATTAGTAATGTAATGATACAATACATGCAAATGTGACTACATATAACCTGGGATACTACCCATGTATGAAACACATACAAAGAGAAAAGATTGTGGTACTAGACATGTATCCTCAGGTGTCCGATACAGTATAATCACACCCCTTGCTACTGTAATGACAGCACATAGAAGCATGCAATGTACATGGAATTAAATACACTTATTAAAGGTGTCATTACCCCACTATTTTATCAGACTTGAATGTGATCACTGCTTACCAGGGCTGAGCTATGCTTAGCAGGTGTAAGCATTGCTTAAATGTAAATGCTATGCAGATTTACAGACTGGTAAGCAAAGCCTACACGGTGTAGGCACTTTTTCATTTAACCATATGTTAGCACTGCTAACAGTCGCACAAACCCATGCAAACCTACTTAAAGCTGGTCAAAACTGCCTTAACCCCTCTGTATCCAACAGTCCTTCTTCTGTCTAGCAACAAAATAAACAGCCCTAACAGGTCTTGAACCCAGGACCCTGTAGACTAGAGTCACAGCACTTAACCACTAAGCTATCTGAACTGTACAAATGTATGTTGCTTCCTCAAATATATCATTCAGTACACGTATTGAATAGTAATGAACAACTGTTTTGACTACTACAATTGTTTACTAGTTGTTAGTGAAAATAGTGTTGAATCAGTCATGTTTTTATATCCAGATATACACATAAATATGGTGGGATACACCTGAGAAGGTATATACAACACTCATGTTTACACATAAGGATATATATATATATATATATATATATATATATATATATATATATATATATATATATATATATATAAAACATATGCCCATAACATATAGTGGAGTCATACCTCAGCACCATAGCACATAACCTCTTAGGGCAAGGGAACGTAATGTAAGTATTGCAGTTATAAATGTAGAATGTTGCTACAGTAACAGAGGTTGTGTCAACAGACATGTTGTGTAGGAAGGCTCTTCTGAAACTGACATGTATGCTATCAGTTACTGACAGACATCATAAAATCATCATAGTGAAGTACCACACAAATCACAGTAATGATCATGTGGAATACAGCAGAAATATGACCAATAAACATGGACAGTCTGAAAGAATCTGGTCAGTCCAGAGGTGTACACAGAACTCCTTAGTGCAAGACATGTGGACCAAGCCTGACAAAGGAGATGTTTACAGCCTTGAAAATGGGGGTATAACACAAATATTGGAGTAGATAAGCTCACACAGTTGATGCATTCACACCCTCCTGTCTGCCCAAACACAAATTAACTGGAGAAGCAGAGGTCCCAAGCCCACATACTTCCCACTAGTTAGTGACATACATCTTCACAGCATCCCACTGCTTTTTCAGAAATACACAACATGTATGGTGGCCAGACAACAGTACATCTGACAAATATCTGAACATAACATCACATTAGATAAATATACTGAGCTGCTAGACATGTCACCAAGCACTGTGTAAACGACAAGCAGACTGCCACAACCCTAACCAAAGTTTCCTATGGGGGAATACACATGCAATTGCAAATATAGCAGGCACTACAGGCATGTAACAGCACAGTGTAACATGCACCAGTGTGAAAGTGCATACCCACAACCAATCTCAACACAAGTCACAGTCATGTTATGGTAAATCTAATTAATAGTACAGTATATAGACTGTGTGAACAAAACCATCCTCATATTTGCCACTCACACACTAACCCTACATATACTAGCCCAATTCACAGTGCAGTCTGATGGCTGACTATGTTATGGGACATGTCTCAGTCTGGCCCTACAAACGTATACACTGATAGGGAACCAGAAACTGGAGCAGCATGCAACGTCAGATAGAACAGGACCAAGAACACTGACATCTACCACAGTCTGTACACAAGCCAAGTAACATATTCACAATACACTGCTACACAATAGGGACACTCTGTCAACAATCACCATAAGTACACAGACCTCACTCTTGTACAGACTACAACAGAATGTCCAGGTTATGTCTTCAAATATAAGGCCTACTATACATAACATGTCTTGCAGTCTGATATATCAATGGCTTGTTATCAGGAATGATGTCAGTAAATAATGATATACTGTACATATGCACCTCTTACTGCATGACATATAGACAAAGGGTGACAGACTTGGGGGACAGAGGCACAAACACAGGGCCAATATTGACATATTGCTGTGATAAACTGAGAAAATTGCTGGTGTAACAGGTTTTGTTGTGACATATCTCTTCTGAGGGATATGAAGTCAGTAACACACGTGGATGTCACCATTTACTGACTGCAATCATCAGAGTATGCTACTGCATTTCTAAACACAGCAAATGTGTGAGTAACACACCACATCTAAGACTCTAAATTCTGGCCAGTCTGCAGATAGCCCTACAGGTGTGTTTCTTCAACCACATAACACTGTCATGCCAGACTTTAAATCATGCAGAACAGCCATATCCACACAAACCCTATTAAATGAACATTACTTCAAATGTAGAACAGCAATACTTACATTCTGTCCCCATTTCTGGAACACCCCCCTCTTGTCTGTTGGCCTGTCTCCACAGTATTTGCTGTAAGAGGTATTTCCAACTACCCTCTGTGATGCTGTTTGTCAGACACCTACATGAAGTCCTGCTCACAGTGAAGGAAAAGGGCCAACACCCACATGAAGTGCTTAGTTATAGGAGTGTGTTTCCATGCAATTGGCTATAGGAATGATACCACAGCTGTTCCACATGCAATTAGCAAGTGGGGGACTCCAATTCATGCACAGGCCATCAGCTGATCACGAGAATTACCTACAAAAGCCAAGCTGCTGACTATGCAAAACAGACGTATTTTTCCACATCTACCAGAGAGGGAGAGAGAGAGAGAGAGAGAGAGAGAGAGAGAGAGAAAGTAAGAATGGAAGAGAGAAAGAGACAAGCGTGTTTGTGCATGATCCGTAAGTGGAGAGTGGTATCTGGGTATTATAACAGTTGCCTATATTGTTTACTAATCCATACTGTCACATAGTAATTGCACATGGCAGTAGACATTTATGGCTGTGGATTGTCTACAACAACCTCTACAGTGTTTGAAAACTGTTGGCCTTGTAATGTGGACATTGGGGCATATAGGCCCTCAATATAATAATATAGCAAAACCCACACTGTAATGGATCCTGTCATTACACAATTACCCTAACATCCAGACAGGATACTGATGACACACACACACAAACACACACACACTTACCAGCACTGAGTTTCAAACCCCCACCTGGCTATGTATCGTTATTACAGTGTTACGCAGTTACCACACGCGGCATGGAGCTTACATGTTTCAACAAGTCTCCCAGACACCTTAAGTGACCACAACATAATATACCTTATATGTAGTAGAACAAGCATATGCAAAACCACTAACTATAAATCCACTAGAAACGCAAAAAAAAATTCTCTCCTGAGGTCCTCAATACTTTACTCTTTAACTGTGACTGGACCCCCTTACAAACCCTTCCACTTGACCGGGCTGTGGCATATTTCAATAAAACATTTCTACAACACCTAGACACTGTCGCTCCATTGCACAAAATCAAGGTTAGAACCTCTACAAACCCCTGGCTCAGTAAAGAAACCAAACAAATCCTCAAGTCCAGAGACAGTGCCTGGCTTTACTATAAAAAAAAAAAAAAAACACAAAGCCTAACTAAGTACCAAGAACTGTTGAACCGTGCAAAAAAATGTATTAGGCTGGACATAAATATCCTACTACACAACATTACAAACTAAATATCAATACAACCCCCCAAAATTTTGGAAAAATATAAACCAGCTACTAAAACCCACCCAAAAGGCTATCCCCAAACCAACCATCCCTGACACTAAAGTTCCCATTGAAACACAATTCAGCTCCCACTTTGTGAACTCAGTTCTATCCTTAGTATCACAGGACAGTTCCAACCTCACTATCCCCCCATCACAAATAACACTAATACAAGCTTTACCCTCAAAACAGTTTCCACCACTTCAGTAAAAAGCATGCTCTCCAAACTAAAAATCTCATCAACAGCAGCCGACCTACTCCCCAGCTATTTCTTGAAACTCACAGCAGATGCTATTGCTATCCCAATCTCCACTCTCATAAACAGATCAATTGTTGAAAACTATATGCCCAAACTCTGGAAAATATCCTATGTCATACCCACACATAAAGGCAGGACCTCCACTGAACGTAACTACAGACCCATTGCTAAACTCTTCCCCTGGCCCAAATCCTAGAAAAATGCATCCACAGCCAGGTGCTAAAATATCTCCTAGACAGCAACATCCTGTCACCTATTCAACATGGATTCAGACCTGCCCATAGTACCACTACAGCCCTCCTGTGCTTCACAGACACAGTAAACCATCTCAAAAACAAAGGCCTGCAGGTGTCAACTCTTTTTTTTTTGATATGTCCAAACCATTTGACACAGTCTTGCACCAAATCCTGCTAAACAAATTAAACCAATATCACCCATCAAATTCCACTCTTACCTGGTTCCAAAGCTACTTAACTGACAGGTACCAAGCTGTGAAATGGGAAAATTTTCTCTCTCTCCTCAGCTGCCCATAACTATAGGAGTCTCACAGGATTCTATCTTAGGACCACTACTATTCACAATCTTCACAAATGACCTTCATACCTCCACACAGCATGGATCTATCATTCAGTATGCAGATGATATTACCTTAATCTGTGCTGCACAAAACATTCCCACCCTCCTGCAAACAACTCAGCTAGAATTCTCTGACGTTGAAAACTACCTGACCAAAGCCCAACTTATCCTCAATCCAAACAAAACTCAGCTTATGATTATAAGCAATTCTAACAAAAACACTGATAACAGTCAATTCACTATCTACTACACAAATGCTACTCCAATCGCTCCAGTGGCACAGGCTAAGCTATCGGGAATAACCATAGACCCCGACCTAAAATTTGATAGTCATCTCAAATTAACTATTAAAAAGTACATGCCAAACTGGGATCACTCTACTGTATCAAAGTATTTCTTACCAACAACACAAGATCAGCCATTGCTCGCCCCAACTTCTGTCCACCCTACTCTTTGCATCTCCCATTCTGAGTACTCTAAAAAAACTGAACTAAGCAAGATGGAAGCCTGCTATAACAGAATTGCCCACTTTGCTGCAACTTGCTCATATAGAACTCACCACTGTACTGCTTTGAGACATATCCACTGGCTTGAACTGCCCAACCTCCTAACCTGCAATCAGCTCTGCCTCTGTCATTCTATCTACTACCTCCCTAATAAGTGTCCTGCCCTCAAAAACCTAGTTCAACATCACTCAGCCAAAAGGCCTATTTGATCATCAAGCAAAGTACTACTAGAAGTAACCAGCAGCTACAATAGCTTTGGTGACACACTATATAGTAGTTCAGTGGCTAAAAATGGAACTCTCTCCCCATAACCATACAAAACACATCATCCAAGGCCTCCTTAAAAAACCTCATTAGGCAACATTTCAAGCAAAGTTGGCAGTGCCATGACTGCTCCCCAGGTTAGTGAAAGCAGATAAGGTACACACACTAAACCTAGAGTACTTGATAATAGTTTTCACTCTTACTCACAAACACTGGCTAATGTACAATGTATGTACTGTACCTGTGTACTATGTATGTATTTTACATATGTTTCAAATTTCAGCTGTGCACCACAAATATATTAATTACCTTCAGTTTTAAATTAATATTTTCTTGCTTGTTCTCTCCACTGTAACTGTTGATGTGCTGCATACCACTGTAAAAACATGTCTATTGTAATTTGTATGTATACTGATCATGTCTAAATATCTAAAAGTATCTGTAATTTTTCTATGAGGAGCTTTTCTCCCCAGGCCTCTGCTGAAAAAGAGCCTTTTTGGCTCAGTCAGACATCCCCGGTTAACAAATTTAAAATAAATAAAATAAATGTTGGAGAGCTGCCCAAAGGTATCTTTGAAGGTGAGTGACATCAGCAGCAGTGCTAAAGGAGGGGTAAGGGAAGTGTAGAAAGTGTGAATGTCCATAAAATCAGGTTGAACAAAGATACACACACACTCTCTTACACAAGCACACACAGTTTCCATGTCTGGGATTAGAACTCCTATCTAAATAGTATGCTACACTATAGCATTACGCAGTTATCACAAGTGCCACAGAGATTATATGTTGGAGAGCTCTCCAAAGGTATCTTTGAAGGTGACTAACATCAGCAGCAGTGTTAAAAGAGGTGTAAGGGGAGAGTTGTAAGTGTGAATGTCCACAAAATCAGGTGTCAACAAAGAGACACACAAACACACACACACACACACACACACACACACACACACACACACACACACACACACACACACACACACACACACACACACACACACACTCTCTCATACAAACATACACAGTATCACACTTGCCAGGACCAGGATTATAACTCCTACCTAACTAGTTGGCTACACTACAATATTACATAGTTATTGCAAGCGCCACAGAGCTTATAGGGCTAAAATGTGGCCAAAAGATTATTTCAAGGTGATTGACATCAGCAGGCGTGCTAAAGTAGGGCAATTGGAGGTGTAGTGAGTGTGAATGACCTCAAAATCATTCATCTCCACACACACACACACACACACACACACACACACACACACACACACACACACACACACTTGCCACTACTGAGATCCATAGGTTCATTGCTTCACAGGTGTGTAGCAGGTGAATGGGCCTGATGGCTATTTAAGGCTAGGCCAAGGGAATATCTTGGCATCAGGCCACATAACAATAGTCCCCAGTGTGGCTCAGGGGTGTAGTTCCTGGAGTGGTCCCCAGGGGTGGGTATTGTATTCACCATCCACTCATCTGGGTTACTATTGTGGGTGGCAGTGATGTGCACATCTTCCTATGTATGTGATTTATATTCCATAACATGGACAGTGTGTGGGTTGGGTACATGTCCCACATGCATGTTCTTTGACATGTGGGAGTGTACTTGCGGTCTCTGGGGCATGTTGTGTTGACAAATTATTATCTTCTGAAGTAGCATTTCTGACCTTATTAGGTAAGACCTGGCTATGTAACTGAGGTCATGCTTGCACCTACATTAATAGCATGATACAGGTATTCAGTGGAGTTAGTGGCGTCTGTCCATACAGGGCATGTGTATAAGACATGCTATTCCCTTTGTAGGGTACATTTGCAGACTCTACAGTTGTTGCAGGCGTCCAGTGGGGAACATGGTAAAAGGGCCACTGTACACATTTATTTGGCTACTGGGAGGATGGAACAGGGTGCCATGCGCTTTTACTTGCTGGATAACACGCACTCAGACAGGAGATTTAACACATCAAAGTACTTTCTGATGTCAGTGGCACTGTTGTGGTCAACAGGCATGTCGTTCACTGCAATCACACTGTGGTTACTATCTGTGAGGCAATATGCAGGGAACTACCAATATAGTGGCTGTTGCCTAGCCAAGTGAGTTTGTGTATGATACGTGGGTGGAGAGTGTTATCTGATTAATAGAAGGGTTGCCTATATTGTTCATAAATCCATACTGTCACATGTAGGGCTTTGGATTGTCTACATCAACCTCTCTGGTGTTTGACATCGTTTGGCCTTGTAATGTGGACATTGTGACATATACTAGGTCCTCAACATAACAATTTAGCAAAACCAGCCCCACAATAGGTCCTGTTATCACAAAATCACAGCAACCACCACACAAGATACTGATGACACACACACACACACACACACACACACACACACACACACACACACACACACACACACACACACACTCACTTGCCATGTCTGGGATTCGAACTCCTACCTAACTAGTTTTCTACACTACAGTATTACACATGTATTGCAAGTGCCACACAGCTTCTAGGGCTGAGACTTGGCCAGAGGGTTATTTCAAGGTGACTGACATCAGCAGGAGTGCTAACATGGGCAATGGAAAGTGCAGTGTGTGTGAATGGGCCATAAATCATTCCTCTGGAAACACACACACACACACACACACACACACACACACACACACACACACACACACACACACACACACACACACACACACACACACACACACACACACACACACTCAGTCACACACAACTTTACATTTGACAGGACTGGGTATACAAATGCTAGATGGATGCTGATTTGTACTATCATGTTACACAATTATCACATGCACCAGAGACACTATAGGGCTGAGGGCTACCAAAAAGAATGTCTACAGTGACTGACATCACCACATTATGTGATATTGGCAAATTGGATGTGTGGTGGGTGGGACAGGCCTCGTGATGGGAAGCTCTTTGTCACTGTCTGTCTCTCTCTTCCCCATATCTCTGTTTGTGTATGTTTGACCTATTATAGTGTGCTGTCCTTGGATATGTGTGAGTATTCCTATCCAATGTGTGTGCAAAGCATGAATGGTGTACAATGTGGTGTGTGTGCACAGACATCTGCAACTGACAGATATACATAGTCCACTGTGTTGTCAGACATGGGCTTCATGTCCCTAAGTGTAGGAGCATGCCCAGTATGACCTTCTGTATTGAGTGTGTGAATCCATTCCAGGTAGGGTTGTACTCAAGTCCAGGGTTAGGTGTTCTACACCTACATCTAGCAACCTGTTTCTGCAGGATGTCTGTAGATAGGTTGACGATATGGAGTCACAATGGCTGACAGCTAGTGGGATACTGTAACTATTGCTGTCTGTGCTGCATGTGATACATGGTTAGTGTTAGCAGAGATATTCAGCATATGTACTGTTTTACACTGTGATATATTATGTCATCAACTACTGACAGATATACTTATTTGCTCACAGTTATTTCCTGGGAAATACAAGATGAATGAAGCTGTGTCCAGTATTGTGGTCTGCAGCCTACATATTCTTATACACTCATGCCATTCTGGAGGGGTAGCTGCAGACACTTGCTGATGGGTCTGTATAAATGGTCCAGCACCTTGGTACTATGGTGGCTGAGGATCCCTTTCTTGTACATTTATCGACGTAACAGAATGGCCATATCCTGCTGTGGCCATACCTCTCAGCTGTACAGATTCACCCAGGTTACCCAGAGGTAGGGCTCATATATCTGGTCAGTTCCCCTTCACATTGTGGTTTACAAGCAGGTTTGTAGCCTCCCATTACTGGGTTTGCAGGCAGGAGTAGTATGGGCACACATCAGTTTCAGACTTCACACACTCCATGACGTCCATGCTTCTACACCCCCACTCTGTTATTCTATCCTCTTCCTAACCTTATGCGAGCGATAACTGAGAAATATCCCTATAGTTGACCCTTCATCCAAGCAGTATTTAGGGATTGGTCCACAGTTCATGCAGTAGGACATGGTAGGCATGCTACTGGGATTTGTCAACATGGCCTTACATTTGTGTTCTGTTGACTGTGTTATGTTATTTGGGACCCCATGAGATACCATACATTGGCACTATGGGTGAGGCACAGGCCTTTGACAGAGGACTGTAGGACATTTGGCTGATATGCAGGTCATCTGTAGCAGGCCAGTGCATTCTGTCACTCCTACATTCCCAGGCTGTGAGCCAGTGGATTCCCTGGGGTGACAGGTAAGTGTGCGAGGTGTTAATGGCAATAGTTCCTGTCCATATTAATCCATTGGTCTGGATGCTGGCAGGGTGCTGCTTACAGCTAGGGACACACCTGCATGGGAGACCTCTTCAGCATGCTGCATTCTGTGGGTATCCCCATACAGATGTGGGGTCATACTGTACTCATTCCCAACAGCAAGGATATGACCTGTGATAAACCTGTGGCTGATGGTGGGGTGAGCTGAGTGCATGTGTGATATGGAAGCTACTTGCAGCTGACTCACAGATATACATGGGACATTCCCTTTATGCTGCCTTGTGCAGGGACATAGACAATCTCTCATTACTTCATAACTGTGCCTTTTGTGGTGTGCCTTTGATTGGCCAGGCTACATCAGTATTCCATACTACACAGACGACTAACCTGCATGTACAATTCCAAAGTTGTGTGTAGTTGACAGTTTTTATGTACTCTGTCTAGGGTACTTCCACCTGTGTACTGTGTGTATGATTGGGCCCGCATTCATGGCATGTCCATCTTTCAGACGGTGACAGATATTGACATCTGGACAGTGAGTATGGACAACTGCTGACATGAGTATTGCTGAGAAGCATTGTGGTTGGTACTGTAGTTGTTGGAACATGGCCCTGTCATCCACAGTACTGCCCATAGACCACCGAGACACAACCCTCCATGTCTACATGCTGACCACTTCCAGACAATATTGAGCACACAACAACCTAACACATGGACATCTACATATTGTACACATGCAACAATCTATCTTGTAGATTAGGCCAGCTTGGGTAATCTGTGCTCAAGTGTTATTACACCTCACGCTTACATGTTACTGCATTTCTACATAGTTTCTTTTGGGGGGGGGGGCACACCTGATGACTTTAAACATTTGCTGTGACTGTACTGGTATTTCAGGTACCCTGTTGGCTTTCATTTCATTTTGTATTCTGACCTATCATGCAGACTGGAGGCATATCAGCAGAGTACAGATCTTAGGTTTTATTGGCCTACATTTTGGTTTCAGACTTTGTACTCTGTCTGTGTAGGTCTGGAGGGGGGCTGTTAACCATTGCCATCAATTGGAGGCCTTAGCCCAGCCTTTCTTTATTGTCATCTACTCCTGTCCTGCTGGCTGAGGCTGGTGGTGGGTATGTGTGCTTCACTGACCTGGATGTGTGTGTCCTATGGATACACATTTGGGCTACCACATGTACTACAGTGGACTTTGTCACCTTACCTAGTACTGCCTACTTTGTTGACACCAGTATTTGTTATGGATTTCATGTTGCCCATATAGGTGTCCACTATCTGCTGCCATCCCATTCAGCCACCTGATTTCTGTGCATGCTCACATCAATACCATAGATACAACTATCAGAATATACTACTCCATTCAGCAATCGATAGAAAGAGTGACTTACCTTGTGGCTGTGCCAGTATTGAGGAGGGTGCTGGAGGGCTGACTATGTAAGATGCACATAGTACATTCCCTATACATGGTAAAGCACAGGTAGTGTCATGTTTGGCATCCTTTTTACTGTATGTGCGAGTCAGAGAGAGGTATCATTCCCTGGGTCCCTACCATGTCAGTGTGTGTGCTATGTGTTGCCTCTTTGCCAAGGCCTGGGCATACTGGGCACACTTCCTTCTGCCTACATGGGCAGGCTCAGGTTGTTCTTCCTCCAAGTCCCTCTGTGCCTGTGATGGCCTTGGCAATGGTGGGGGAGCTGTGTGGCCTTGACCCATGCTGTTCTTGCTGCAGCTATTTCTGCAGGATCATATTGTGTAACATGGAACATACTATGAACCTTTGTGTACATGTAGCTGGAGAGTACTGCAAGGCCCCATCGGATATGTCCAGGCACTGGAATCATGACTTGAGCATCCCAAACACACACTCTATTATGATTCTGGTTTGTGCGTGTGCTTCATTATGGAATTCTTGTTCAGGTGTGTGTGCATTTCTGATGGGTGCCAATTGTGGGAGTTGTGATAGTTTCCAGGGCTGCCAGCACACACATTCAAGATATGCTCTGGGCATCGCACACAACCTGGGAGTTGATGGAGGGGAAGCTCTTGCGGTTTATGTAGATCCTACCACGCTCACCGGGTGATGCTTTGATGTACATGTGCATGCAGTCTATAGCACCCACTACCTCAGGGTATTCTGCTATTTGGTGGAAGAGACGCATATTGCTGGTGAACGCCTCACGGGTGTTGAGGAAATATATGTGCTCACTGGCATGTGCTGACATGGCATCCAGGAACTGGTGGAGTACCCTGGATGCTGATGCCTGTGAGATCCCCATGATATCCCCAGTTGTCCTTTGGAAGGTACCTGTGGCTAGTATTCTTAAGCCTACACATACCTTGGTATCCATTGGGATGGGTTCCCCGCTGTTGGTTCTGTGTATGAGGTGTGGCCAGCACAGCTCAACAATTTGCTGTAGAATGTCCCTGTCCACCCTATAGTGCTCCATTATCTATCTCTAGCTCATTTAGCCCCTGGTAGGTTATCCTGAGTCTGTACACTCTTCTCCTTCTCCTCCTTGTGGGTTGGTCATCAGCATTCTCATCCTCGCCACCCTCAGCCTCTTGCGCATATTGATATATGAGAGTGACAGCAGCCCCTAACATTTTGTTAGTTTTGTCAGGTAAAATTTCCCCATCTGTGTACACTGGTGGTGTAGAGTTTGTGGGAAAAATCAGACTGGAAGGTATTTGCATAGTTTATAGCAGTGTGCTAGGCTGTTCCATGTGTAATTGGCTGATTCTGATACATTTCACCCGCCAGCTATGCTAGTTCTCCTTGATTGCCTTCCTACTACTGTTTTCCCTTCCCATTACCTTCCCGTTTAAGCCCCAAAGCACGGCACGGATACTCAGTGCTCAAATGTGAACAGAGCTGCTACTTCCTGTTTTTTTTTTTTTTTTTTTTGTTTAAAACCCGGTGCATGCTGCTAGGCAACCTCATAGACACACCCCCTTCCTTAGCTGTACTTAGCTAAGGGCAAACACGGGCCACAGAGCTCCAATAAGCTTACAGCATGCATGACACTCCCCCTTATGAGGTCATCTACCTTTTATACTTATACAATGGTGTTGCTGCACCTAGACGGTTAGGTGCAAGCTAACACTGAGAGGAAATCTGTGCTTCAGTATCAGTCCCCTCATTTGCATAAAGCAGAATGCTAATTCATAGTTACCACACTCACACTCAGCCTTCCCCCTTTGCAACCACTATTCTCCGGTATTGTTATATTATGCATGCCATTGACTATTATGGAAAAATGCTGATTTGGGTTTAAAAGCTTATTTCCAACTTTCTTCTTATTTTCGAGCCGATCTCGTTTGCGCACCTCTGCCCTACGCTTAAATGGCTGAAATCGGGCAAAAAAAAAAAGTTATTTTTATAATTTTTGCAACTATTTCTCATGCCAATGGCCATATATTTGGCCATTGGCATGCCTACTACATTAAATACATAATAACTGCTTGATGTTCTTTTTGTTGCGATAGACAAACTTGAGTCTGTCTCCAGTTAATTCCTTAACAGTGGGATCAACTGACAGAACATGCCAGTGTTTGGTAATGACATCTTTGATTGTACCAACATCTCTGGTATAATAAATGGGGAACAATACATTATTGCCATGTATAGGGTGATCGAAGGGCTGTTGTGCCACCCTACCATCAGTGTAAACCCTCGAAAAGAACATCAAGCAGTTATTATGTTATCCCAAAACATGCACTTTTGGTTCGCATACAGAGGGACCGTACATGGCACCCTGCCATAGATGCAATTTTTGCTCTTTCATTCATCTCGATCCAGTCTTTAGATATCCCCATGGGACTGGAGTCTACACCATCCGAGTCAAGGGTAGTTGTATGTCTAAAGACGTAGTTTATCTAGCGTCCTGCACCACATGCCCAGCATATTATGTAGGCAAAACGAACCGTGTATTGAGGGATAGGATACGTGAACATGCATACCACATTAGAAAGGGTCATCTCTTTAATGCACTTGCCAAACATATCAAAGACTGTGGACCCAATCATGAGTTTAGGTTCAGGATTCTTGAGCAGATTTCCAGGACACACAGGAGGGGTGACATTGAAAATTACACGGAAAATCGTGAGATCAATTGGATCATTAAATTTAGGGCTGATATACCCCCAGGACTTAATGGCAAAGTCCCTCTACGTCCATTATTAAAGTCCAGGAGGCTTAGGACTCACAAATAAATTGTCATTCGTTTTAATTGATTTTATTTCTATTTTATTGACTATGCATTATGTATTGCATTAGAGGAGTTTTTAAAGTATGTCTCTTTAAATAGAGTTTATTCCATTGGCACCTTTTTTTGTATTTAAACTAACTGTTTTATTGATTAAATTGTAATATGGTCTGATGAAGCTATCTTAGTGAAAGCGCTCACCACTTTCAGTACGAATAAACCTGGTTTTTACTATCCTGAAGATTTTGGATTTTTTACCATTTGGATCAGCGTGCACATTTGGATTTGTGTGTATACTCGAACAATTTGCTTCCCCACCATTGTTTTGCTCTACGAACACTTAGTTTGTTTCTTTTTACTCCGTTTTGCTGTTCACTGTAGAGCATTCACTCCGCTTGGATTTCTTGTTATTTGATTATATATATCTATGACTGAAAATGACTATAAATCTCTAATATATGAATTTTCTAATCTATGTATCGACATATGACTTTAGTAGTATGTCTTTCAAGTTTCAGTTTTTATTTTGCTATATTTAGTGGTATATGAAGTGATACTTCTGATAACTATATTTTCTAGGCATCCTAGTAGCAGCCCCTTAGCTGTACATTAGTAATGAGATGCTGTTTATGAATATTCTGTGTTCATTCTGCATATCTTACTTCAAATAATGCATTGTTTGCTTATTAATAACACTAGGGATTTTCTTCTCAGGCCTTATTTATTAATGGGTAGAAGAACTACCGTAGTCAACAGATGATGAATAAATAATAAATCAGACATTGATAATAATGAGATCCACAGTTTTTGTGCATGATCCAAGATGAAATTGTCATTGTTAGCATTAATATGCAATATACTTCTCATAACTCACAAATGCTTAGATTTTGGATAACTAGCAAGAGCAGCAATAACATTACACCACAGAGAGAATGGCCTGCACAAATCATTTATAAGCAATCTCAGATCTACCAGCTGAAATCAGATCTAATAATACTAAACAGAAAAAACACAAGTCAAGGGAGTATGATAATGCATGTTAATGTCTGCATCAAGGCACAAAGCCAATGGCCAAGTGCAGAAATGTCTCTGAAAATTCCATTAAAATATTTCAATACTCACTTGCCCACCCCCACCCCTAGTGGAGAGTAAACAGTGTTCCATTTTAAAGTAACTGTGTAATAAATTCTCATTTGATATAATACCTGACTATGAACATCCTATGTTGTGTGCATTATAATTTACCTTACAAGAGTTTACAAAATTGATATACAAAACGCTTACCATGGTTCTATTTATTACAAAGTACTGTAACTCTAAACACACTGTATGCATGACCAAAAATGTGTAAAAATCTGTACTTGTTGCATTACCAGCTATCCTTTTATAATAATTGCTTGTCCAGTGATAAGAGAAATATCTAAGACTTATGATCTTTTTGATTTGGACATGGCGGATGCTTTTCGACTTAAAGTTCATGCCAGTTTTAAATGTATTGTCCTTGTTTGCTGTGCATATTTTTTCTTCTTCCTGCCCACCTAGACCTAGTGTCAGAGCATGAAAGAAGACATACACCATTTATGTTTTCTGTGCATTAAATTAGCTCACAGTAAATCATGACAGGGCATGGATTAAAATAAATGCATATCCAGGATATGTCACAAAACAGAAACAAGAAAATCACATCCTCTCAGAACATGGAAGATGCTTTAACACAATTTTGTGACTGTCAAGGATATAGCAATTACAAAATGGCCTGCAATACTGATACAGAAGTTGACATGGCTATATTTGGCATAATATGAACATATAATGATTAAATAAAAAAATGTAATTTGTCCGTATGCCTCTTTTTACATATGTTATTTTAATTCTAATGATTTCTCTTCTTAGGCACCTGTGTGATTATTGTGCTTTCTTATCATATCAGAGTTTATTATATACAGGGCTTAACATCTGCAGATAATGGCAGAAAGCTTGCAACTGAAAATATTGTAACATCCTGAATACTGCATCCAGCTGAGACTTCTGTTCTATTAGACTACATGTTGCAGCATTTCAGAACTGATTAAACCTGTACCTTGACAACTGTGCCTACCTGAAACTGTTTTGCTTATTATTATTGCTTTTTATTTCCTTTTTCTTTTGTAATACACACTGGAGTAGTTAGTTAGAAGGTTCCAGAAAATAATCAATGAGACAATACATCCCTGACAATAGCATCCATACTCCATCTCCTTAGCTGCTACATGAGCACTGTGCAGAGAGAAAGTCTGGCTCCAATGTACGTGATTTATCCTCTCATTGCTTTGCAGCAGTGAAACGTGACATGGCATCCTGCCAGCCAAGCTTTGCAGTTTCAGGTGCCAGAGTAAACCATGGCTGAAATTATATGAAACACCATTTCATTAACAGGTCTCTGCTTTTCAGTATGAAAATGCTGTGCATTCTGAGGCTCGGGTGCGAAAGTCCGTGTCATTTAAAGCATGAGTATCAGTGGCAACTATTATACTGACACCAATTATCAAGTAAAAAAATAAGGTCAATTTGCTTGTTAGAATTATAGCTAGTGAACTGATATGTAAGAAGATCTGAGAACACAGAATATTTATTTAGCATCTGTTAATCAGATGAATAAACATGGTGTGGTCATCTGTTTTCAGGTATGATTGAGATGAGACATATATGTCATCAGTGATAGAAACAATCCTAACCACAATATACTAGGCGATTTAGTGATGACTTGGCTGATTTCCACCAAATAAATTACTCAGACTATTCTTTTTAGTGAAACAATGGTTAATTAAATAAAATAATTTCCTGTCTTCTGGCTATTCTCTTACTGTTCCCTGCCCTACCCAAGCTCCATGGTGAATGGTTAGTCTAACACCTTTCATGCTTCAACCTGTGTTGACAATCACAACCCCTCCAAACCAGACAAAAATGTTTAAGATGTAACTTGGCCACTGAGTATTTTGCATCTACTGTCTGCACCTTCTCAAATACTGTGAACTTCTATTCCTCTCCAAAACATACAAGTTAAATGTCTTGGTTATCCAGTGAGGCAAGAAGCTAATGAGTACTGAAGACTGGTAACAGTTCGGAAACAACATATTACTTACTGCCTGCCTTACAGACAGTTAAGAAATGCATGCATAGCTTTGTTTCAGAAAGCCAAGTAGATGTACCAAAGGTTTCTACAAATGTTAATGGCTTTAAAATATTAGGCAGAAGTTCCCTTTTCACTGGCAGTCTCTCTCTCGCTCTTTCTCTTAAGAGGTAAACACCTGCAATACTCAACATGCCCAATTATAATGCTTAAATATGCTGCATGACTGAATGAGCTTTTCACACTTCAAATTTACATAGATTTATATATAATCAGCTGTGAGGTTGATGGAGTTCAAATTCAGTACAGAGATTAATATTGCTGTCACGCACACCACTATAGACAAATATATTGCTGCTGTAGCTTATATCACTGCTGTCACATAAACCATTAATGCGACATATATCATTGCTATATCACATATATCACTGCTTTTATATATACCACTATCATGCATACCACTGATGTCACATATAGCCATATAGCTCTCCTGCCATGTATATCACTTCTGTACCATATGTATTTTACTATTTTGTATCACTTCTTTTTGTGGAGCTTTTCCTGGGCCTCCACTGAAAAAGGGCTCATGCTCCGTGGGATAGTCCCAGTTTAAAAATGTCAAATAGATAAATAATAAATAAATATGTCACTGTTACAGCATGTACAATTTCACAAATCTCACTGCTATATCATATACCACTACTGTACACCACTGTAGTCACAAATCTCACTGCTATCCCTTATACAACTACTGTCTAATATAGTTCTCCAGTCACATATATCACTGCTGTAGATTAAACCAGTATTAATGCATATATCACTGCTGCAGCATATATTACTGCAATAGCACGTTACTGTTGTAGCGTATATCACTGCTATCACATCTACCACTGGCGCCACACACACCACTGTTGTCATATAAAGCTTTCATGTCACATATAACCACTGCTATCACACTGTTGTATCACATATACCACTGCTGATACATACACTGCTGTAACTTATATCACCATTATTACATGTATCACTGGTGTACCATATATCATTGCTGCCACACATACCACTATTAAGCATATATCACTGCTGTAGCATATGCCACTTCAGTGGTGCATATCAGTGCTGTAGTATATACCATTTCTATGGCAAACATACCACAATTACTCAAGAACAAAGTTCCGATGTGCCTGCCCACGAAGAGAACCACAGCTCGAACAGGATGGTGAAAAAGATTTATTGAATGAACATCACACAAAGAGCTCAACAAAGCAATACTGGTTTAGCGCTTTCATCTGCGAATAGCAGACTTCCTCAGAACCAGTTAAACACACACCAACTTCACAATTTAAAAACTTTTTGGCGCCAACTTTTTGTTCTTCTTAAAGTGCTATGTACATTTAGCGCAGACTAGTATTAGTGTAATGCATCTGCCCACAGCAAAACAAACATCCATATGGATACTGAATCTATACAACTAATGTACCAGGGATGGTTTTAAAATATGAAATTATAAATATATAAATATTAAAATATACAGGTGTACAAGTGTTAAAATATTAAAATATAGCTAATCTGTAGATACCAAACTGTATTTGTTAATGATTGCGAAAAAGTTGGCGCCAAAAAGTTTTTAAATTGTGAAGTTGGTGTGTGTTTAACTGGTTCTGAGGAAGTCTGCTATTCGCAGATGAAAGCGCTAAACCAGTATTGCTTTGTTGAGCTGTTTGTGTGATGTTCATTCAATAAATCTTTTTCACTATCCTGTTCGAGCTGTGGTTCTCTTCGTGGGCAGGCACATCGGAACTTTGTTCTTGAAACATACCACAATTGCCACATACAGTATGTACTACTGCTGTCATACATAACACTACTGCATAATATACCACCTCTGAAATACATACATATGCTGTAGCATATGCTATTGCTTTCACATATACCACTGCTGTCAGATATCTCACAACTATCACATATAACACAGCTGTAGCGCGTATCACTGCTATCACATCTACCACTGCACGATACACACCACTACTGTCACATGGGAGGGTGGCCTAATGGTTAAGGTGTTTGCCTTACAAACACAAGGTACAGGATTTGAGTCTCACAGGGGATAATTGGCTAGGCTTAAAATGGGTCGCAAGAGCAGTTAGCCTAGTACTAATCTATGAAGCTATGAACCTATAGAGCTCTTGCTCTCCTGCCACATATAATCATTGCTACTATGTTTACCACTGCTGTGATATTTGTCTCTGCTATAGCATATACCACTGATGTCACATATATCACTTCTGTCACTTTTGTTACAAATATAAAATGTATCAGTGATCTCATACATATCACTGTTGCAACATATACTACTGCTGTCACATATATTGCTGCTGTAGCATATACCATTGCAGTCACATGTACCAGCATAGCTCTCAACCCATAAGGGACAAAGGTCAACAAAATACGGGACAAATCCAGAAATAAACAGGGACAATCCAGGACACTTTAAGACTAACTTGAAGTATTGACAGAATAAGAGAATGTGAAGTAACATGCATTTTCTGTAGTAAAAGAAGTATATAACTCTAATTATTGTCATTGTTTATTAAATGAAATTCACCACTTTTTATCTAAAAGTCACCAGTTTCAGGAGGGACTAACAGGGACACAGCTAAAATTTGAGTCAAATTCAAGGATCTCCTAACAATTAGGGACAGTTGAGAGGTATGTGTACCAGTGCTGTAGTATATATCACTGCTGTAGCATATGCCACTATTATCACATATACTAATACTATAGCATACATTACTGCTATAGTGTTTATCATTTCTGTACTATGCAACACTGTATTGCCACATATTCTACTGCTGTTGCTTATATTGCTGTTGTGACATATCACTGTTGTACCATATATCCCTGCTGTCACATATCACTGCTGTCACATATACCACTACAGCCAATGTAGTAGCTAGCATTTACTGTTTTAACCTTGTAATATCTCATCCTCCTGTTAACTTGTTAATGCCTTGAATATTTCAACCTTGGGTTTAAGAGTCGCACCAGAAACCAGAAACATTCTTGTCTAATTATTATGGGCCACTAAAAACTAAGGGTAATGCTGCTCAATGCCAGAAGTCTAAATCTCAAGATGCACGCCCTCGAAGCCCTCCTCAGTATGGAGAACATCGATGTCTGTGCTGTGATTGAAACCTGGTTCAAGGCTCCTGAGAGCACCCCGGCACTATCAGGTTTTACCTCATATCATGCGTTCTGGCCCCAAAACCCGGACCGTACCACAAAAGGAGGGGGTGTATCCATATTCATCAAGGATACCCACACCTCCAGGCTGGTGGCAACTCATGAAGCATCAGAGACCATTCAGGTGCAATTAACCATAGGCAAAACTGGTCTACAGTTTGTAGCATGTTACAGGCCACCCTCTCAAACTCAGGAACCCCACACAGCCTTCCTGAAGACACTGGAGAGTATAAATATCTCTCCAAACACCATCATATTGGGTGACTTCAACTACCCAAACATAGACTGGGAACATTACTCAAGCCCCAATACCCTAGCCCAAAGGTTCCTGGAGTTCATAAACTCAAATGCTATGGAACAACTTGTCACCATTCCCACAAGAGGTGAAAATATACTAGACCTGATCATCACAAACATGGGGACAAAATGCTCCACACCGGAAGTATATCCCTCATTGGTAAGATCAGACTATAAACTAATCTCACTGGAGATCCACATCCCGCCCCACCCCCAACAAAAAAGACCACAGTGAAGAACTTCTCAAAAGCCAACTTCACACTTCTTAAGACTGGTGTGGTATCCTTCAAGGCCCCTGAGCCATTGGAAACCACAACCCACACTGCTGAATCCCTTACAAATGCTTTCTACTAGCACCTCCAGGATTGCATGGATCAAGCAATCCCAAATAAAATCAAGACCCTTTCCACCAAAGGCAAGCGCCCGATCTGGTGGACCCCAGCCATAAACAAACTTTACAACAAGAGGAGAAAGCTACTACAAGATAGAGCAAAATCCCTAAAAGGGAAGACATCTCTGATCAATACTAGTAAAAACTACGATCACTCATAAAATCATCCAAGGCCAACTTTGAGAGAAAAATCGCCAAGGACTCAAAAGACAATCATAAGGCCTTCTTTAGCTATGTTAGAAATCTGTGTGGAAACTCCCAGATATGCTCAGAATTAGTCCAAAAT
The DNA here is from genome assembly GCF_019279795.1 of Protopterus annectens. Classification (NCBI taxonomy): domain Eukaryota; kingdom Metazoa; phylum Chordata; order Ceratodontiformes; family Protopteridae; genus Protopterus; species Protopterus annectens. The sequence continues at coordinate 538,104,084 of NC_056746.1, forward strand.
GATACAAAAATCACTGAACCCACAGACATTGCAAACATACTGGCAGACAGGTTCAGTGAAAATTTCTCCCCTCCCTCCCCCCCAAAAGGAGAAATATCTATCCCAGCAAAGTGTAACCTCCCAATCATCTCAAATGCCCAGGTGAGAGCTGCTCTCTCTAAAGCTAAAAACACAGCATCAATGGGACTGGATGGTGTCCCCGGCTGTGTGCTACACGAACTCAATGAGGAACTAAACCCACACATAAGGCTGCTGTTTAATCTTAGCCTTACCACAGGATACGTACCCAAAGAGTGGCGTACGGCAACTGTGGTCCCACTCCACAAAGGCGGTGCTTCTGCGGACCCTGGTAATTACTGCCCCATAAGCTTAACAAGCCTGGTCTGCAAAGCTATGGAGAGGATCATAATGGAACTCATAAATAAAGACATAGGGGACCTACAGACATTGGATCCTACCCAATTCGGCTTTGTCAAGGGCAGATCATGCCTCTTGAACTTGGTCGACTTCTTTTTTGAAACAGTCACCAAGGCCATTGATGAGGGTAAGGCAGTTCACACAGCCTACCTTGACCTTGCAAAAGCTTTCAACACAATACCCCACTCGGGTATCATAGAAAAGCTCACCAGCTTAAATGTAAACCCATATGTTACAAGATGGGTTGCAAACTGGCTCAAGGACAGAACCCACAGGTTTAGAGTTGCTGGTGCCATGTCAGACTCCAAGCCGGTCACAAGCGGTGTCCCACAGGGCTCAGTCCTGGGCCCCCTCTTGTTCGGCATCTACTTTTCAGAAGTGCAGGCAAACATAGGAGGATTGTGGCTGACAAAGTTTGCAGATGACTGCAAACTGGGCGCCATAGTTGAAAATCCATCAGACACAGATATCCTTCAGAGAGGTCTCATAGAAATGGATAACTGGTGCCAGAGCCATGGCCTTAAGCTAAACGCCAAAAAATGTATAGTCATACCCTTTGGTAAAACAAGGTAACCCCAAGTTACCACATAGGTGGCAGTCCATTAAGCACAGAAGAGGTTATCAGGGACCTGGGGACCCAAGTTGACAGTAACCTTTCTTTTGACACTCACATTGCCAAAGTGGTTAGGAGGACCTTCTACATTGCCCACCTGATTATGAAGGGATTCACATCCAGATCAAGGGAGGTCATTGTTCCCCTGTACTCTTCACTTATCAGACCAATGATCGAGTACAATGCCCCATTCGGAATGTATCTTACCCGACACCTGCAGCAATTGGAAAGACCCCAAAAGTTCCTCACCAAAAGGATAAAGGGGCTCAAAAATATGCCATATGCTGCCCGACTGAAGAAACTCCAGCTCTATTCAGTCGCATACCGTCTGCTCAGAGGTGACCTGTGCCTGACATACAAGGCCATGTCCAACCCGGAATTAATGGACATGCTCAACCTCAAAAAATCCAAATCCACCAGAGCCACAAGAGCAAAAGACTTAAACCTCAACACGGATATAAATAGGACGTTCTGGAGGGACAGATTCATCACCCAGAGACTCCCTATGCTGTGGAACAGAATCCCGGTCCATGTGAGACAGAGCACCTCGCTGGCTCTGTTCAAGAGGAATCTTGACCAGTGGATGGGAGATCGTAGGTTTACCCCGGGGATCATCTCTGTATCACTGCTTGACAGAGGCATGGCAAACTAATGGGTATAGTATTCTTCAACCTAAGGGGTGGTGAAAGCCACACAACTCTGGCTAGGCTTATAAATGCCCTAGGGCAGATAGCCTAGTATGAACCTATGAACCTATGAACCTATGAACTTAGGCTATTAGTGCATTTGTATGCTTATTCATGGTCCTGCCTGTCTTTCCCATAAGCTTCATACTAAGTACCTACTTTATCTATTTTAACTAATAATTATTGAGCAGTACCCTAAGTCTTGGTGAGGACCTTCACGAGTTGGACCCTGTTTTTACAAAATCTCACCAAGACGACTCTGATATACAGACTGTATTTTATATAGCATGTATCATGGACAGTAGTAGGTTAAAAAAAAAAAAAACAGCTGGGTGCATGAGACACAGGATTAAAAAAGTGTCCAATCCTAGGATGCACACTAGGGCCAGGACTGGAAAAAAATGATAGCATAGAATCCTCAAGACATGGAACATTCCTACAGTGGGGTTAGCCCAGGCTCATTGGGAGGATTGCTCCACTGCTGTAGAAGGAAGTAGTAGTCTACAAAAATCACAAAAACTGACAGGCCAAAATAGAACCATAAAAATGATAGTGTGGACTATTGAGGATTATAAATAAATTATGTATTGTTACTATTGTGCAAGAAGCCCAGAATTTCCAGACAGAAGGTATACTAAAAGATTAGGAGAGAGAAATTACAGGAACGAATAATACTTGCACAAGAAAAATTGCCAAAAGCTTAAAATGCAAATTTGTGTTCATTAAAACAATGGATTCATAAAAAACATTATATTGACAAAGAAACCTTGGGCTGTTTGGAAAAATAAATGACTAAGGAAGTTTGCAAATATAAAGAACAAAATCTAGAGATTTTTGAAAGGCATAAAAAAGAAATACAGATGGGAAAGAAAGAAAGACAGATCTGATATGGTGTAATATCTATGCAAATAAGAAGGCCAAATTAATTAATAATAAAAAGGAGCTCCAAAGATATTCGAAGAGAAATACAGGCAATCGCACCTAGATATGGACAATTTTACAACACAAAAAATAAGATCACATGGAGGGGAATGTAGAACAGAAGATTAGTAAAGTAGAAATTAAAAAAAAAAAAAAAAAAACAGAAGCTGAAGTTATACCTGAGAAGTGAAGGATTTGGTGTAGAAAGTATTAACACAGCATGACAACATGATGGAACAATGAGTCTCCTAAGTAAAGAGAAATAGTAGAGTGGGAGACATCTGAAGAAGAAATATGGACATGGGGGAAAAGAGGTTTAATACAGTGTAATATTTATGCAAAAGAGAAAGTAAAACTAATCAATACAAAAAAGCAGCACCAAAGATATTTGAAGAGAAATACAGACAAAGGTGTCCAGATATGGAAATTTTTACAATACAGAAAAATAAAACAAAGGGGGGAGTAGAAAAAGGGATTAGTAATGGGGAATTTCAAGATATAGAAACTGAAGTTATGAATTACTTGTGACGTGAAGGATTTAGTGTAGTAAATCTAACTCTGATAACACCACAACATGATAGAATAATGAATCCCCAAATTAAGGAGAAATCAGTGGAGTATGAAACATCTGATCGGTTGCCATATGAAGATACTTTGGAGCCTTCAGTAGGAAACCAGTACAAAAGTTCAGTTGGAGTTGCACAGTAGGGGAAGGAACAGGAAACTGTGGCAACTCTCCCACAGCCAATGTTGTGGAGTGATAGGCCAGTGAGTTCCCATATGAAAAAGTTATGGATGACACAGGATGAAGCTGAAGAGAATATGGTACCCGAAGATTTTTTTTTAAACTTTCTGTAGAATGCCCGCAGGAAGCAGAAAACAAAGAATGTGCCCTTAGTTTAGAAGAAAATGATCTAAGGGAAAATTTGTGTGATTTAATAAAGATATATAGTCATATTAAAGATCAATGAAAGAAATAGACTACAGAAAGTCAATAAGACCAAAAATGTTAGAAGTTTGATAAAACAAATGAATACAGTAATCAAAATTGTTCATGGAAATTCATGCCACATAGCATAAATAAATAAATAGGGCATATTACTGTGCAGGTAACTTACCGACAGATGAAGTCTTACCACAGAAACACAGGGCAGTAAGGAAAATGAAGGGGAGAAATCAAACACCATCATGGAAGATTGGAACAGAGAAAGTTATAAAGCAATTAAGACAAGAATAGTTGCTGTAAGAAGAATACAGAACGGGAACAGATCAACAAATATTCTCAGAAAGACTGAGGTGATAAAACAATGCATAGTCTCAGAACAGACCAGGATCTATTTTACACTATTGCAAATAATAAACTAAAGATATCAGCACACACAGAAAAACTTAGAAGATATGCAGATAAATGTAAAGAAAAAGTAGAAATAAGCAATTTATTGATGACACCCCAAGATTTTTATAGACAATTGTGAAACAAGGCAAAAGGGATAGAAGCACCACCAAAAAAAAGAAATAGATACATTTTGGAGAAATATCTATGAAGACCCCTGTGGAACACAACAAGGATGCTGAATGGATAGAAGAAGTAAAAGAAAGAATAAGAAGTTTAAATGTACAGGACAAGAAATTGGATGAGAGATTGAAACAAAGTTAAGAAAAGCTTCTAACTGAAAAACTCCAGGCCCAAATACAGTCCCTAACTTCTGGATTAAAGTATTAACATATTTTCATAAAGATTTAGCCATAAGCAACAACTATTTATATGCCCACACCAAACAGATGCCAACCTGGTTAAAAACAGGAAAAACAGTACTACTCCTCAAGAGTGAATGTGCATGATATATTAAAAAATATAGACCAATAACTTGCCTTCCAGTGATATATAAACTATACTCTGGAATTGATGCCAACAGAGTTTATAGTTATTTAAAAGAAATCATGGCAATAGAACAAAAAGGTAACAAAAGAAAATCATATTAGAACAAAGGATCATTTGTTGTTAAATAAAGTCATAATGGAGAATTGTAAAAAGGGGCAGAATCTAAGTATGGCATGGACAGACTACAAAAAAGCATTTGACAATATGTGACATTCATGGATAAAAGAGTGCTTACAAATGTATAAGATGCACCCTACACCAATCAATTACATTACAGTGCCCATGAAACAGTGGCAAACCACTTTGCAGCTAAGCCATGAAAAAGGAAATATTTTTATCCCAGGGATAATAATTCAAAGGGGGATATTCCAGCGTGACTATTTATCACTGCTGCTCTTTTGTCTTGCTCTTAACCCATTAAGCTGTCTACTGAATTGATTAGCACATGGCTACAGTTTGGCTCACAGAAAACAACCAACTGTAAAGACTTCTCATCTTTTTTTTGTGGATTATTTAAAACTGTATAGTTCATCAGATGAGGAAAGGAAAGCACAACTGCAAGTGATCAAATTTTCTCAGATGATATAAGAATGCCGTTCGGTCTTGATAAATGTGCAAAGCAACCTTTAAAGCAAGAAAGATGCTGCACCAAGAAAGTATCAGGCTGGGACAGGAATGTGATATAAAAGAACTTGAGCAAGAGGAAGTGTATAAATATTTGGCAACTGATGAAAACTCAGCAATAAAACATGAGGAATGTCAATAAAACTTAGTAAGGAATATTATAGAAGACTAAAATTAATACTGAAAACAGCTCGGACATGTAGGAACAAAGCCCAAGCTATAAACCAATTTGCTCTTCCTGTTCTAACTTACAGTTTTGAGGTGATTGACTGGCCCAAAAATGGTATTGGATCAGATGGACAGGAAAACAAGAAAAATGCTTCATGCTTATCAAATGATTTTATAAAAATCAGCATATACCAATATTATATATTCTCTGTTCTGAAGGCGGTATTGGCCTCCTGAAAACTGATTATATGTTTAGATCTGCAGTCGTAGGACTGCATACATATTTGATGACCTCACAACATCCAAACATAGAGAAATTTTAAAAAAATGAGGAGATCAAGCCTCAGATGACTTCCCTGCTTAGTTTAGCAGAAGCATAGCAGTATCAAGCAGGAATGGAAACCAAACCAGAAGAAGATAAAAATCAGGCAGCAACCGAATTCAAAAAAACAAAAGAGAGAATATGTCAAGGATCAGATAAGAAGGGAAGAAATGTGGAAAATGCATAAATATAGTTTAAAGTACAGAAAACTCCTGGAACAACCACATGTCGATCAGGATTTAATGCAGGAATGGCTAAGGAGAGGTGAATTTAAACCAAAAGATGAAAGGTTAATATTGGCAGCCAAAGATAGTGGACTACATACACATTGGTTTACAAAGTCCATTGAATATGTTGGAGAAACTGATAAATGCATGTTTTGTAAAACAAATTTGTTGCTGGGTATGATACACTTATGGCAGAAGCCTGTATACTGAAAGGCATAATAATGTGGCCAGGCTTTTGCATTTGAGACTGTGCAAACATTGTAATACTGAAGTAGCCAAGAAGCATTGGAAACATGAGCCAGCAAGCATTACAGAAAATGATGAAGTTTATATCACATGAGATTACCCATTACCAACAGTTCAAAAACTAGATTCGAGAAAACCAGATACAGTAGTTCAGGAAGAGAAGACAAAAGTGGTATTGATCAGTGAAATTGCTACACCCGGTGATTACAGTGTCTTACGTACAGAAATAGACAAAGTCTTAAAATACCAGAATTTGCAGGCAGAAATCAGGGCAGTGTGGAAGAAGGATATCCAGACAGTTCCAACAGTAGTAGGAGCAACGGGTCTCATATACAATAATTTACCGTTGTACTTAGATATGGTACCCATACATGTAACTCTATGAATTGCAGAAGGAGTCATTAATGGGCACATTGCAGGTGCTGCGAAGAGCACTTCTGGCTGACATCAAAGGCAATACTAATTTCATGAACTTTAATCATACTTTCACTTAGGAATGGGGTCCATTCCCATCATGGTATTAACAACCCAAAAGTCTTGGAGAAATTAAAAAAAGGTGAAAACATATTTTCAGTTGCAAACATTGTACATCTCATATAATCTACTATAAAGCCACTGCCATTAAAACGTTACATTGCTCATTCAATTTCTGCCTTCTTTTAAACCTCATTCCTCCTCCAAAACATTATTCTGCATGTATTGTTCCCACAATTCCCATTTTCTATATCATTTCCATATACCCTTTTCTAAAAATCCCACTTTCAATTCTTTTATCTCTGTTACTATTTTCACAACTTCTAGTGTCAGCCATCTTGGCAATATTTTAGGAGGATATCACACCTTTTTTGCAGCTTCAAGATACTACCAATTTACAGCATCAGTAATTATGCTTCTGTCACACTATAGCCAAAGCCATATCCTGATGTTTGATTTTTGGCAGAGAAGATATAGTGTTATACCAGTTTGCACAGAAAAGGCCGCACTGATCTGTATATATGTTTTTTCTGTAGGACAGTTTCAAGTAGTTTAAAGTGGGTGACCAGGAAGTAGGTCCCCTACAGGCAATTGTTTCTGCCTACTTTACTGATCATTGATCAAGTTTCAGCAGACATTTACTATTTCTACCAAGAAGCTGATAATAATTTTCATTTGAAGCGAAAACCATCTAAACTGAATATCTATATTATCACTTGTATTTAGTAAACCATCCAGAATGATTATGTGCATGATGCTATAAATCTATTTTACAAACTATCAACACATTTCAAAACAGTTTTCACAGCTATAAAAGTGATGTCAATACATCATTAAAATGTGTTTTTGAGCTGCACTTTAGATATATTTTGTCAAATTTGGGAAAAGTGTGTAGGTTTGTGAGTGAGTGCATATGTGTATATGTGTGTGTGTGTGTGTGTGTGTGTGTGTGTGTGTGTGTGTGTGTGTGTGTGTTTGTGTGTATCCAACTGTATGCATATTTGATTGCTTGTTAACGTGTATGACCTCATTATAAGTGCAATCTTCAGTGGGCATTATCATTTTTTTTATTTAGTTTGTTATTTAGGTGACTGCATTGTTCCAAAGACTTTTTTAGTCACTTCCTGGAACCTAAGACGAAAACAAGTATATAAAAACTTAAAAATGAAATGCAGCAATTTACATGACACTTAGAGGTAAAAGCATTATGAAACAGAAATTAGAATGAAAAATAAGTGAAAATAAAAATGTCATTACAGAATTATAAACAGGACAATAAACAATGCAACTCAGGTAGACTTCCTCCTGGTAAGGAAAAGGCACTGGGGTAGAATCCATGATTGCAAAGTCATCCCCAGTGAAACAGTTGGTTCACAGCATAAACCAGTAGTTGCTACAATCAGCTGCAAGCAGTGGTCAGAGAAGGCTCTAAGGTCAACAGAGACCAGGCTGAATACCTGGAAGTTAACTGGAGAGAAAGTACAGCAGTTCAAGGAATTACTCAGGGCTCTAGCACCCCAAGAAGAGGAGGAAATAGGTGGAGCTGAAGAAGAGTGGCAGCGCCTAAAACAGCATGTGTTAGGACTACAGAAAAGATATGTGGCCGAGCCAGGTATGGAAATAAGGTACATAAGGAAAGCTGGTGGTGGAATGCAGAAGTGCAGGATGTAATCAAAAGAAAGAAGGAGTGCAGGAAGAAGTGGGAGATTGAAAAGACTGACCAAGCTAGGAAGGACTACTGGTTGGCTAACAAAGAAACTAAGAAAGAAGTTGCAATAGCAAAGAATAAGGCATCAGAGGCACTCTATCAGCTTCTGGAAAGTGACTCAGTAAGGGGCACAAAGAAACTATACCAGGTTGCAAGGCAAAGACAGAAAGATAAAGAAGATAGTCAGACACCCTTCATAAGGGATTACAGCAACAACCTGCTTACCAGCCCACAGGACATCAAAGGCAGATGGAAGGAGTATTTCTAGCAGCTTCTGAATGAAGAAAACCCCACAGAAGCGGTACTGCCCCAGAAACAGCCTACAATGAGAGTAGAAGAGGAGCCCAGCTTAGATGAAGTAAGAGCAGCACTAAGGAAAATGAAGTCAGGGAAAGCAGCAGGCTCAGATGAGGTCACAGCAGATATGATAAAGATGCTGGGTGAGCTAGGGGAGAAATGGCTCTTGAGCGTACTAATTGCAGTGCGGAGAGAAAGGTGTATTCCAGATGAATGGAGAATAAGCATACTCGTGCCAGTGTACAAGAACAAAGGGGACATCCACAACTGTGGACAGTACAGAGGCATCAAACTCCAACCACATTGCATGAAAGTTCTGGAGAGGGTGATTGATAAACGAATACGCAGAATAGTAGAATGTAAGATGGGAGATGAACAGTTCAGATTCAGATCAGGATGCAGCACAATTGACCCGATGTTTGCATTGAGACAGATACTTGAGAAGAAACTAGAGAAGAGGAGAGAGTCAAACTGGGCTTTCCTAGACTTGGAGAAAGCATATGACAAGGTCCCAAGAAAGCTGATCTGGGCAGTACTGCGGTGGTTTGAAGTCCCAGAAACATTGGTAGAATTAGTACAGGCTATGTACAAGGACCCAGTGACTCAAGTACGAACAGTGTTTGGCCTCACTGAGGGGTTCCCAGTGGGAGTGGGTGTACACCAGGGTTCAGCTCTGAGCCCGCTGCTGTTCATACTGGTAATGGACTACATCAGCAAACAGGTTGGAGGGTCAGAGCAACAAAGCTGCTGTATGCAGGCAATGTGGCAGTACAGGCAGACTCTGATCTAGAACTTCAGCAAAGGATAGGAGAATGGAATGCAAATCTGAAGGCACATGGGATGAAACTAAGCACAGATAAGACAGTGGTAATGGCAGCAGATTCGGGAAATCAGAAGAAGCTGAGAATAGAGATAGCTGGGAAGATAGTGGAACAGGTAAACAGCTTCAAGTATCTGGGAGGGTGGTTGAGGAGAAGGGTAGTCTGAATGAAGAGGTCAAAGCTAGAATCAGAGGGGCTGCAGCCAACTGGCATAGAGTATCAGGTGTAGTATATGACAGAAGAATGCCAAAGAAGCTGAAAAGTAAGGTGTACAAGACAGTGGTGCGACCAGTACTACTGTATGGTACAGAAACCTGGGCAGTAAAGGCAGAACAGTTGAAGAAGCTAGAGGTGATGGAAATTAAGTGCCTGAGAAAGGTGGTAGGATGCACACTGCGGGACAGGCGAAGAAATGAGGACATAAGAGCAGAAGCCAAAGTAGCTCCAATTGCAGAAAAGATCAAAGAAAACAGATTATGATGGTTTGGGCACATGTGTAGAAAAGCAGAAGACAATCTGGTGAGGGAGATTTGGGACAGACAGGAAGACGGTAAGAGGAAGCGAGGGCATCCAGAAAAGAGATGGATGGATTGTGTGAAAGAAGATCTGCGATAGTCAGGCATGAGTGTTGAAGAAGGCAGGAGAGTGGCACTGAATCGAGAGAGTTGGCGACAGTTAATACAATACCCCGACCCCATGTAAATGGGAAAAAGGGGATGATGATGATGATGATGAAACAGGACAATAAAACATAAGTCAACAGGATTTACAAAAGTACATAGAACTACACGCTACAGTGACTTAAACCTCAGCACAGAAATAAATAGAACATGCTGGAGGGACAGATTCATATCCCAGAGGCTCCCCTCACTCTGGAACAAAATCCCAGTCCATGTCAGACAGAGCCCCTCAATGACCCTCTTCAAGAAGAATCTTGACGTTTGGATGGGAGATCGTAAATTTACCCCTGGGATCTCTTCTGTGTCACTGCTAGACAGAGGCATGGTAAACTAACCTTAAATGGGCTATATTCTGTGACCTACTATACAGAGGCACAGTCAACTAATCTAAGAAGGGTGGCAAAAGCCAAACACACTCTGGCTAGGTTTGTAAATGCCCTAGGGCAGATAGCTTAGTATCAACCTATGAACCTATGAACCTATGAACCTAGAAGCTATTAGATTTAATAATGCAGGGACTGAAAGAAGTTAAGAATAGTTGGTATGGAGCACTGCGTATAATAACATATTATCTAATGATATCAAATTAACAATAGTCAAAATAAGAGTAAGGACATCCAGGAGACAAGAGAAGACTGAAAATAACTGGAGGAATCAACCTGTATCAATAGAGCAGGAATATTCAGATTGCTTCTGGAGCTAGATGTTGAGTTGTTTCTGGAAATGGGTTAGACTGACAATCTGTCTGATCTTGTTTGGAAGAAACTTCCAGAATACAGGGTCTAATTTGGAAAATATATTTTCACAAATTAATAATTGAAAAGGAGGCCTAATAAGTTGCCTGGCATTATGATTTTTAAGATGTCAGTCTGTTGCATAAGTTTAAGAATTCTAAGTTTTGTATAGTTTGTAAAATTAAAACCTCTAAATTTTGTGCATTTTGCAGTTTATTTGAAACAGCATCACGATGTGTTCGAACTATTTTGTCCTGTCTATTTAGAGTATAAAATTGTATCCTACTACATTTTGTGACTATGTTATATAGTTTGGTAACCTTTTATACAGTTGGGTTTTTGCTGGAAAGAGTCCAAAAACAAGACCACCCATCCAGTTGACAAGTAAATAAATAAAGTAAAAGCTTCTATTACGGTAACACTGCTGTGTGTCAAACCTAGCATTATATGTCACCTGAAATGGGCATCTAGTTCTCTCATGCTGAGATTTCCCTGATAGCAGTGCTGCTGGGTATCTAATCTGTATCAAAAGTGTGTAAAATGCAGCAGAAGAAGCCAATTTCTGTGTTTATGCACATCCTTAACCATGTACGTAGGTCAAGTTACTAAAATCCAGTCTGCAACTGTATTGTCTATACTCAGAAAAAAGCTTATAATTCTTCCTTTTTTGAATGCCTTCAAATAAATAAACAAACAAGGGTATTCATCTTTTTATTTAATGTCAATTCCTCTGGACATCCCCAAGTATTACATGATTACTCAGTAACCTGTCATTGTTGTAATATGTAGAAACATACAGTATTGCATGACGACTTCTTGTACAAGTATTGTTGAGTGAGCTTCTTGTTATATTTGCAGGTATATTTCTACATCTCTCAAAATCTGTGTTCATTACTTCAGTGAGACTGCTTTTACCCAGTTGTTAATCAAAAAGCTGCTGTCTGCACATTGTACTGTGGGAATGCTTAACAACAGCTGGCTGATTTCTCCAAATGTGCCATCTGCATGTGCAGTATATTATATATATATATATATATATATATATATATATATATATATATATATATATATATATATATATTTGTCTACTGAATACTTTTTATTTGTTCTGTGCCAGTTGTCCTGGGTTGTGGGTGAAAAGGATCCCATACTACTTCAACTGCACAACCTGCTTAACACATGAGCAAGAATAACAAACAAGTTAGTAAATAAATAAACAAACTGCCTCCAAACCACCCACTCTGTATATATCACCAAATGCAACTGACCACTGGTCTTAGCACCCATATACATAAGACCTTTCATTACCTGAATGGGAGGCACACCATCATTTATTGGAAATGGCCACATACTGAGGACCATTCAGCTGTCCCTGATTTTCAGAGATGTCTCTGATTTTGGTTCCTCCTAATGCCCCCCTAAAACTGTTGGTTTTTGGAGAAAGGAAAAGGTGATTGGTTGTGTAATAAATAATAGCAATTATTAGAAATGTAAACTACTTTTACTTCACAAAATGCTTGCTAATTCTCACTCTCTTATTCTGTAAACTTCTTAACTTAATAGTACAAATATTTTTAAAAACTATCCTTGCTTATTTATGTTTTTGTTTCCAGTTTTAGTGGTAAGAGGTTGAAAGCTATTGATAATTGTTATGCATTAGTTTTAAATTCTATTTAATTTCTTTATTTTTTTACTTTACTTATTTATTGGTAATTTGGTAACCATGTAAGTGGACTGGTCAGTTGACCCTTTACAGGTATGACCCTTACTCCAGAGGAGCAAAGAATATAATACGATAAAAAAATGATAACAAAAGTAAAAATACATTATATATCATACAATAACAAAAATTCATATAAAATTAAATACACATACAAAATGTCTAATGGAAATATGTACAATATTTATTCAGTGGAGTTCTCTTTGTAGATGGATCTCTATATGTTGTACAAGTAAATTTTTACGTGTAAATTTTCAAGTTACAGTACATTTACAAGCTGACAGCAACTTACTAAGTATCATAAAAGCAATTAAAGTTGGTTTCTTCTAGTTGATGTTTCTTCAGTTAAACCTTGAAGCTATCCAATGTTTTTTAAGAATGTATTTCTCCAGGTAGGTGATTCCATAATGCTGGCCAAAGATTCATGAAGGCCCTTTCCTCTATGGTAGTACCAAAACTTTATCTAATCAATGCAATGCCATCATAATGACTTCTTCTCAATAAGTATGATGGTTCTTTTATTTTAGGGTTGCTTTTATTGGGGAGCAGGGGTCCAACATAGTAATTTTGAACAACTGAGTGCTGAGTGGCATAGCAGATCAGCTAGTAAGCAATAGCTAATCAAATCTCTTTTAGAAATCCCAGTGATGGGTATGATTGCTGGCTAGCAGTATGACATCACAGATTTCGTTTTCCAATACATATAGGTTATGTGCATTGGTACTAGAGTGAAGTATTAATAAAGGTAGGACATATTCAGTTTTGGCAATGAGGATATTTCTATTTACAAACTGCTTTGTGGTTGGTGGTAATAGTTGTGAAAGTGTCTTGTTGACTGTGCTGTCTATAAGCCTTGAGAATGTTAAGGCAGGGGAAAAGGTGGATTTCTTCAATGAGTATACAATTAATGATTTGCTAATGCACAAATATCTTGTACGGTGTAATAAATGGTATGCATATTTAAAGGTAACAGCTGATAACACTGGTGATCTGTGTTCCTCGTGTCAAAAGCTGAATGATTTGCTTACCGTTATTAGAAGTAAATCTAGACTTAATGATGATGATTACACTTGTGTAACTGGCACGGCTTGGAGAACTGTTGTTATGTATATTAATGACTGGACTGGTGAGATAAATATGTTAGGCAAAGAACAAATAGAACACATTTAGGAAATGATGCAGCTATTGCCTGCCATTCAACCCCTATGAAACAAGATGATGCCGCTGACAACTCTGGAATTCTGGGTGCAAGTATTCAACAATATGAGGATCCAGGTGTTTAGAAGGAAATAAAGAAGGAAAGGAAGTTCAAAACAAATAAGGAAGAAAAAGAAACTGATAAGTGTCTGCAAAGTAAACAGAATATGTACTAAAAAGGACACGACTTTATTATGTAACACACAGATTACAGTGAATGATAATATTTTTCTATCAGAAAACCTTCAGTCTACAGAAAAGGGCATAATTTTTCCAAAAGGGAAGGTAGAAGAAAGAGACAAGGAGCAGGTGAAAAGGAAGAAATCAAAACTGAACGTGGAAGGACTGAAGAACTTTACTGTAAGAAAAAAGAAGAGAAAGACAGATGATGACTACATGACTCAAGCTGCGGATTTACAATGCCAGCTGGATGAGAATTTAATACACAATGAAAACAGTGGGATTAATAAGACTAATGGTGATGAAGATCTATCATTTGTAACAATTGATAGAGCAGATATAACTGTATTAGAAGTTAAAGATTCTTCAGAGCTGGTCAGCAAAGATATTCTTGTAATTGGAGATTCAATTATTAGAGGAACTGATACTTATATTTGCAAAGACGATAATGAACATCAAATAATGTTATGCTCGACAGGAGTAAAAATAGAAGATGTGAGACAAGCCTTGGAATGTCTTAATGTTTGGAAGTACAGATCTGTTTTTATTCATGTCGGTACAAATGATCTCATCCACAAGGATTCTCTGACTGTTAGTAGGGAACTGACAGCCCTCTTAGACAGTATAGCTTGTACTGGTGTTAGCACATATTTTTCACAAATCACCTAAAGAAAGGATAGTCAGGTCACCATGAATGAAAAGATTTTTGGGTAAATACCTACATGGAAAAAAATGTAAGGCCGCGGTGGTGCAGTGGTTAGCGTTGTCACATCACATCAAGAGGTTCTAATCTCCACTGGAGTTCCTTCTGTGTGGAGTCTGCATGTCCTCCCTGTGGCTGAGTGAGCTTTAAAGACATGCAGGTAGGTGCTTGTGTATGTGGGTGTGCCTTCCATGAAGGTTGGGCATCAGGCTGGCAACTCGGCACCATAAAAATCCACTGCCAATCAATCTGTGGACCTGTGAGCCGCTGGGGCGACCCCTAACCAGGGAAAGCTGAAAGTCCTACATGGAAAAAATGTCCAGTTTTAAAAAATGGAAATGTGCAGAGCATCCAAGCCTAGTTTTGGGCATGCATGTGTACAGATAAGATGGTGTGCATTTGTCAGGATCAGAGAGGAGAATTTTTGCAGCAGATATTTTGCAATATTTGACAAAGACTAGGCAGGATTTTTTCCAGGTCGAAAGTTTAACAGTTCATAGAGAGCAACATTTGATGCATCTCTGATGGTTGTTAATGCTAGGAGCATTAATAATAAATTTTTTTGTTGGAAAATTTGCTACGTTCACACAAGACTGATGTTGTTATTGTTTATAAAACATGGTTAAAAAACAACGACTGGAAACCAGTTCTGTCAGGGTAAAAATGTTTTTAATGTAACAGACATTCTAACAAAAAATCAGGAGGAGGTGTTATGATAAGGATTAAAGATAGTTATGAGACCTGTGGTTATGACATGTTTAATGATAGCACCAATACTATAGACTGTGTAACTGTATAGACTGTGTAACTGTGATAACAAAGACAACCATGAAACATATAACAGTTGTTGGAGTGTATAGCCCATCAAAGTCAAGTGCAGATGACCTAGAGGAATTCATACATTTCTTACATGAAACCCAAGAGGGAGGAATAATATAAGTTGGGGACTTAAATTTACCAGAAGCAGAGTGGAATAATATTGACTCAACAACATTAGTAAGGAAATTATTCACAATGTATATTCAAGAACAACAATTGCTTCACTTTGTAAAAAAAACTGCCAGGGAGTGGAACATATTAGACATTGTTTGTGTTTTTAAAGAAATTATTGTTACTTCAAGTCAAGTTTTACCACCCTTGATGTGCAGTGACCATGGGGTTATAAAGGTTAATTTGTTGATAGGTAAGTCTGCCAAACTGAAATCTAAGCCAATGCACAGAATGTTAATTACAGATTATATGGAAGCAAAACAGTCACTATGTAAAACTAACTGGAATGAGGTGTTCAGTGGAAAAACTGTAGATGGAATGTGGAAAGTTTTGAAACTTGTTTGAGCGCAAAAAAAAAACAAAAAAATGTTTAACATGAGGATCTAGGCATACAATGTCAGGGGGGAGATATATTTCCATAAGAAGAATATACCTGATTAAGGTGAGAGACAAAAAATATAAGAAATGAAAGAGAGGTTGAACTACAACTTTGAAAACTGAAATAAACAAGTTGGGCAAACAGATTAAGTGTAGTGTAAGCACAGTGTGAGACAAGATCAAGGACAATTTGAAGACAATTTATATAAAGATATTGAGCAAAACAGAAAACTTTTTTATAGATACATAAGATGTAGAAGGAGTAAAGACATACAAATTGATAAATTATGTGCAGATTCTAAAATGTATTCTCAGACACAACAGATTATAGATATATTTAGAAAATCTTATGCAAAACAGTTTGGCTCCACAAAAGGGGTGATAAGTTGTTCTAGTGACATCCAGGTAACCTCAGATACTGGAATCAAATTAAATTATATTGAAAACGTACTGCACAAACTGGATCCAAGAGAAGCACAGGGAGGAGATGGAATTAGTAACAATGACCTGCGAACACTTCCACGAGAACCTACTGCACCATTATATCTATTATTCATTAGTTCACATAAATATGGGGAGATTCCTCAAGATTGGAGATGCGTTTATTAAACCTATCTTTAAGGGAAAATGGGGGTAGGGTAAACCCAGAGTCATACAGACACTTAAGTCTACTTTCATGTTGTGGAAAAATAATGGAGAAGGTAATATTGGATAAATTGTTGTCAGAATTGGATAGGTTGGGACTTAAAACCATTTATCCGTGTGCATATGTTGAAAATAGATCCATTACCACCTATAATGTGATGTTCTATAACAATATAATAACAGCCATGAATGAAAAAGTGTGCTGTGATGTAATTTATATAGATCTAACTTCAGCATTGACAGGGTCATACACAAAATACTGATCAATAAATTAGAACAACTAGGTATTGATGTACTCTTGATAAGATTGATAGCTGCATGGCGTACAAATAGGACATGGCAAGTATCATACAGCAACTGGACAGGTGAAATTCTTGGTTACAGTCAGGTATCCCACAGGGCTCTGTTCTAGGCCCTTACTTATTTAGATTGTATCTTTCAGACCTAACTTTTTCATCTTCGATGCTCTACAGTCTATATGCACATGACCTGAAATTGGGTAAACTGATTACAGATAAGGCATGCCTGCAAAGTAACTTAACTAAATTGACCATTTGGGCACAGGAGAATAATATGCTGATAAATACATAAAAAAACTAAGCATATGAGATTTGGGAGACATAAACTGAAAGGTGAATATTTAATACAGCACACAGTGATTGAAACTGTAGACTTGTTTACCTAGGTATATGGGTAGATCCAGCTATGAGTTTTTCTAATCCTATCAACCAATTGGTTAATGATAGTTATAGAACTATACGTTGTATGGAAAAAGATTTATAAAGTCTAGTAAATCAAAAATGATGAAGTCATTCCTTGTTAGTTACATTAGACTCAAACTTGAGGATGGAATAACAATATGGAAACCCTATAAGAAAACAAGCATCAGTAAACTGGAAAGAGTACAACGGAAATATACCAAGGACATCAATGGATGTAAAAATTTAAGTTATTTTAAAAGATGAAAATATCAGAACTTGCACAGTACATCTTATAGATATCTAAGAGGAGGTCTTATCCAAGTATATAGGGCATTTAGAGACAACTACCTGTAGGAATGCTTGGGGTTATCAAAAAGTACTAGAACATCATCAGGCAATCTATGTAGAAGATTCTACAGGAATGAGAAGTGAGCTACTGGGTTCTCTGATAAAGTAGCTGATGCATGGAACAGACTACCAAATTGTATTAAAACAATTACTAGTTTAGATATTTTTAAGAACAGTCTGGACACATTATGGGAACAAGTATTTTGGTACACTGGGAAGCTAGAAGGGCATTAATGCCTGTGCTTGAAATAATTGTATGTATGCATGTATGTAGATATTTTTGCTGTGTAGAAGTTTGTTGATTTTCAGTCATGACTTTTAATGATAGCAAAAAAATAACCATTTTTGCATGCCTTTTTAAATAAATTCTTCATTGCGGTTCTTAAATTAATATATAATATCTGTAATTCTTGATATAAATAGAAGATTTTCAATCAAATCCAATAAATGTTAAATAAGTAATGATATATTATTTACAAAGCATGTCTGAATTAAATATATAAAAAATAATTAAGATTTGTACACTAAAAAGGATGAAATATGTGTTGCCAATTGAAATCAAGCTGAAAAATCAGTGTGTGACTCACAAGATTCTGAATAGGAGTGTATCAGAGATAAAACTTTAGTTTGTAGATTGATGAGAAAGGCCTTGGAGGTGTTCTGTTTTTTCTTTCTAGTAATTTCCTTTTGAATTACATCTTTCAATGAAGACAAAAAAGTGTTGCTCTTTTCCAGTTATTTATAAATGGTTTTCCTTATAACAGCTAAAAGTGTCCATAGTAGGTAACAATTTACTGAGTTCAAATAAGAGACAAAAGTCATATTATGCAAAACTAAATGCTTTAAAAAAATCACTGATTTTGAATAATTGTTTAGAGAAGCACATTCCAACATTACATAAGACCACTCAGCTCAACAAATTTGTTAACATCATCAGTACTCAGAATGATTAGTATTACTTCTTTTTGCTATTTTATCAGGAGTCATGAAAGCCCTGAGAATACTCTTCCATATAAAGATATGTCAATATTGAGACAACTATCACTTATTGATTTTAACATTTGATGTTTTTCACTTTGTGTCAAAATTATATTTCCTTCTGGAACTTTGAAAGAAGAATCACTTATTGATTTTAATATTTGACATTTTTCACTGCATAGCAAAGTGATAATTCTGGGCTGCCATGGTGGTGCAGCGGTTAGCATTGCTGCCTCACAGCAAGAGGTTCTCCAGTTCGATTCTCGGCTGGGGTGCCTTCTGTGTGGAGTCTGTTTGTCTTCCCTGTGGTCGAGTGGGTTTCCTCTGGGTGCTCCAGTTTCCTCCCACATCCCAAAGACATGCAGTAGGTGGATTGGACACTCTAAATAGGCCCTAGGTGTGAGTGTGTGCATGTGTGTGCCTTCTGTGGAAGGTTGGGTGCTGGGCTGGCAACTTGACACTGTAAAACTCCACTGCCAATCATGAGCAGACAGATGATCCGCTGTGGCGACTCCTAACCAGGAAAAGCCAAAAGAAGAAGAAGAAGAAGTAGAAGAAGCAAAGTGATAATTCCCACTGGAACAATAAAGTTTTTGAATTTATCTATATTACTTTTGTTTGATATAAAAAAATTATATCAGTCTAAAAGTATAGCCAATGGATCCAAATCATTATATAGACTATTGTATAGATATTCAGCCAATTTAAGAATGTTTGTCCTGTATATGGATTAAGTTATATCATTTCTATTGACCATGGCTGCTAATGCTCTAAATTGAAATTGATTTATGTGAAACAAGGTGAAATTCTGATATTAACGATTGGGTTAATATTATTACTCCTTCTTAAAAACAAGTATACAAATATACAAAATTGTTATCCCTCCATTGAAACATTTGAATACTTAGGTCACTTTCAGTTAATCCATTTGAGGAGGTAAATAGGATCAACAGATTAAATAATTATTTTAGCTCGATGTATTCTAATATAGTAGATTTGAAATTCTTTAAAATGGTGTTAATGTAGTTAGACTGAGTTGTAGTAAAATTGTCATACTGAACATAATTACATAAGCATAAACACATTTGATTACATATAATTTCTAAGGGTGAGTTAATATTGTTCACTTCTTTTTGAGATGAAAGTAGCAGGTATATGTCTTCCATATTGGATGTATACTTAGCCAACTAATGAATTATGACTTTGAAGGAGGCTACTTTTAAATAACTTTCAAGATTAGGATGTTTGATTACTCTCTCATACCATGGTTTAATGTAGGGTTTAAAATCAACTCCATGTTTGTTAGCAAACCAAACAAGATTTAGAATTTCCTTATTAAATTCCTTTAAGTGCAAATTGATTGGGATGAGAGCAGTAGCATGAATAATGTGTACAACATTTGAAACAATGGCCATCTTTCTAAAATGAAGTCTGCCTTTAAATAAAATTCTCTGTTTATTCCAGTGAATTATTAATTTAGAAATTTCATTTAGATTTTTTTCAAAATGTGTACCTCTAGTCTCTTCTTAAGATTTTTTAAAATAATTAGTCCTAGGTAGGGTAGTTCCTGAACTTGTTGTCAAATACTATTATCTAAAGGGATTATGGAATCTTCATGTTTGCTTGTGATTAAAAATTTGGATTTGTAATGATTACATTTCAAACTCAATATTTCTTCAAAGGTTTTTAATGCTAGAATAGTATCTTTTAGATTAATATTTATATTTGTAAATGTCAACATCATGTCATCTACAAAGAGTGTAAGTTTTGAATTGCCATAATCACTAATTTTTACTAATTTCATCTTAGCATTGGATTAACATTGGATCTAATAGAGTTTACTTGAAGATATATAGATAATTCAAACAGAAGAAGAGACATTGGATATCCTTGTATGCATATATTAATTAAATAGCTTCTGAAGAAAACAATCCCAATTTCATATATGCCTTATTGCTTATATATATATATATATATATATATATATATATAAAATATATATATATATGTGTGTATGTGTGTGTGTGTGTGTGTGTGTGTGCAGAAAAAACAAATATCTAAATAAATAAACACAGTTTAAGGAGTTGTTTTTATGTCAAGACTTATAAACATTACTTCCTAATTATTAAAGATCAAAAGATTAATATGTGTAATCATTCATTTATTATCTTGTGTTTGTCTTCAATATATAAAGCCAATTTGATCCAAACTGATTAGTAACTATATTGATTACTTTATTCATCAAAATAGCCATGAAAATTTTATAATCAGAGTTTAATAAAGAAAGTGGCATATAGACTGAGAATTATTGAGGGCCCTTTTCCTCCTCTAAATTGGTGAAATTAAAGTATATTTCTAAGAGGAGAATAACTATATTTATTTGAACATTTGTTTGGAAAGCCGAGGTGGTAAAGCCACGGTGGTACAGCAGTAGTGTTGTTGTCGCACAGCAAGAGGTTCTTCTCTTCAATTCTCAGCTGGAGTGCCTTCTTTGTGGAGTCTGCATGCCCTCCCTGCAGTCAAGTGGCCTCCAAAAGACATGCATGAATGGGTGTGCATTTGTTGAAGGTTGGGCATCGGGCTGAAGACTCAGCATCATAAAAATCTACTGCTAATCATTAGAGGACCGGAGTTCCGCTGTGGCGACCCCTAACCGGGAAAAGCCAAAAAGACAAACAACATTTGTTTGATTTGATTTATTTTATTTTAGTGGGAAATTATTAAAAGAATGGGTTCAATAAGTCTATCTTTAATGTTTACTGGAGGATTTGTAATATACATTTTAGTAAATAACATCTAAAGTTTGCGCTTAAAATTAAAAATTTTTAGGTTTCCCGATTTAATGATTTGTAATATTCCCTTAATTTAATGAGATTTTCCTATATATCTGTTTTTATGTTAACATTTTTTGGATTTCCTTATTTCTTTAATTTGTCTAGTCTCGGGGTGTATTTTTATTCATTTAATTAGATTGTACATTCCTGTAGGGGATGTCAAATAAGATGCTAGTTTTAATGTTTCTAATGTCATTGCTGCTTTATGTGAAATAATGTTTTGGCATATTTTATTTAAGTAGATTATCACCTCTTAAATAGGTTTATCATCTTTCTGAAATCTAGATTTAGCTAGTTGCAACTTGTTTTGTATTTCTAAGATATAATTATTCCAGTCTTTGATTATCCTTTTCTACCAAGTTGATGAACTACCATAGATGTAAACTTAAACTTTAAAGGCATCCTAACCATTATCCTATTTACATCCCATGCATTTTTTGTCATAAATAGATACATTTCTTTAAAATACTATGTTTTAAATTGTTTTAAATTGATTATATTTGAGGGAATTCTATTAACCATTAGTAGTCTATGAAAATTTCTCAGTTTTTTAAAGATAATGTATTGTGATCTGATAAAGGGCATGGTATTATATTAAAGGTACTCATTTTGGATGTCAGGCCATTTGAAATCAAAATTTTATCAGTTCTAGTTTACTTACCATGCATAAAAGAAAAATGAGAACATTCTAATGAATTTGATTCCTTTTTAGAGAAAATTAATATTTAGATGTTTTAAGATTTGGTTGAAAGCATTAATCTTTGTTCTCTAATTGTAGTTGTTTCAGAATTATTTAACTGAAATCAAAATCCCCATAATCAAACAGACCTTTGTATTATTCAAAATAAAATCAAGGTCTTTCATAGCTTGTCTAATTCCCATCGAAGGAAACAAGTATAAATTGTTCAGGGACCAGATACTATTATATTTCAAAACTGTTATAGATAATAAACCCCCCGGTCTTCATACTTAAAGATAATCTGAGACATTATTATGCACTTTTTCCACTACATCATAACACCTCTTCTATTACTGTTAAATGATTATTGTACCATTATTTCATATTGAGTAGGATTCCAAATATTTGTACTGTTGTGTTTAATATGCAATTTCTGAATAAAAATTATATGTGATTTGTTAACACTAAGATATTTTAACAAACATCACCTTTTGTTACTATTTAGTCCTCTAACTTTCAAAGATATAAGACATCATTTAATGTTAAGTGAAGTGGAGTAATCATATTTCCTCTGGAATGCTGTTATATGTACTGAATAATTAGAAGCTGCAACTCTATAAAGTTCTTTATAGTCATTTTTATATTAGTATTTGCAGATAACTGAAAGTAAAGAAACTTAGAAAAAGTACTGAGAAGGTTTGTTAATACTGAATTAAAAAACACTGAATCTGAAGAATTACTAGTCTATGTGGGAAAACCCAAATAAATTATGAAAAACCCCAGTGTAATAATTTACTTTAATACTATGGAAACTATGTATCAATAAATGGATGCAAGAGCTCTGCAGCATGGTTCTTTAACAATAACAATGTAAATAGTTACCTACTCTAATGAGTAATATAAATATATGACTATCTTTTTCATTGAAATATTTGCATATTAATCATTGAGAATATAAATAAATGACCATACATAGTAAACTAGAACTTCATACTACTGAACTAGACTAAAACCTTGAAGTTGGAGGAATGACTGTAAATAATAAAACAATAGAGTTGCCTGCATGCTTGCATTTATTACCAATGCATTTTATGTGATTAATTGCTGTAAACATGAGTAAACAATTAGAATATTTCCAATAATAAAATGAGAATCATAAAAAAAAATTTGCATTTATTTAGTAAGTTATCCTTGTTAAACAGATTAGTCCCACTAGCCCAGTGGCCTCTCCTAAACAAAGACTGAAGGTGTCATCCAAACTACAACAGGGAAATTTGACTTGGGCATTCAGAACACCCCTACTCTTCTCAACAGATATTGCATGAACCTTCACAACCACCAGATGCACCTCCAACCGAAGAAGATGGGACCCAACCTCAACATCCCAACTGAAAGAAGACACACTCAGGAGTATAGCATCTCCTCAGTACTGTACTCATTTTTAGTAATTTAATCATCTAGAGTGAGAACAGAACCTACAACCATGTAGTCTTCCAGGCATGAGTGTTATTGCTGAGCCCTTGCAACTAACTGAGGTCTGAAGAAGCCATCTTGGAAAAAGCGCTTACCTGTCTTGGAATTGTTGAATAAAAGAACCTTATTTTATCTAAGTGTTCAGTAAATCGTTTTTTCCTTAAAGGCTCTACAAGAACAGAAGTTAGTCAGAACAGACATCTTTATGGTAACTGATATTTACTGCCAGAGGTTGTTACTGAGCCTGTTTTATTGTTGTTTGACTTTGTTTGCTATATTAGTGCTCGGTAACATTCATTTCACAGCTGTGTTGGTTATCTATTCTACTTAATAATAAAGTTGCCTAATGGTGAAAAATCTCACACAAATATCTTGTAACACTATAAATAATAAGTATATCTTATTAAGTAAAAGAGTATGAAACTACTTAAGCTGAACAAAGTGATACAAGACTTGGAGAGTTGTGGAATTGTAAGTAACCAGCTTTTCACAAAAAGGAAACAAAAATAAATGATTTTAATTATTTCAATTCTGCTTAAATATTTAATTTGTACTTACAGTGATCTGTGTGAAGATACTTCTTTGTACTTCTCTGCTTTGTTCCATGTTTTAGCTGAAAACGTTATCTGTTTGCATTTTTTAGTTTGTTCTGGGACCTTAGTCTTGTATTTGGATTAGCAGTTATGGGACAATTGTGTTTCAGCGTTATTCTGGACTTCTATTTCCACAAGTAGAATTATTTGTAAAAGCTATCCATTTGTATTTTAAACCCTGCTTGAACATAGTCTTGTAGCTGAATTCATAGTTGTGGAAGGACTGTGTACTACAGCTGCCAGCTTTGAGCCTCAGGCATTTATTACTTCATTTTTCCATAAACAGTGTTTAAGTAGAAGCTTAATGGTAGGATACAATTGTTTCTGCTCTAGTTTGTGCTTCAGTGCTTTTATATTCTGCTTATCATTTACCTTCTTAAAGTTACATTCTGTGTCTGCCCCATCCCCCACTAACACATTGAGCGAAAGTTTCTGAAATTACTTATTTGAATGGATGTCTCTCTAGCAAGTCTGCACATTCCTCGAATTTTTTTTCAACCCTCCCACCCTTTGCTGTGGTGGTTTTATAAGGCTGTGTTTCTAGCCTCCACCACTTATGGTAATCTGATTTCCAAAGTCCCTCCCTCCCCTCTTGTATTGCTATTCATAGGTTCATAGGTGTTTACTAGGCTAACAACCACAAGGACCTTTTTAAGCCTAGCCATGGATACCAAATTTCTGACAATTTCTGATACATTTGATAAGTGTAAGCAGGGGCCTGGGAGATGAATCATTTACAGGTTGCCTGTGTTCATTAGAGACATAGGTACCAAACCAGGGATGAATTTGCGGTTTCCCATCCAAATGTCCAAGTTTCACTTGAATTGGGTTAGGGAGGAACTCTGCTTCACATGGATGGGGAGCCTGTTACATAGATAGGGTAGTCTCTGTGATGCATACCTGTCTCTCCAGCAGGTCCTATTTATATCACAGGCTTGGTTTAATTCTTTAGAATGGGTAATACTGGTTCTGTTTGTTTTATGGATACACAGGAGGTCCATTAGAGTTGGTTCAGACAATGCCCTGTATGCCAAAAAGCATAAAAGCCTGTAGGAGACAGAATACAGGAATAGGAGCTTGAGGCGGTCTGCATAGGGCATTTTACTCATGCCCTGTATTCGTTTAGTGAGGAACCTCTGTGGACATTCCAATTGTTGGATATGCCAGATTAGGTACATACCAAAGGAGGCATTGTACTCAATGATAGGTCTGATGAATGCCAAATACAGGGGAACAGTGACTTCCTTGGACTTAGATGCCATACCTTTGTTAATAGGTTGCACAATACAGAATGATTTTCTCACTGCTGTAGACACGTGATGGTCAAAGGCTAGATTACTATCTATGTATATCCCTAAGTCCCTGACTACTGGGTCAGTTCTAAGGGGTGTGTTGTCAATATGATAGTTACCAGGGATGGATGACTTCCTGAAGGATACTATTATGCATTTCTTGGAATTTAGTTTTAGTCCATGACTCTGACACCAGTTGTTTGTTTGTGTCAGCCCTTCCTGGAGAACATTTGTGTCAGTGAAAGATTCAAAGACAGCTCCTAATTTGCAATCATCTGCAAATTTAGTCAGCCAGAGACCACTGACATTGGCCTTGACTTCTGAGAAGTAAATGCCAAAAAGGAGCGGCCCAAGGGCTGATCCCTGTGGGACTCCACTTGTGACTGGCCTCTTTGTAGAGGTGGACTCCCCAATTTTAACTTCCTGGGTCCTGTATGTGAGCCAGTTTACTATCCAGGTGACATATGAGTTTGTACCTAACTTCTTGAGTTTGTCAACAATGCCTGAGTGGGGTATTGTTTCAAATGCTTTGGCCAGGTCAAGATAGGCAGTGTGAACCATTTTTCCCTCATCCATTGCTTTGGTTACCTTCTCAAAGAAGTCCACCAGGTTGAGTAGGCATGATCTGTCCTTGACGAAAACAAAGTGGATTGGGTCCAGTGTCTGGAGGTTTACTATATCTCTACTGATCATCTCCATGATAATTTTTGCCATGGTTTACATATAAGACCAGTGAGACTTATTGCTGTGTGGTTTTCAATGCTGTAGGTGGCCTACCTTTGTGCAGAGGGATGACTGTTGCTGTTTTTCATTCATGAGGCATGAAGTCTGTTTGGAGGCTACAGTTAAATAGTAATTCCAGAGGTCCTGATAGGTCATGTTTCATGCTATTTAGAAGGCATCCTGGGATATTGTCTGGGCCCATTGATGCAGTGTTCTTGGTCTTAGAGAGAGCATTAAGGACCCGTTCCCTAGTGATAGTTGGGGGAGTTATATTTGATGGTATTTCTTGAAGGAAGGTTGAGGGGGAGAGAGGGATAAAGTTGGAGCTGACTTCATCAGCCAGGAGGTTTGCTATATATTTTGGCTCAGTATAGGTGGCTCCTTTTACAATGAGCTCTGCACACAATTGTGTATTGCCTTTGAGGTTGTGGACATAGCTAAAGAATTCTTTGTGATTGTCCTTGGCCGGGGAGGCCAAACTTACCTCAAATTTGGCTTTAGTAGACTTTATTTGTCCTCTGAGTTGTTGTTTAGTGTGATGAGAGTGCTTTTATCCTGCTGGGTGCTGCACCTTTGAATTTTTGCCATGATTTTCTTTCTTCTGTTATACAGCCTATTGATTTTGTGAGTCCGCCAGGGTGGGTTGTTTTTTTGAGCTAGTTCTGTACTTCTTCCTGGTGGGTATAGCTGCCTCGAGGCAGCTATTAACATGCTTGTACAGAGTTTCTGTGAACAGTTCTGCATAGGCAATAATGTTCGCAGAATCTACAGAGGTTTGAAATTTTGCCAGCTTATCACTTAATTGCAGGATGTTAGCCTTATAGTAGTTCATCAATATTCCAGGTTTAGCTGGGGATCCAGGTTTTATTTTTACATCAAAGGAGACCATTTTGTTGTCTGACCTTACCAGGGAAGACATTACACTAAGGGGTGTGCAGCACTCTTCCATATTAGTGAGGACTAGATTCAGTATGTTTGCACCCCTAGTTGGAGTATTGACTATCTGGTCCAGGGAGTTTGTGTTTACAAACGCCATGGATCTCTGTGCCTGTACATTTGGTTTTGTATAGGATTCCCAGTTAATAGTGGAGTAATTAAAGTCTCCCATGAATATGGTATTGGGTTGGATAGTTAGTTTTTCTAATAAATTTAAATACATGGTATGGCTTTCCTGGGTCATAGAGGAGGACCTATAGTTTGCAAGAAAGTAGTACTGGATTTTGCCTATGGTGATTTGAACATGGAGCAGCTCAAGTGCATTGTTCTGTTTGACCAGCCTTGAAGTATATTTATTTTTGATGTAAATAGAGACACCTCCACCTTTAGTCCTTGCCTGTGAAGTTGCTGATCTAAATGTGAAGGCATTATAACCTTGCACTGTTGGTGTGCTCTCGATGGCTTTAAACCATGTCTCAGTGACCACACAGACATCAGCATTCTCTAGGGTGAAGAGAGCTTCCAGGGAATGGAGGTTTTTGTTTAGACTCCTAGCATTGAGTGGTAATATCTTTAGATTTTCTTGGTTTTGATTTGCTATGTCAGAAGTACTTTCAGTTTGGCATTGCCTAAAAAAGGCACTATGGGGAAAGGCAATGTTTTAGCTAATATTCGAAATCCTACAGGGAAACATGCAGATCATCCCAGGCAAAGCAGTGTGGTCTAATGACCATCTCCTTCCATGCTGACAAATATTGCACCCCCTTAGAATGACACCAGAAACTAAGCCAATTATTAAAGTCAAATCATCTTTTGTTCATATTGTGGCATCATCGTTGTAGAAGGTAAAATGCTGCTCAATGCTAGGCTCATACCAGCCTGAGACACATATTCCAAGAGCTCCATGATGTCTCTCTTCATATAGTCTAGGGAGGTACATCTCAGGTCATTTATTCCCACATGGACTATGACTGAGTCATATTGGCACTTATGGTCCAATGATCGGAGTGCATATATATGTGGCAGATCTTAGCCCCTGATTTACAACTGACCATGACTTTCTCCTTACTCAGCCCAGTGAGAGGGACATCAGTATGTCTCACGATGCAGTCTCCAATGACTTGAATGTTGAATTGTGTGGTGACTTGTCTTATAGGCTTAGAGGTAGAGGCTCCATGAGATGTAACTCTGTGTGTTGATGTGTGTGTCACTTTGAAAGGTCACATTTGGGGCTACTGAGGGTATTGTTATGTGTACTTTGTCTAGGAGGTCTTTGTCTGTTGTCTAATCTATGTACCCTTCTTCCCACCCATTGTTTATCATAGATCCATGATACTGAATATCTACCCAACAAACCTGTATTGCTCTTTAGTAAATCCATATTGTCTCCTGCTCATTTTCCTAGAGATCAGCAAAGCTTGGAGTCCTAGCCTGTGTTTCAGAAGTGTTTTACTTGTATTCAGTGCCACCCAGGCAAATTAAGAACCTTTGATTTCTAAACTGCACTTGCTTACATTATTTTGGGTGATCGCTACTATTTCTTGCTTTTATGTGTAAATTTCACTGAATTTTTTTGTAAAAATATTGCTCATCCTATCACTGTTACTATCACTGTTAAGGCTGTAAGACTGTTTTGAAATTTCCTTCAGCAAGGGATCTCCAGCTAGCTGTTTAATTGGTTTGAGGTAGCATTACACTTGTGTTTTTACATTAAGAGAACTGGGTTTATTCATCTCGTGGCAGGAGGTGATTGCCTGGTCTATCTGACTTGAAAAATACATAAAAGGACTGACAGTGTAATCATTTAATTTGCCAGAGGGCTCATTAGTTACTTTCCTCTCTTTTTTTTTCCTGTGGGGCTATAAATTTTGAGCATTTGTTTGGGTTAGCAGTGCCCTGTACAGCAGCAAACAACTGGAAAGCAAATTTTCACTGCAGAATAACCCATAAAACTGTACCCTGTAAAGCAACAAATACCTTGTGTGCCGACAAACTTAGAGCAGCTAGTTGGGCATGGAGTGGCAATAATTACAGATTTAATAGAATTCAATATTGTGTAAATATTAAAGTTAGTAGAATTTTGTACTGTTTTCCATAATCTGCCCTAATAAAGCACCCTTATTAGTCTGCACCAACAAAGCACATTTAATATCCTTCTAAACCCAATACACCATCCCCTGGTAGCTTACCAATCAAAGGATTAGACAGTATGTATATGTAATTTCCTAACTTCTAGGTAACCAACTTGGTGGATATGGGAATCTTGAGAGAATGCAGCATTTGCCTTACATTTATGAAAACCATTTAATCTTTAAAGAAGCAGAAACAGTATGTGTACTTACATAATAACACTGGCTAAACTCTTGCATACAAGTGCACATCAGGTTACTAAAACCAAGCACACAACACATTCATAGACCAATGCATGCTGAGGCACTTAAAAGAAAATCTTCCTAAACAACAAGGATAGCCTAGACTGCCCATTGTCAAAGCTATGCCTTAGCAAGTCCAAAGGCACTCAGAAAACACAAAACCCAACATGACACATACTGTCACTCTCAGTGGAGCCCCAAACACTAAGCCTCTAGGGCAAGCAAAAACACTTCCCAGGACTCCTATCATAGGGTACTCTGTTGTAAGATGTAGTGACACCCCTCTAACCAGGCTGAACAAGGAGAAGATCACTGTTAGTTGCTAATCTGGAGCAAAGATCTGTAAAATCACACATGCACTTAAGTCATTATGCCACAGGTACCAGTAAGATTCCATCTTAATCCACATAGCAGTGAATAACCTGAAATGTACCTCCCTGGACTATATGAAGAGAGACATTTTGGAGCTTTCAGGCTATGTGTCTCAGGCTGGTATGAGCTTAGCATTGAGCAGCATATTACTGTCACAGAGGATGATGCCACAATATGAGCAAAACATTACTGGTTTCAACAACTGGCTGTCTTTCTGGTATCATTATATGGGGATCCAATATTTGTCAGGTCGGGATGACATGGTTAACAGACCACATTGCTTTGCCAAGCATGATCTGCACCTTTCCACTCTGTGCTTTTGAATACTGGCTAATACTTTATCCATCCACATAGTGCTTTTTTTTACATAACGCCAAATTGACAAACCTAATGATATAGCAAAATCAACCCAAGTGAACTTCAGGGCATTGCTACTCAATGTCAGGAGTCTAAGTAAAAAATATATTCCCTTCAAGTCCTCCTCACACTCATGAATATAGACAAGAAGATGAATTTGAAGACACTTCTCTGTTATAAGAATGGGGTTCCACTCAACCAAAGCCCCTAAGGCAAAACAGCATGCCCAGCAAACTAGTCATACGTGACTTGATAGTGCGACACACTGATGTCCCACTCACTAGGCTGAATAAGGAGAAAGTAACAATCAGCTGCCTGTCAGGTGCCAGGAACTGCCACATAATGCACATCACTCAGGTGCCTCAACAACAGGTACAAATATGACTCTGTCATTGTACATGTGGGTGTGAATGACCTGAGATGTACCTCCCTGGACTACATGAAAAGAGATATGGAGGAGCTCTCAGATTATGTAGCCCAGGCGGGTATGACCCTAGCCCTGAGCAGCATCCTACCATCACCCAGAATTATACCACAGTACAAGCAGAAAATGATAGATTTCAACAATTGGCTAAGTTTCTGGTGTCATTCTAAGGGGATCCAGTATCTGTCTGCCTGGGATGACATGATTGACAGACCTCGAAGCTTTGCCAGAGATGGCCTGCATCTGTTACCCCTGGGCTTCTGGATCCTGATCAAGACTCTTGTCACCCCATAGTGCATTTTTTAGGCAGTGTTCCAAAGACCAAATTACCACAGTAACAGCTACAAACAAATGCAATCTGAGGGTCATGCTGCTCAACACTAAAAGTCTAAATCTCAAAATGCACTCACTCGTAGCACTCCTTAAAATGGAGAACATCAACATTTGTGCCATGACAGAAATCTGGGTCAAAGCAGCAGAAAGTACCACTGCACTACCAGGCTTTAACTCATTCCACACCTTTCAGCACCAGAACTTGGACCGAAGCTCCAAAGGCGGTGGTGTTTCCATATTCATAAAGGATGCACACACCTCCAGATTGGTAGCCCAACATAACGCATCAGAGATACTTCAGGTGCAGCTAACACTGGGTAAGACAGAGATTCAGGTAATAACCTGTTATAGGTCCCCAACCATGTCCCAAGACTCACACTCCACATTCCTAAGCACCCTGGAGAACATTAGGGTCCACCCTAACACTCTCATACTGGGCGACTTCAACTACCCCCCCATTAACTGGGAAAACTACTCATGTATCAATATACTTGCCCAACGTTTCCTGGAATTCATTAATTCCAATGCCCTGAACTAGCTCATTCTTACCCCCACTAGAGGTAGCAACATCCTTGACCTGGTCATTACTAACATGAGCGACTGTTGCTCTACACCAATAGTCAATGCCTTCCTGGTTATATCCGACCACAAACTAATCACCTTGGAAATTCCACATCCCTTCCACCCCCCCACCCCCAAAGGTAACCATCATGAAAAACTTCTCCAAACCTAACTTTGGGCTCCTAAAAACAGAGGTGGCTAACTTCACGGCACCCATGCAAATGGAGAATAGTTGCATGACCACTGAATCATACACCAATGCACTGTACAAACACGTACACAAATGCATGGATCTCACCATAGCCAGTAGAACCAAGACATTCTATTCCAAAAAAAAAGAAGCCAGTCTTGTGGTCCCCTGCCATAAACAAACTCTACAACAGAAGGAGGAAACTGATGCAGAATAAGGTGAAGTCCCAAGACTGGAAAAACTCCCTTATCAGCCTCAACAAAAAAATTGAGATCCCACATCAAATCCTCTAAAGCTAGCTATGAAAACAGAATTGCAGCAGACAGTAAAGACAACCACAAGGCCTTCTATAGTTATGTAAAGAATCTCTACAGCAATACCCAGATTTGCTCTAAGCTACTGCACAATGGTACCTCCTATACTGAGCCAAAAGATATTGCCAATATACTGGCCAACAGATTCAGTGCCAACTTCACCCCCCCCAAAGGACCAATCACAATACCAATAGATTGCCAGGCACCCAGTATTACTGCTGCACAGGTTAAAACAGCACTGTCCAAGGCCAAGAATACAGCTTCTATGGGAGCTGACAATATCCCTGGCTGTGTTCTACATGAACTACAGAGTGAACTGGCACCTCACCTGTGTGTCCTGTTCAATCACAGCCTCACCTCAGGTTTTGTCCCTACCAAATGGCGCACTGCTATAGACCCTGAGAACCATTGTCCCATTAGCCTGACAAGTCTGATATGCAAATTCTATGGAACGCATCATCATGGACCTAATAAACAAGGATATAGGGAATCTCCAAACTCTGGATCCCACACAGTTTGGTTTTGCGAAGGGTAGATCATGCCTGCTCAACTTGGTTGACTTCTTTGAGTCAGTCACCAGAGCTGTGGATGAAGGCAAGGTGGTTCATACAGCCTACCTTGATCTGGCCAAGACCTTTGATACCATTCCTCACTCAGGAATCATAGAAAAGTTCACTAAGCTAGGTATCAACCCCTATATCACTAGGTGGGTTGCAAACTGGCTCACAGATAGAACCCACAGTGTGAAAGTAGCTGACTTCATGTCAGACTGCTGACCAGTCATGTGTGGAGTCCGACAGGGATTGGTCCTGGGTCCTCTCCTGATTAGTATCTACTTCTCAGAAGTCCAGGCCAACACGAAGGGACTCTGGCTGACAAAGCTCACAGACAATTGCAAGTTGGGAGCCTTTACTAACTCTCCAAGTTCACTATCCTACAAAAAGGCCTCACTGAGACCAATGACTAGTGTCAGAACCATGGCCTTAAGCTCAATGCCAAAAAATGTGTCATCATCCCCTTTGGGAAAAACCCAGTTCCAATTAATTATCACATCGATGGTAGTCCACTGAACACAGAAGGCATTATAAGAGATCTGGGAACACAGGTTGACAGCAACCTCTCTTTTGACCACCACATTGCCACTGTGGTCAGAAAGTCCTTCCTTGTGGCACATCTCATTACTAAGGGTTTTGCATCCAGGAAGAAAGAGATCATTGTCTCCCTCTACTCTTCCCTCATTAGGCCCATCATTGAATATAATGCCCCATTTGGCATGTACCTCAGTAGACACCTGCAACAACTGGAGAGGCCGTAAAAGTACTTCACAAAGAGGATCCTAGGCCTTAGACACTTGTCCTATATGGGCAGACTCAAAAAACTCCAACTATTCTCTGTCTCATATTGCTTACTTAGAGATGATCTCTGCTTAACTTACAAAACCATGTCTGACCCAGCTCTGTTAGAAATGCTGCATCTAAAGAAATCCCAATCCCTCCGCACCACACACTCCATAGACCTCAACCTCATTACCACAATCAAGAGAACGTGCTGGAGGGACAGGTTCATAACCCAGAGACTGTCCATGCTATGGAATAGACTTCCCATACATGTCAAGCAGAGCACCTCACTGGCCCTCTTCAAGAGAAATGGCTCTATTCGATAGAGGCACTGGGAACTAAGGTCGGGTGGCACGATGCCAGGGTAATCCTATGGGCTAGGCTTGTAAAGGGTCCAGGGCCATTAGCCTAGTACACACCTATGAACCTATGAAAATAACCTTGAAGAATGAGGCTTTTCCCTGCAGGGAATGCAGGGCATGTGCTTCAATTAACAGTAGTAACTCTTTTAGACATCCTGCTACTAAAAGGCTATATCAGCTGAAAACCTATGCAGATTGTAACAGCAAAAATATTATTTATGGAGATACTTGCACCCTCTGTAATAGATTTTATGTTGGTAAGACTAATGAGCAGTTCAAAAATAGAATTCTACGTCACCTTAGTGACATTAGACTAGGAAAGGACACCAGTGCTTTATCTAAACATATCCAAGAGAATGTACAATGCAAGTTTATATTTATCATTTGTTAACGGGGAAAGCCCAACTTGGAAGGAAACCAATTTTCAGTGGAGGCCTTGGGAAAACTGCTCTAGATGCATGTCTTTGTAACATGGGAGAAAACCTGAAGCAAACACACACAAATGCAAGGAGGACATGCAGACTCCACACAGAAGGCAACCCAGCTGAGAATCGAACCGGGGAATTTCTTGCTGTGAGGCAACAATGCTACCACTGCACCACTTCGCCATCCTATTTATGACATTAGAATTAGTACATGATAATCCTTGGGTGGTGATTTATATATTAAAACAGGTTTTGGAGAACCGATGGACTTTTGATTTGCAGGCCAATCAGCTCCCTGGATTGAATGGGCTGATTCCCTTGAAGCCACTGTTGAAAGGGAGGAAACTTCCTAGATAAAATTTAAATTTTAATTGTTTGCTTTTTGCTTCAAAAGGGAGGAGCACTGACAGCAATGTAGTATTTGATGAAAGGGAGGAGACTTCCTAGAAGAATTTGAATTGGTTGCTCTTTGATTTAAAGGAGAGGAGTACTGGCAGTAATGCAAGATCTGATGAAGGCTCTTATTAGTTGAAAGCACTTCTCCCTGTTTCTATGCCCGTGCTGTTTTTATGCCATTTGTTTGTTTTATAAATATTTTTGTTTGGTTGAGCAGCCTTTAGAGATCAGGAGTTTATATATTTTTACAACTTACCGAACTAGGTATAGATCCCTTTATAACATGCTGGATAGGACCCAGGAGGTTAGAACTGGTGAAGCCACCTCCACAAAGAGGCTGCTTACAAGTGGAATACCCTAGGGTGCACTGCTAGGCCCACTCATCTTTGGCATCTACTACTCAGATGTCAAAGTCAATGTCAAAGCTCTCTGAATAATCAAGTTCACAGACTATTGCAAACTGGGAGCAGTCAGTGCCCCCCCCCCCACTATAAGAACACTCTTCAGGAAGGTCTAATACAGACAAATGCTTGGTTCCAAAGCCATGGCTTAATGGTCAATACAAAGAAATGCATTATAGTACCTTTTGGGAAGTCTACCACCCACGATAACAATATCATCAATAAAACACCATAAAAGTTGATTCACTAGTCAGGGATCTGGGAACTTATGTAGTAACCTACCCTTTGACCAACATGTGTCGAATGTAGTAAGAAAATCTTTCTCTGCTGCTCAACTTATAAGCAAGGATATGGCATCTAGGTCCAGAAAGGTCATCATACCACCGTATTCAGCCCTCATCATACCCATCATACAGTATAATTCCCCCTTGGATGTGTATCTGACCAAACACATGCAGCAAATGGAACTTCCACAAAAGTTCCTTACAAAAAGAATACAGTGAGTAAACACAATATCTTATGCTGATTGCCTCAAACCCTGTCTCTTTACTTAGTATCATACAGACTTCTTAGAAGTCATATTTACCTGGCATAGAGGGCATCCCTGGACCCTGTTTTGATGAACCATTTGCACATCTGCAGAACAAACAGCATCAGAACTACTAGACTAAAAGGCCTACATTTTGTGATATAAATAGGACATGTTGGAGAAACAGATAGGTTTCTCAGAGAATTCCCATTCTCTGAAACAGGCTCCCCATCCATGTGAAACAGTATTCCTCACTATCTGTAATTAAGCACAACTTGGACAAGTGGATAGGTAATTAGAACTTCAACCCTGGTCTGGTGCCTATATCTCAGATAGACAGAGGCAGTCAGTAAATCACCAGCATATAAATCAAATTTGTGTCACATCTGGGTTGCACGTGTGGGCTTATAAGGGCCCTTGTGGTCATTAGTGTAGTGCACACTTATGAACCTATATACAGTTCATACTTCTATTAATAAAGTTGAAAAGGCAAATGGAAATATTACACTATGTGCATTTTATCCTTTCAATGAGAACATTTAAATAAGGGGACACTAACACAGCAGATAAAAGTATCAAATCACCGTATCATCTCCACTTCTTCAGTGTTTGGACCCAAATCCTTTATTTATTTATTATTTATTGATATTTGTTAATCAGGTTAGTCCAACTGAGCCAGGGGCCCATTTTCAATGGAGATCCGAGGAGAAAAGCTCCAGAAATAATACAAGTAATTATGATATTTACAAAATATTAAGGTAGGGTCACAGAAATCTGTTACAAGTCAAAAGATTTGTGCACAGCAGTACAATGCATAGGTAAAATAACAGTAACAAGTACACTTTCCAAAACTTGAGAACATTATACAGCATAGACAAATCACAATTAAAATGTTTAGACAATATTGCACTGAGTACAGTATGAATACAGTTTGCTAGAGCAAGTAGAAGGAGGAAAGAGTTGATAGGGAAAAGCAGATAAGATGAGAAGAGAGGAGACTAATCAAGTGGGGGGTTTGACAAGGGCATGGCAAAGTCTTCAGGAGAAAAAGTTTAAGTTCTTTCTTAAACAGGTATTTATGCTGAATGCTTCTCATGTTGAGAGGGAGTGAATTCCAAACGTGCTACAGAGTATTTGTAAAGGGTCTTACCAATGTTTTTGTTGGGTTTGTATAACTGAAGGAGGTGTTTACTGGCAGTACGGAGGTGATAAGGAGGGGTTATAGAAGGAGACTAAACTGGAAATGGAGGGAGAGGATGAGGGTTCCTATAGGACAGAGTGTACGATATGTAACTGGGGTATAACCAGCTGTTTGGAAAATTCTGGCCACTGGAGTAACTTAAGGACAAGACAGTGGTGAGATTTGTAAGGAAGGTTGGCGGCAAATCTGGCAATTTTGTTATAAGTTTGCTATAGTTTAGTGATAAGAGATGTTTGAATATGAGTAAGAACAGGGGCAGCATAAAGAAGGCAGGGTAGGAGTAGGGCCTCAGTGAGTGAGAGTTTGGAGGAGGGTGATAGAAATGTTTGATTACGAAAGAGAAGTCCAAGTTTCTGATGGGTCGTTTTATACTTGAATATGAATATCAAATTTTAATTTATAGTCAATGATAACGCAAAGTAGTTTAGTATGGGGTTCAGGTTTAATAAAGGTGTTATTGAGAGAGGATATAGAGAAAGAGGCTTTGTGCTGGGCAAGTGTTTTAGGGAGGAACAGGAGGAGTTTGGCTTTTTTTGGATTTAATACGAGTTGGTTATCAGAGAGCCAGGTTTCAACAGTGGAAAAGGTTTGTTGAGTGAGAGCTAGTAGATCAGGGATGTTGTGGGCAGAGGTAATGAGGGGAGAGTCATCAGCGTACTGTAGAAGTGTAGAGAGGTTGGTAGCAGTAGTGGATAAATTAAATAGGAGGGGGCCCAGAATTAATCCTTGGGGAACTCCAGTATTAATAGGGAGGTATGAAGAGATGACAGTTTGCCAGCGGACAGATTGCTGCCTGCCAGAGAGATAGCTAGAGATCCAGTTGATGGGAGAGGTAGAGAGATGTAGGTCTGACAGTTTAGTTAGAAGTTTAGAATGAGATACAATATCAAAGGCCTTTGAAAGATGGAGAAAAAGACTGGAGAGGAGGAGGTTATTGTCACGGCCTTCAGCTATTATTTGAGTAAATGACAGTAATGCAGTAGAAGTGCTACAGTGGGGCCTAAAGCTGTGTTAGGTAGGAGTGAAGAGACTGTTATCGAGAAGGTGTTTGAGTAGCTGAACATGGATGCACTTTACCAAGATTTTGGATAAGGGAGACAGGATAGCAATTGGCCTTAAGTTAGAGGGATCTGTAGAGTTGCCCCCTTTGGGAAGGGGGATAGTATATAAGGATTTCCAAATGTCAGGGACCAGGGCTTCTGAGATGGAATGATTAGTAGGAATAGAGAGAGGTTAGGCAATGGATTATAAATCAGTTCATAATGTAAGCAATAACTGCATATGAATTTACCGTTTGGATGTAATTATCTTGTATGCAGAAAAAATAATTATTCCATAATGTACAGTAAAATAGAAATTGTGAGATACGTTTATGAAACTTGTTTTAACAGTCAGATCACTGTATCTTCTTCACAGCTGACTGAGTTTTATCTATAATGTAATTAATATGGTTATAACATAGGATTGATCCTGAAAACAATTTATTAAAACAAATCTGTTTTTATATTCAGCTCAGTTTAAAGGAAATCAAGATTTATCCAAGTTTTTTTTAAAGTGCACAATTATATAAGTGTGCAAAGTACTTGCTCATTTAATTGTGCATGGAAGTATTGATTACCTCACTAGAAAGAAATACTTGACTAAACTTGTCAAAAACAGAGTTTTGTTATTAAGAGAGGTCTCTATGGAAAAAAGCCAATAAGTCATGAATGCTTGATTGCTGAAGGAATTATAAATGTACTGTATAATTTGGAGACACTGGCTGTTAATTTGAGAAAAAAAAAGGAATGTTTGCTCTACTGAGCAGCAGTGTTAAGGAAAAAAACGTACAGAAAACATACGTGAAGGAAAACACCATTCCAACTGATAAAGCAATCATAAATTTGTAATGTATGAAATATTATATGTGTGTGTGTGTGTGTGTGTGTGTGTATGTATATATATATATATATATATATATATATATATATATATATATATATATATATATATATATATATATATATATATATATATATATATATATATATATATATATATATATATATATATATATATATATATATATATATATATATACATATATATATATATATATATATATATATATATATATATATATATATACGTTTGTGCCTTTTGGCTTTTCCCGGTTAGGGGTTGCCACAGCGGAACTCTGGTCCGCTAATGATTGGCAGTTGATTTTTACATACCGGCTTGCCAGGCCTGATGCACAACCTTCAACGAAGGTACGACCATTCACGCATGTCTCCACGCAGAAGATGCTGTAGCTGAGAATTGAACCGAACAGCATATATATATAATTGTAAATTGTTCTTCTTTTCTATATTGTATCTGTATCTAAACTTTGTAACATGGAGCTTTTCTCCCCGGGCCTCCACTGAAAATGGGCTCTTTGAGCCTAGTGGACATCCCCGGTCATCAAACTGGAAATAAATAAAAAAAAAAAAAAAAAAAAAAAAAAAAAAAATATATATATATATATATATATATATATATATATGTGTGTGTGTGTGTGTGTGTGTGTGTGTGTAATATTATATATTATATTACTTGACTGAATGGTTAAATATCAAGCTGAAATTATCGATGTGCACAACACTGAAAACAAATCTGAAAGAAAAAAGTCTTTTTTAGAAGAGGGCAAGCCCCCCTGCACTCCCTTGCTCCCTTACTAATTATAAATATCACCTTTTGAGATTGCACTACAGTAGGGAAAGGGCAAACGTCCTGATCCCTACCATACCTCAGTCTAAGAAAACAGAGTTCTTCTTCACAAAGCTGCATTGTGTTCAACATTTAGCCATTTGGTCAAGTATATATATGGATATGGATACACACACACACACACACACACACACACACACACACACACACACACACACATACATATTTTATATATATATATATATATATATATATATATATATATATATATATATACATACATATATATATTTTTATATATATATATATATATATATATATATATATATATATATAAAAATACATATTTATATACCAAAATAATCAGACAATAAAACCAGACTCAATCAGTGGACAATGGAAGACCTTCACCTATAATTAAGATACTCTGAAAATTCACTGATAGAATTTGTTAATTTAATGTTAACAGGAAATTAAATATTGCCTTAGTTTGTAAAACAATCATGATGATTTTTGATCAGCTGTTCCAGCTTCAGCCCCCCCCCCCCCCCCAGAGATGATAGCACTAATTGCTGAAAGCCTCTGGTCCCAAAATAAATAAATAAATAAATAAATAAATAAATAAATAAGTAAATAAATAAATAAACAAATATGTTATTGTCAACAGTTAGTTATCTTGGCTCTAAAACCCCAGCATGCCATCATGCATGCAACCCCTACCATATAAACTCAGACCCAAGGGAAATGGAATAATCACCATTTACAAATAATTGTTTAGAACAGCAACAACATAATCATAGACGTTAAAAAACAGTAGCTTGATAAGGCAGGATGGTGTCATCTTCAGACTGTTTTGGTGTGTGTGTGTGTGTGTGTGTGTGTGTGTGTGTGTGTGTGTGTGTGTGTGTGCTCTGCTATGGACTGGCATCCTCTCCATCATTAGTTCTTAGCTTTATAACTATTAAGTGTTAGAATATGCTCTCGCTTTCCTATGACCCGGAATAGGTAAAGTGCATATTGGGCAGTGAATAAATTGATAT
Source organism: Protopterus annectens (assembly GCF_019279795.1). Classification (NCBI taxonomy): domain Eukaryota; kingdom Metazoa; phylum Chordata; order Ceratodontiformes; family Protopteridae; genus Protopterus; species Protopterus annectens. The sequence goes on from NC_056746.1 coordinate 538,144,576, forward strand.
TAAAAAAAAAACTATTTATCAATAAATCACAACTGAAGGAAGATGTAGTTGTTCCCTATAAATGTGCCTGTTTGTCAGAAATACTGGATAAACAGCCATGGTGTATCATGAAGTCTAACCTTGCAATACTAAATGTAATTTCTCCAAAAGTTTGTAAAAATTTTACTCTGCACATAGACAGTATATAGCAGATGATGTGATGTCTTAACATGCTCTATTAAAGTTACATTCAGTTTGTAACTTCTATACAAATCAGTAATGCATTCTTTCAAACTTTGGCCTTTAAATAAACATCTCAGAACCCACTGTGATAATCCAGTAAACCAACCAATAAACAAAACATAACTAAACTAAACTTATTTTAGCTTAACCCTAAAAAATAAGTGAAATATCCAGACTGACTACCTCAGTGTAGCAAAGGGTTGGAATTTTGTAAACAACAGAGCTTCATTTTCTAACTTGTGTTGGTGAAACATTCATAAATAAAGTTCTTTATTTTTTGATAGTTTTGTTTTTGTTGTATCTATTTCTTGGCAACAGTTGTCCATAGTTTTTGTATGTTTACAATGATAATCCATTTTTATATATCTACCTGTCGAAAAACATGGAAATGTTGTTGTCTTTCGGCTTTTTCCCGGTTAGGGGTCGCCACAGCAGAACTCCGGTCCGCTAATGATTGGCAGTAGATTTTCACGAACGCCGAGGTGCCAGCTCAACGTTCAACCTTCAACAAAGGCATGCCCATTTACAAATGTCTTACGAAACGCCCACCCAACCACGGGGAGGACATGCAGACTCCACACAGAAGGCAATCCCCGCATTCCAGCCAAGAATCGAATGGGAGAACCTCTTGCTGTGAGGCAACAAGTCTACCGCTGCACCACTGTGAATAGTAGAAAAACATGGAAATGACATCTCTAAATAGATACAGACCCAAATACACATGCATTTATGTAGGTACTGGTTTGATTTTACTCTTGAAATGCCATCTGATGTGTATCATAAGCAGTTAACGTAGCCTAATATTGTTGTGATCTTTCAGCTTTTCCCGGTTAGGGGTCACCACAGCGGAACTCCGGTCTGCTAATGATTGGCAGTGGATTTTTACGTGCCAGGTCGCCAGCCCTGATGCACAACGTTCAACGAAGGTACACCCATTCACGCATGTCTCCACACAGAAGACGCTCTAGCTGAGAATCGAACAGGACAACGCCTTACTGTGAGGTGACAATGCTACCGCAGCACCACCACCGCAGTGTAACATAGCCTAATATTAAGTATTTAATATCATGTAAACAAATCTCTGTTCAGCTGTTGACACATGAGATGGTATTCGCTTTGTTTTCTAGTTTATCATATTAACAATCAAGGGAGTTCCTAGAGCAAAGTCTCAGGAAGGACTTTCACTATGAATGACTTTTCTTACCCCAGAAGTAAACATGTACTAGATTATCCCTTATATTTACCATACAATGACTGTCACCACCCAGTTAGACAAAGCAAAAAGTGGCACCATTTGCAAGGCATTTGAGAAATTGCTTCTCCTTTAGTGACTTGTTGGCCACCTGATTCTAAACTGGGCTTCCTGTTTCCTAAATGCTTGTTTTTACCAGTTGTGTTGTCTTCTCCATGGGTTGGAGAATGTATTTCTTTTTGAACTGGTGCAGAAAGAAAGTGAAACCAGATGGAAAGGACACTTGGTTATTGGCAGTTCATTTACAGTCTATTGTTTTGTTGAATGATAGCTGTTGCTTTTATATATCACAGCTAATCCATTTAAATGCCCTATAATTTTTCATATAACAAAGTAATCTGATAGGGCTATTATCATTCAGAAAAGGCCATTATTTAAATAAGAATGGACGAATAACCACATGAAGTCAATTTGGGCAACTTTATTTACAGGCTTCGGTCTTGGTGACAGTATGACATTTAACTCAGTACTATCCCCATCCGGTTCTTTCTAGGCATGTTATTAGCTTAGAATTGTGATAATACTGATTCTGTTTCAGAATGTACCCAGTCTGTGGAAGTAAATTACAATTCACTTTTGTTATAGTGCCTAAAAAATCATCAAAAAGCAGGGAGCGTGGCAAGTTTAATTACATGAACAAGCCACAGATAGTGACACAACTTGTATTGAGGCAATCATTTTGACTGATGAGGGCAATGGTCTAAAAAAGCCATGGTTTCTCTAAGAAATGTTTAGAAAATTGTACTCAGTAGAGTACAAAGAGTGTGCCTAGCTATGCCCTTGTAATCGCATCAAACAGATAAGAAAAAATGCGGACTGTTGTTACAGACTGTGAATCAACTCTGCCCACCACAGCAGGGAAGCACCGCATCACGGTGTCCCCTGATTGTTTCTTGGCTTTGTGGCTTGTGCAACCTAATCATAGCCATACGGTACAACACAGTATTTTTATAGTACTTAATTAATCTCTGCCTCTGGAATTCTCTCTCTTGCAGACTCCAGGTTTCTTGGCAAATGAATGAATAGCTGATATGTATAGACTGATGCCTCCTTCTGAATAAGGTTTGTGTTGTTCTCATAAAAACAGCATAAAAGTAAATTCTTGAAGTGTAGTTCCCTTCCTTACCTTCCCAGTTGTTTTCTCGTGCAAAGCTAATGAGTTCACCAGCTGGATAATTCAATTAGAACATGCTTTTGTAGCTCAAATGCTTCTCATCTGCTGCATATTCATAGTATCCATTTGTCCATGTAACTGCATAAGCACACTCCATGCTTACCATATTTCACATTGAGGACATGTGTTCCTCACCTAATGGCAATGAATTGTGAGAAAATATGCAATGAATCATGTGAAAACTATCTAACGCTATAAAACACAAATGTTTCTGATATTCTAGAAATACTGTGTTAACATTTTTGCATCTGCTATGTTAGATTCATAATCTAAGTATGCATCCTACATATAGGAAGTATACATTTTAGTTACACGTTTTAAGAGGATGTATTCCACATTCTGTACAAAATGCCTGTCTTTTGTTTTGACAAATGCTGACCTGCATATAAAGGAGCAAATGACAAATGATAATAGTTATTAGGACTAATTGCTGGACCGACTCGTCTCTCTCTATGAGTGTGTGTGTGTGTGTGTGTGTGTGTGTGTGTGTGTGTGTGTGTGTGTGTGTGTGTGTGTGTGTGTGTGTGTGTGTGCGTGTGTGCGTGTGTGTGTGTGTATCTCTCTCTCTCTCTCTATATATATATATATATATATATATATATATATATATATAGATATATATATAGATATATATATTTGTGTTTCTTCCTACTTTATTACTTTATTTTGCTTTTGCTGCTTGTTCTTAAAAGTACTTAATTGCATTTATTCTGCTGCATTTATTACTGCTTGTTAGTAGCCTGATTAAATTGTAACTGTTATTCTAAGCCTTTGGTTGAAGCACTTGGGATTCAGACCAGTTGTTTTATATTAAGAAGGTTTTTGGTCTGCACTGTTGTGGCAGGACAGGTAGCTTACACCCTTCTAAGTTGGGAGTTGCTGATTGAAGGCTTAGTGTCTGTTATTCTAAGCGTGTATTAGTTCTGGTTTAAGCACTTGGGCTTTGGGCTAGTTATTTTACATTAAGAAGGTGTGGTCTGCACTCTTGTGGGAGGAGAGGATAGATTATGCCCTTTTCAGCTGGGAGGTTCTGGTTAAAGGCTTATTGTGCCTGCTTATTTGAACTGTTTCTTTCTGAGATTGGTATGCCTTGTTTGCTGCAGCATAGACTAAATTCAGACCTGCTGAATCTAGCTTTGTTTGTATAACTTGAGCACTAATCCAGACCAGCTTTTTTTTGGAGAAGGTTCCCCTGCACCCTAGTGGCAGGAGTGTGCAGTTAGAACTTGTCTGATTGAAGACTGCTGGAACGGGGCTTAGTTTTTAGCTTTTTATTGGTTAATTGTTTTAAATAAGTTTGCTCATTTGCTATTGTTATATTAAAAAAAACCACACACATTTTATGCATCACCGCTTAGGTAGGGTTAAACTATTCCCGGCATGATAAAGTCTGCTCTTCAAATTTTCCCTTAGAACTAGCTAGTTTCTTAGTTTTAGCACTCAAATCTGTTTCTTTGAGCTCAGCACTTGTTCAGAACTTGTTGTAAACACTATATAACCTACACATTACTACAGCACTCAACTTTCCTCACTTGTCCAGAGGAAAACAGTTTTTAGTACTTAATAAATAGCCACCTATTCAGGCATGTCTAAGGGTTAGCACCCAGTGTTTTCTCCTGTCTACCTGATGAATCTGGGCATCTTGGGGCAATGCAGCAATTTCCTCATGTACACAGACCACCTTCTCCTCCTACCACCCAACACTACAACCTGTGAGAGATGCACTTATATAGCCAAACTGGAAGCAAAGCTCTCTTCACCCAAGACTGGACTAGACAGTCAAGAGGAGAAGGTAAACACTTTCACCACACCACACTCATCACATAGTCCCTCAAAACCTACACCACCAAAACACGCACATAGAAACACAAAACACACACCTACATTCACAGAGGCTCTCAATAAAAATCTGCTCAAGCAACAGAGACCTCCAAAGCAGAAACGCAAGCAAACTCCACCCCCCAAAACAACCCAAATGATACATGGCCCACAAACTCAGTGTGCCACTCAACCACAGCCCATAAGGCATAACAACGTACCCAACACTCTAGTCATAGGTGACTCTATTGTCAGGCACACTGATGTTCTACTCACCAGGCTAAACAAGGTGAAAGTTACTGTCAGCTGCCTGTCAGGTGCCAGGATCTTCCACATAACACACTCACTCAGGTCACTCCACAACAAGTACAAATATGACTCTGTCATTGTCCATGTTGGTGTGAATGACCTGAGATGTACCTCCCTGGACTATATGAAAAGAGACATGGAGCAGCTCTCCGATCTTGTAGCCCAGGCAGGTATGACTCTAGTCCTGAGTAGCATCCTGCCATCACCCAGAATAATACCACAGTACAAGGACAAAATGATTGACTTCAACAATTGGCTAAGCTTCTGGTGTCATTCTAAGGGGATCTAATATTTGTCTGCCTGGGATGACATGATCGACAGACCTTGATGGTTTGCCAGAGGTGGCCTGCAGCTGTCACCCTTGGGATTCTGGATACTGGCTAAGGCTTTTGCCACCCCGTAGTGCCTTTTTTAGGCAAAGATTAAATGACAAATTCACCACTGTAACAGGTATAAGCAAGCAAGATCTGAGGGTAATGCTACTCAATGCTAGAAGTCTAAACCTCAAAATGCATTCACTCGAGGCACTCCTTAAAATGGAGAACATTGACATCTGTGCAGTGACAGAGACCTGGTTCAAGGCTCCAGAGAGCACCCCTGCATTACCAAGCTTTAATATGTACCACACCATTCGGCCACCTAACCTGGACCAAAATACTAAAGGTGGAGGCGTGTCCATATTCATTAAGGATATCCACACCTCCAGGCTAGTTGCTCAACATAATGCATCCTAGATTATCCAAGTGCAACTAACTCTGGGCAAGACTGCAATCCAAATTGTAACTTGCTAAAGATTCTCTACCATGATCCAGGATTCGCACTCCTCATTTCTTGATACACTGGAAAATATTAGGGTACAACCCAACACCCTAATAATGTGCGATTTCAACTACCTCACCATTAACTAGGAAAACTACTCATGTGCCAACTCTTTTGCTCAATGTTTTCTGGAATTCATAAATTCCACTGCCTTTGATCAACTTATCCACACCCTCACCAGGGGCAGCAATATCATAGACCTGGTCATTACCAACTTGGGCGACCGGTGTTCCACACCAGAGGTCAATTACTCATTGGTCAGATCTGACCACAAGCTAATCACCCTAGACATCCACATCCCACCCCCACCCCCCATTAGGGAAACCACCGTAAAAAATTTCTCCAAAGCCAACTTCACGCTTCTTAAGACAGAAGTGGCAAACGTCACGATACCCATGAAGATGGACAATAGAGGTATGACTGCTGAATCCTACACAAATGCATTTTCTAAGCACTTACACAAGTGCATGGATCGTGCTATCCCTAACAGCACCAAGATGATATCCTCCAAAAAAGGAAACCAATCTGGTAGTCCCCTGCCATAAACAAACTCTACAACAGAGGAAAGAAACTGTTGCAAAAAAGAGTAAAATCCAATGATTAGAGGAACTCCCTGGTCAGCCTCAGTAAGAAGCTGAGATCCCTCATAATATCCTCTAAAGCTAGTTATGAAAACAAAATCGCCACTGATTTTAAAACAACCGCAAAGCATTCTATAGCTATGTCAAGAATCTCAATGGCAACACTCAGATCTGCTCTGAGTTACAGCACAATGGCACTAAATATACAAAACCAACTGATATTGCCAAAATCCTGGCAGATAGGTTCAGTGCTAACTTTACCCCCCTCTAACCCCCTAAAGGGCCCATCTCCATACCGGAAGAATACAAAGTTCTTGTAATCATGGCTGCACACGTAAAAACCACACTCTCCAAAGCCAAAAACACAGCATCCATGGGACCTGACAACATCCCAGACTGTGTTCTACATGAACTGCAGAATGAACTGGCACCCCACCTAAGCACCATGTTCAATCATAACCTCACCTCAGGCTTTGTGCCCACTGAATGGCGCACAGTGATAGTTATCTCACTCCACAAAGGAGGAGCCACCACAGACTCTGGGAACTATCGCCCCATTAGCCTAACGAGCCTGGCCTGCAAGGCCATGGAATATATCATCATGGAACTTATGAACAAAGACATTGGTAATCTCCAAACTCTGGACCCCACCCAGTTTGGGTTTGTAAAAGGCAGATTATGTCTCCTAAATCAGATAGACTTCTTTGAAGCAGTCACCAAAACCGTAGACGAGGGTAAGGTGGTTCACACAGCCTATCTAGATCTCGCCAAGGCTTTTGACACCATCCCCCACTCTGGAATTATAGATAAACTCACTGAACTAGATTTAAATCCCTATGTCACAAGATGGGTTGCCAGCTGGCTTATTGACAGAACCCTACACTGTGAAGGTAGCAGACTCCAAATCTGACTTCAGACCAGTGACAGGTGGAGTACCACAGGTTTCAGTCCTGGGTCCTCTCCTGTTTGGTATCTACTTTTCTGAAGTACAGGCTAACACAGAAGGTCTTTGACTAGTGAAGTTTGCAGATGACTGCAAACTAGGAGCCATAATCAAAACTGCTAATGATGTGGACATCCTACAAAAGGGGCCTCACTGAGATAGATGCCTGGTGTCAAAGTCATGGCCTCAAGCTCAATGCCAAAAAGTGCATTGTCATTCCCTTTGGTAAAAACTCTGTACCCATAGGTGGTAGTCTACTTAACACCGAAAGTGTGATAAGAGACCTTGGGACACAGGTGGACAGTAGTCTCTCCTTTGATAATCACATCACCACAGTAGTCAGGAAATCCTTCTGCATGGCACACCTCATCAAAAGAATTTTCTCATCCAGGAAAAAAGAGGTCATTGTTCCCCTCTACTCATCACTCATTAGACAAATTATAGAGTACAATGCCCCTTTTGGTATGTACCTTACAAGACATCTACAAAAACTCGAAAGGCCGCAGAAATACCTCACAAAGAGGATTACCATCCTCAAACAGATGCCCTATGCAGACCATCTCAAAAAAACCCAGCTTTATTCCATCGCATTTCACCTACTCAGAGGTGATCTCTGCCTAACATACAAAGATATGTCAAACCCACAGCTATTGGACATACTCCACTTAAAGAACTCCCAATCTCTCCGAGCTACATGCTCTAGGGACCTAAACCTTGTCACCACAATAAACAGAACATGTTGGAGGGATAGATTCCTATCCCAGAGACTTCCCATACTCTGGAACAAACTACCTATCTATATCAAACAAAGCTCCTCATTAGCACTCTTCAAGAAAAATCTTGATGATTGGATGGGAAATAGGAAATTCACCCCGGGGATCACCTCTGTGGCTCTGCTCGACAGGGGCACAGGAAAATAATTTTCTTGGGTGCCGAAAGCCAGGGTACCTTTTTGGCTTATATAGGCCCTAGGGCCAATATCATAGTACATACCTATGAACCTATATATATATATATATATATATATATATATATATAATGTGGGTCTACTTTGTTTGATAGAAAACACATTTCACTGAAACTCATTTCTTCGAAGCCTCATTTCACTAAAAATGAATTGCCTGAACACAATTCACTGAAAGCTCACTTCATTGAAAACTCATTTGAGTGAACTCATTTTGTCTAAACAGGTATATGCCCTGTTCTCTACTGTAATGCTATCCTAGAGTTAGAATATATAGTAAGGGGGGTGTGTGGGGGGCACACAGACTTTGATTCTTACAAGTCAAATGAATAACTCTATCCAGAAAATAATACATACCCAAACTGTGCTGTGCCCCCCACACCCCCCACCTATATATACTAACTCCAGGATCGCACTACAGTGGGGAACAGGGCATACACCTGTTTAGACAAAATGAGTTTCAGTCAAATATGCTTTCAGTGAATTGTGCTCAGGGAATTCATTTTCAGTGAAATGAGACTTCGACAAAATGAGTTTCAGTGAAATGTGTTTTTGATCAAACAAAGTAGACCTATATATATATATATATATATATGTAATCCCCAATTTCATTTCCCCGAAGTATGGATATTTTGAATTAGCGCTTATAGTGTTGTGGTGTGTGAATGGTAAGATGTGAGTTTGGGTATGTATGTATGTGTATTTCTGTTGGTTAGGGGCTTTAGTGTCTGTCAGTGTGTGTTTTGACTGTGATGTGTGTGTGCGAGGGTGTGTATAATGTGTGGGAGTGTTGCTTGTGTGTGTCTGATTGTGCGATCTCAGAGTTAGTATATATAAGTAGGGGAGGTGTGTAGGATATTATATTTCAGTTGGGGGGAAGTGGTGTGTATGTGCTTTTGTGTGCTGTATCTGTAGTGTAGCGTCGGGGTTTTGAATTTTGGGGTTTTAGAGTTTCGGTGTTTGGTGCTGCGGTGGTGGTTCTGCGGTAGCATTGTAACCTCACAGTAAGACGTTGTCCTGTTCGATTCTCAGCTAGAGCGTCTTCTGTGTGGAGACATGCGTGAATGGGTATACCTTTGTTGAAGGTTGTGCATCAGGGCCGGCAACTTGGCACGTAAAAATCTACTGCCAATCATTAGTGGACCAGAGTTCTGCTGTGGTGACCCCTAACTGGAAAAAGCTGAAAGACACAACAACAAGGGTTTCGGTGTTTGGTGTCTTTGGCTATATAATTTTGAAATACAGAAATTCGAGATTTCAGTATTTTGAAATTACATAGTGAATCCATATATTTATATATATATATATATATATATATATATATATATATATATATATATGTGAGAGTGTGTGATGGTCGGTGTGTGTGTGTGTGTGTGTGTGTGTGTGTGTGTGTGTGTGTGTGTGTGTGTGTGTGTGTGTGTGTGTGTGTGTGTGCGCGCGCGCGCACGCGCACGCGTGTGTGTGCCTACATTTTTTTATTAACTGACAGACCAAAATATTCTCTGCTCTGTATTTGTTTTACCATGCATAACAGCTTTGTGTAATTTTTCTCTTCTTTACTGCACATTTTGGTAGAACCGATTGTGAGATTAAATACATTGTCAGAAAAGAATTTGTTTAGTATTGCAGCTAGGGGAAAAAATATGATGGTAAAGGCTTTTTGGGAAGAATATAATAAAAAAGGCAAAAATACCTAGCTTAAAACAAAAACAAACTTGCAGTCACCAGGAAAGTTCTGCTGACTAAAAGTTTGTTTTGGTTTTAAGTTTAGGTTGTTACCGACTGATTCTTGTTTTAGAAGTACCTAGCTACATTCTGAGGGCATCAGTCAGATTATTTAGCTTTCAATTTATACCACCTCGCTATATGGACTACATCACCAACACCATGTTCTAGCTCCTGCCTTAATCTTCTGCTAACCACTTCCTCTCTTTAAGTTATAGCTACACTAGTACATAGTGCATATAATGTTTTACTTATATTATGAAGCATCTATGGCTTGAATTTCTCCAATATTTTATTCATAGATTCATAGATTAGTACTAGGCTAACTACCCTTGCGAGCCATTTTAAGCCTAGACAATTATCCCCTGTGAGATTCAAACCCTGTACCTTGTGTCTGTAAGGCAAACACCTTAACCTTTAGGCCATCCTCCCAGCCCCATAAATTCCCTATTCCCTATCATATTGTTATTGATGTATCTGATGTTTAACTATAGCATTGTTTGTAATCATCTGTAGACTAGGGATTGTATCCACCCATGGCTATGCCAGAAATCTGTCAGCTCTGATCAGTGTACTAGCCCAGTAAACGCACATAAATGAAAAAATAATAAAGCAAAATATATCTGTGAATGAAAAGTGTGTGTGTGTGTGTGTGTGTGTGTGTGTGTGTGTGTGTGTGTGTGTGTGTGTGTGTGTGTGTGTGTGTGTGTGTGAACACAAGTGTACGTGTATACATATGCAGGTGTCCTGTGATGAAATGAAGTGGATGGCATTCCATCAAGGACAAGTTTTTTTAGCTTATGCCCATTGTCTGCCAAAACAGGCTCTGACTCCTCACTTACCCTGAGCAGGATAAAGTCGGTGTGAAGTATGGTGGACAAGAACTATGATCCTTGGATGTCCTCCATTGCCTACAAACTAAATCTAAAATTGGGTCTATATCAGAAGACTGAAAAATCATAACTGCGAACACTGATAATGTCGAAAAGACCGGACCTCGAAGTGCTTTGTGTCAGATCGCGGTACAGTGAATATTGGAATATTTGCCCTTTCCTCACTGTAGTGCGATCTTGGAGGTGGAATATATATTTAGCAGCAATAGCAAGTTTCTATGCTGAAGCGTTCGTGGTTATGATTTTTCAGTCTTGTAATGCAGACCATCTAAAATCTCATGGTACCAGTGGTATGGTCTCTCAAGTCATGCACCACTGGCACTAAACAGATTCAAGCATAGAAAAGACATACCAGTATGAGTCGAATACATGCATCCGTGCTTCATGAACATACAGGAAACGTCTCTGAGTATGGGGCTATACCATCTATACCAAAGAATATGCTTCACACTGAGCACCTTACCGAGCAGTCTTCAGCCTAGCTTGCATGCCTTCCAGTGCCCACTTGCCCAAACAACTGCATTTTGAATAATCTCTTGCATTCACACACAGAAACACACACACAGACACACATTTACAGACAGAAAGCACATTTTTCTCTACATGCTTTTTGCCTCCCTGTCTTCCAAATATCAGCTCCCTCCATAGGTCAAGGTACCATTTGTGAATGCAGCTGTCAATGTGGAGGCCCCATTGGCATCCACACTTCCACAAATGCCTCAGTGTGTGTGTGTGTGTGTGTGTGGGTGTGTGTGTGTGTGTGTGTGTGTGTGTATGTGTGTGTGTGTATGGCTGTATCCCTCTATCTATCTATTTACCTGTCTATCTATATGGCTCTATTATTTGTGATTGAATGATCACAACATTGACATCTGTTTGATCAACACCATTTGGTCAACATAAACAGATGGTCAACACGTGCAAAAGATTAGCAAGTCCTGGGTAGGGGAATATTCCCTTTTCCTGGGTACTGTGTGATCTCAGAGTTAGTATATATAATTAGTAGGGGGAGTAAGGAGCAGGGGAGTGTGCGCCTCCTGCAAAAACACCAAAACACTTGCTGTTAGTTTAGCAGCTCCTTGGAGCATCTGCACAGTGTATCACCATTTTGATTTTCAATGTTTGTATGTCAATATTGTGAATGTTGATGTATGTCATGATCATTTGATCACAAATAATACAGCCACGATCCATATATATATATATATATATATATATATATATATATATATATATATATATATATATATATATGAACTGTATTGTTATATCGAGTTGTAGCTGTGTTAAACTGCAATTCATTTAAACAATCCCATTGGAAACCCAAAGGACATTTTGACATTGATGTTTTGTTGGTCAGTGATGACTTAACTCCATGATGTGTAGTATATATATATATATATATATATATATATATATATATAGTTATAACGCTTGGTTGTCATGTTACTTGGTTAACACAAAAAACAGCAAACAAAACATGTCAACAAATCATTATACAGAAAAAATGGTACACCTCAGTGGATAAACGTCATATAACACAAAGTCCCAGAGGCAAAAAAAACAAACAAATAGTGTATAGGAAGAAGCATGGCAAAAAACACACCATATAAATAGTTTATTGGTAAGCGCTTTCGAAGCAGCTCAAAGGTGCTTCATCAGACCATTTAAAAACCACTACATTCTCCTTTAATAATCACACATCATCAATTACATCACCAAGTGAACAAATCTTTAGATCAGAAATACAACATACTAAGTCCCAATACATTGAAAAAGGAAACAAATATCCTTTTCCTATGACACCCCAAAACCTGACCACATTCATCTCAAATTTGTCTGAACAGTGGCAGTGTTACAGAAAGATTTTTTTTTATTTTTTAAATTTAAGATGCAAGTTAGGGTTAAGGTCAGGGTCAGGGTTAGGCTTATCATGCACCAGTAACTGCTCTACCTTAGTAATATGTGCTAACCTTAACCATGCCCCTGCCCCTAACATGTATCTTAAACTGAAAGAAAACTGCTCATAACACTACCACTATGCAGGACAGCTCAGACACTCACCACACACACACACACACACACACACACACACACACACACACACACACACACACACACACACACACACACACACACACACACACACACACACACACACACACACACACACACACACTAAATATAAGCCATAACCTAACCTTAATCCTAACTCTAAACACTCAGAATCACAATGCACCTCACTTACCTGTTTTGATGAAACACACACCTGACAAAAATCTATTCAGTAAACTAGCCATTTGACCAAATAACACTGAACTTCTGCTTGTCAGCTAAAGCATTCACTGATCAAACAAATAGAACCCTTTTATATATATATATATATATATATATATATATATATATATATATATATATATATATATATATATATATATATATATATATATATATATATATGTATAGGTTCATAGGTGTGTACTAGGCTAATGGCCCTGGAGCCTTTACAAGCCTAGCCCATAGGATTACCCTGGCATCTTGCCACCCGACACCCGACCTTAGTTCCCAGTGCCTCTGCCGAGTAAAGCCACTGGACTGATCTCTGGGGTGAATTTTCTATTTCCCATCCACTCATCAAGATTTCTCTTGAAGAGGGTCAGTGAGGTGCTCTGCCTGACATGTATGGGAAGTCTATTCCATAGCATGGGCAGTCTCTGGGTTATGAACCTATCCCTCCAGCATGTTTTGTTGAGTGTGGTAATGAGGGTGAGGTCTCTGGAGCATGTGATGCGGAGGGATTGGGATATACGTATATATGTATATATATATATATATATATATATATATATATATATATATATATATATATATATATAGGATCATAGGAAGTTACTAGGCTAATGGCCCTAGGGCCGTTACAAGCCTAGCCAAAATCTACCTTTATTGCCATCATCAGATCATCAGCACCTATTGACTGAGACAGGTGGAACCCCCAGGGTGAATTTACAGTAACCCATCCAATTGTCCAGACTACATTTGAAGAGGGCCGATGAGATGCCCTGTTTGACATGAAGTGGGAGTCTGTTCCTCTGGGAGGCAAATCTGTCCCTCCAGCAGGTTCTATTAATATCACATATCAGGTTAAGGTCTTTAGAGAGAGTAACCATGTACCATTTGTCTTGCGGATATGCAGCATTTCCAATAAAGCAGGGTCAGAGATTGACTTATATGTAGGGCAGAGACTGGCTCTGAGTAATCTGAATGAAACTGAATAAAGTGACAGCGATTTCAGACCATCCACATCTGATAGATGCTTAAGACCTTGAATTTTCCTTGTGAGGAAACTTTGTGGTCTCTTTAATTGCTGCAGATGCTTGGAAAGGTACAAACCAAAAGGGGCATTGTACTCAGTTATTGGCCTGATGAAGGAAGAGTACAGGGAGGTTATAACTTATTTTTTTCAATGCCCTTACTTATGAGATGAGCAATATAGAATGCCCTTCTTACAACTGTGGAGACATGGTGATCAAAGGTTAGGTTACTGTCAACCTGTGTGCCCAGGTCTCTCACCACTGAGTACATACTTAGGGTGTTGCTGTTGATGTGGTAGTTAGCAGGAGCATCACTCTTACCGAAAGGGATGATAATACATTTTTTTTCCATTGAGTTTAAGGACACAACTTTGGCACCAATCATTTGTTTGGGTAAGACCATCTTGTAGGATGTTGACATCATTTGGAAATTCTATGACCGCTCCCAGTTTGGAGTCATCAGCAAACCTTGTCAGCCTCAGACCTTTAGTTTTTGCTTGTACTTCGGAGAAATAGATTTCAAACAGTAGAGGTCGCGAACTGAACCCTGTGGAACACCACTGGTTACAAGTCTGCTGTTGGAGGTGGATTCCCATATTTTAATTATATGTGTTCTATCAGTGAGCCAGCTAGTGACCCATATAATGATATAACGGTTGATACCTAGCTGGGTGACTTTGTCCATGCATACTGCAACACATACATTAAAATACTAAATTTTTGCTCTGCAAGCCTTTACATGGATAACATCATAGCAATCATTTGTCATTTAAAATATCATCACCTTCTTTGGTTTCTGTTTCCCTTTCACTTTAATAATTATATATTTCAAACAGGAAGGGCATGTAATTGTTTCATGTTTGGAAACTACTGCCCCTCAAAAATTAAGATTTGTGTCACTTCCTCAGGCACTGTTATTACTGCTAGATAAATGATGTTATTATTTTAAAACAGTTTTAGTCAGAATACTTTGTTAAATAATTACTCTCAAATGCACTTAAACATAATATTACACTGGTATGCTGTCCTTCTTACTGTCATAAATTCTGTTTTGGGGCACTGTATTAAAGCACTGATCAGAGAGAATCTCTTTTGTAGACATCAGTATTAAGTTATCCCAATAATTCTCAAGAGGTACAGGAGAAAATTTTAAACGGTTGGTAAGTTGTAATTATGGATCATTTAAACATTTTTGCAAAGAGACACAATAATCTTTCAGTGATAACCACCTTCCCATTCTCAAATATAAGGAATGCAATAGTGGACATTTAATACAGATTTTGAAGTGCACTATTGTTAATATTGAAATGTGACTTCAGTAGCTGACCTTATGTATACTGAAAACAAGAGTGTCATTTGCTACCTATGTTTTTGTGTCGTCTAGGTGTGTTTAAGGGAAGACAAAAAAAAGAGTACAAAGATATTCAGAACCATTACTAACACATGAAGACCACAAACATGCCATTGACATAGCTTTATACCATGGTTAGCATGTATGACTCTATTCAGGTTTTGAGATGAATGACAAAAGCTGTTAAGTCTAATTACTTAGAGATACGTATGTTAGGCATCATTGATCCTTGTGATCCTTTGCATAGTATTGCTTGTCTAGTCTTAAACAAAACAAGAATAAACAAAACTGTTTAATTATCATGAAGGAAAAGTTCAACACTGTTAACAAAGGTTGCCGTGTTCTCTTGTAGTAAGACGGAAGGTAAATGCATAAGTATCAAACAGGATTTTATAACCTTTTAATCCAAAGGAAGCTATGACAAGTTGCACTTCCATTTTGTTTCAGGTAGAATTTCAGAGCTGAAGTCAGGTTTTTTTTTCCAACCAAAGTTTTTTTCCACCAAAGTAGCGAGTATGAAATGCGGTGCACGTACCTTCTTAGGAGTACTCTTCTAATGATCAGTTACCAAAATCTGGAACCACGGACTCTGCTCTCCTGTCTTCCAGTTCTGCTTAGCAAGTTCACTTCACTTCTGTAATTCCACTGGTTCAAAAGGCCAGTAGTTTTCAAATATTAAATATGCACTGCAGATGTCCTCCAACAACTGATGGGACTGAAACAAATTGCAGCATGTCAGTTTGCGTACCTTTGTGAATAATGAGCACTGCCTTCTCTAGTAACTTGGAAAAAAAAACAACTGAAAAAAGGATCTACTTGTAGCCTTAACTACCACAGCCATCAGCACCAATATTAATCCAGCCCTGTGCACTGCAGTGCTGTAGGAATAAGTGATTTTTACAGAAACTTGTATGATACAGCTAAACACGTGGAAAGGGTCTTGAAGGAGATATTGTATGTTTAAGCCATTTCAGCAATAATGCATACTGCACAGGGAACTGGAAGGTTTCCCCCAATTCATGTTTTGTCTTCCTCATTAGGTACAGCTGAGTGATTTAAGTACATAACAAGTAGGAAAATCCCTTACTTACACTCTGGATTGCCGTATTGTGATTATACAATGGATCTACATTTAAGCTATGCTATTACTTACAATAGCCAGCCTTAGGCATAGGCCAACTAGGCGCTGCTCTAGCAGGGCACTTTTCTAGTAATCTGGATGGTGTAGATAGACCAGCATGGGGCACAGGGTGGTATTGGGAGGGGGGGCGCTGTGGAGACCTTTAGCCTAGGGCACCAGTTCACGAAAGGCCGGTCCTGTTATAGATAACATTGCTCAGCCTAAGGTTTACGATCAACCTATGACATGTTTTGACAAAGGAAATCGCAGCATTTCACAACTCATTTGCATAATCAACAACTTCTAATCAAATAGTTTTGACTGTCACATAATGTCAATCTTATCAAACCACTGAAATAAATGCATATTTTTGCAGTAAGACAAACAAGTGGAAGTATGTTGTTTACACACACAGAATTAAGAAACAACCTCATTTTTTTTTTCAGAATAATCAGTTCTTTCCTTCTTGCATTCTTCTTCCAAGATTTTTATCTTTGTTTTTTTACCCTCAGTGCAAGGTGATTGGTTATTGGTGCTGGTAGCTCTAGTTCATGTCAACAGATGTTGTGCTATTAAGAAGTACATTAAAAAAGTTGAAAATTACGCTTTTAAAAAGTTGCTGACCATTCTGGCCTACATTTGAGCAGATATAGCTATTGGCGAATCACTGAGAGATAATCTTTTTAAATAATCCTTTGCTTATAATCATTATCAAAGGTTGAACCCTGACTTGCCTAATATTAAGACATCACTCCTTAAAATTGAATTCTTCTTTAGTGCTTTTTTCATTCTGCACTGAAAATGGACCTGACCTGAGAAATGTAGCACTTCATGAATGCACTTGTGCCATGACAGCTACAAGGTTTACTTAAAGGCAGTAGACTTGGGGTGCATTCAGTAACACAGAATCAGACCTTGTGATACTGCCAGGGTGTGTCCAAAACTAGCATAAGCATGTATGTGAATGTAACTCTGTGAAAAATCATAGAAACTATGAGCAAACCTCTTTTAAACACAAGAAACTAATTTGCTTCTCTGTCCCATTTATGTAGATCCAACATTCTTCCAACAAATGAACCCAAGTTTAATACGAATGATTAAAAATCCCATTCCATATTTATTTTCATGCATCTTTATCTCTTTGTGGCTTTTATTTTACCTTTGAATGCGCTGCCTTGTCTGTAAAAGTTGCATATCAGTATAACAAATTGAATGTTAAAATGAATGTAGCACAGACTGATCTGGGCAGGGACTGTACAAGTCAAGATAACAAAGATCTTTAGCACTTTGCATGCACAGTACAACATCTGCAGACTGAGGCATGGCATGCACAGTACAACATCTGCAGACTAAGGCATGCGGCTCCGGTGATCTCATCTTGAATGATGACAAATTGCACAGTGTTTGGTACACACATCAATGTGCAGCTATATGATACAGGTGAGACAACTAAAGCAGGATGTTGTCCTGAGTGGGTATTTATATTTTTGTCTTGGGCATATAGCCCTTACTGCAATAAGACTGATAAGAAGCATTTCCTAAGCATAAATCTGGAGCACGGTGAGGCCATGAGATGGAAGTGAAGGAATGTTATACATGCCCTTAAATAGTAGATACAGTATATGTGCTGGTTTTGACACTGTGCAAGAGACACAGGACTTTACAAGCAAAAGATTAGGGCTGCGGTGAAATGCAGAGTAATAGAAAGACAGGCAGTGTAAACATTTTTAGTGTTTTCGAATTTGGGAACATTTTTCTTTTACCTGATAGCCAGGTTTGGTTATGAATACATGCTTAGACGTCAGGTGCTCCAGACTGACTGTATAGGTACAGGCCAGGACTGTGGCTATTGAAGGATGTGCATCAGCAGGCTAAGGTTACAAACCCATTCTTAGCAGCAGCTAAAAGCAAGGCTGGGGATTCAGGAACTGTGCACTATAATTGACTATAATATAAACGTTTTAATGATACTTACTGGCCATCAGCAAAGCTAGCCAAAAGGTGGCTGACTGAAACATCCATATAGAAAACCTACCGTTTCATGTCACTCAAAGTACTATTTCTGAAAGACCATAGATTTCTACTGTAGTAGGAATTTGTATAAATTAAAAAAGCACTAAACTTTAAGCTACCTCGCAGTCGCATACTGTTATTATGGCTACTAGAGAATGCATTCTGGCTAGAGACACTCTCTCCATTTAGACAGGCTGGCTGTTAAATTTTTACCAAAAGCTACTATCAATTAATATTACAGTCACCGTGTGTTAATCCTTCCCTGTAAGATTCATCCAGCACAGTAAAATTGCTCCAACATTCCCTTCCACAAATCTTCCCCCAATTAAAAACTATACATTTTGACTCAGTTGCCGATCTACCAAACTTTTACTTTGCAATCATCTGTCTCTTTTACAGCTGTTCATAGTGTCCTTGGTTTCTTTTTTGTAAAACACAGAATTCTTTTAATAGGGCATCTTTTCTACATCTCTAAACCCTTAACTCATGTACCCATTCTGCCTCTATGCTCTGACATAATTCCCTCTGAGTAGAAAACTGTCAAATGATCTGTCTCCCTAAAATCAGCAGTATTGCATCCCCAGATTATTTTTACCTGATCTCAGGTTCCCACATTTTATCAGAATTTTAGATAAGTTTGTCTGTAAACAAATATTGTCCTTCACTAATGACTGCCACATTACATAACTTTCTGCATGGATTTTGACCTGCCTTCATTACCAAAAACAGCTTTATTTCTGGCCACAGATCACATTACCTGAAATAGGGGTGAGGGATGACTCATAGGGCATACATTTAAGACCTCAAAAGGGCTCTTGATTAAGTTAATTATTCCTTATTGATTGAAAAAGCTTGGTAGAATCATAGGTTCTTCTGAAGAACTCTTTAAACATGGCAGCAGATGAAATCAGTAAAGCTAAAGGATTCTTCTTTATTCATCAATTTTGGTTTATTTTACTTTTGTGTATTTATCATTTGTTAACCAGTAGCTGGACTGGTCACAGACCCTTTTCAGTCATGACCCAAACCACCTGGTAGATACAGTGACATTACAGAAGTGATGCAAATACAGCTATTATTAATTTTCATATAAAAGGCAGATGAACAGTTATTGACACTGAATATGCACAAGGCAGTGATAATTATATAGTAGAAAAAAAACTCACATAGTCAAAGCAATGATTAAGGTATTTGCTTAAACTGCTGTACATACACAGATTAAGATATAACACAAGTGACATCAGTGATCCTATATAACAGAATATCAGATCTTCTAACATAGGTCAATCAAGTTTATTATCCATTAGTGAAACCAATTAAACCATTTTTTATAAAATCTAGATATGAGATTAGTTTCTGGTACCACTACCCAGGCTCTTGAAGCATCCACATTTTTATTATTTACTGGGATCCAGTTTTTTTTTCTTAAACAATAACATCTTATCCATTGAAAGTATTCATTAAATAAATGATTCCAAGTGGATGGTGCAGGTTTTCTAAAAGCCTTTTTGCAGATAGCTAGTGAATATTGCAGCCTGTATAATTTTTGACTTTCATGACATCTCACATTTAATTTTCCATGTCTTTGGGGTTACTAATAGCATGACTGGAGTACACCCCATTCCTAAGTCAAAGTATGATTAAAGTTCATGAAATTAGTATTGTTTCAGTTTTTGATGTTGGCCAAAAGTGTTTTTTGCAGCACCTGCAATATGCCCAGATTTGACTCCTGCAATTCATATGGAGTTAGATATGCTGGTAACATATCTAAATAAGACTGTAAATTCTTTTTTATGAGATCTGTTGCTCCTACTTCTATTGGAAGTGTCTGCGAATCCTTCTTCTACAATGCCCTCACTTCTGCCTGCAAATCCTGGCCTTTTATGACTTTGTTTTCCTCTGTGGTTACTGGGTGTAGCAATTTCAATGATCAATGCTACTTTTGTCTTCTTTTCATGTACCACTATATCTGTTTTCCTTGCATCTGTTTTTTGAATTGTTGGTAGTAGGTGATCCCATGTGTTATAAATGTCATCATTCTTTATAATGTTTTGTGGCTTATGTTTCCAGTGCTTCTCAGCTACTTCAGTATTGCAATGTTTGCACAATCCATAGTGCAACAGTCTTGCCACATTATTATGCCTTTCAGTAAACAGGCCCCTTGCCATTAATGTATCACATCCAGCAACAAGGTGTGTGACTGTTTCCAGTTCTGTTTTACAGAACCTGCATTTGTCTGTTTCTCCCACATGTTCAATGGACTTTAACTGGTCCTCTTTATGGGGCTGCTCATAGTTTCATAGGTTCATAGGTTGGTACTAGGCTATCAGCCCTAGGGCCTATACAAGCCTAGCCATAACAATTCCCTGGCTATTTCTTCCCACATTATTTACTTTCCTGGACCCCTGTCTAGCAGGGCGACTGACATGATCCCTGGGGTGAATTTCCTTTCTCCCATCCAATCGTCAAGGTTCCTCTTGAAGAGGTCCAAAGAGGCACTCTGCTTGACATGTATGGGCAATCTATTCCAGAGTCTGGGGAGTCTCTGGGTCAAGAACCTATCCCTCCAGCATGTTTTGTTTATTGTGATGACAAGGTTTAGATCCTTGGAGCGTGTAGCTCTGAGGGATTGGGATTTCTTTAAGTGTAGCATGTCCAACAGCTCTGGGTTTGACATGGCCTTGTATGTTAAGCAGAGATCGCCTCTGAGTAGACGATATGTGACAGAGTATAGCTGGAGTTTTTTAAGGCGGTCAGCGTAGGGCATCTGCTTTAGGTCTGTGATTCTTTTAGTGAGGTATTTCTGAGGCCTTTCCAATTGTTGCAGATGTCTTGAGAGGTACATACCAAATGGGGCGTTGTATTCTATAATGGGTCTAATGAGGGATGAGTACAGTGGGACAATGACCTCCTTTTTTCTGGATGAAAATCCCTTTGTGATGAGGTGTGCCACATAGAAGGATTTCCTAACTGTTGTGGCGATGTGGTTAGTATTAGCCTTTCATCTTTTGATTTAAAGTCACCTCTCCTTAACCATTCCTGTGTCAGACCCTGATTGGCATGAGGAGTTTTCTGTACTTGCAAACATATTTATGCCTTTTCCACATTTCTTGCCTTCTCGTCTGATCTTCCTCTTTAGATTTCTTCTTCTGTTCTTTTGGCACACTCACTTGCTGCCTGATTTGAGTCTGTTTCTGGTTTGGTTTCCTTTCCTACTTGACACTGATATGCCTCTGCTAAA
Organism: Protopterus annectens; assembly: GCF_019279795.1. Classification (NCBI taxonomy): domain Eukaryota; kingdom Metazoa; phylum Chordata; order Ceratodontiformes; family Protopteridae; genus Protopterus; species Protopterus annectens. The sequence goes on from NC_056746.1 coordinate 538,166,315, forward strand.
TTAAGCAGGGAAGTCATCTTAGATTTGCTTTCTTCATTTCAAAACCTTCATTATGTGTGAGGTCATCAGATATATATTCAGTCCTACAACTGCAGATCTATATGTGCAATCAATTTTGAAAAGGCCCATACCTTCTTCAGAACGAGGGATATATAATCTTAGTATACACTAATTTTTAAATATCATGTGATAAGTGTGAAGCATTTTTCTTGTTTCCCTGTCCAACTGATCCCATACCCTTTGGGGCCAGTCAGTCACCCCAAAACCTTAAGTTAGAACAGGAAGAGCAAATAGGTTTATAGCTTGAACTTTGTTTGAAGATGTCAGGGCTGTTCTCAGTACTAATTTTAGTCTTCTAAAATATTCCTTATTGAGTTTTGTTTGCATTTGTTCATGTTTTGTTGCTGATCCTTCATCATTTACCAAATATTTATATACTTCTTCCTACTCAAGTTCCTTTATATCACATTCCTGTCCCAGAATAATATTTGTCTTGGCACTGCAGTTTCCCTGCTTTAAATGTTGCTTTTGCACATTTATCAAGACCAATTG
>NC_056746.1:538471866-538674366 GCF_019279795.1 Protopterus annectens
ATATAAGGGCTATACATAAAAATATTCATTCACCTATTTGAGGATCTTAGAATTAGAAATACCCATCAAACTAGGTGGAAGCTGACTTGTTATAAGTCAGACCAAAGGCAGGGCCTCATGTAAGTTGAGAGTCTGATGCTTTTGTTGTGCTTGACACTGCTTTCCCTGGTAATTTGTTAAGCAGAGCACCTTTGCCTGAAGCTAATTCAAATGGGCATGGGGTAAATACTGGTGAAGAACCACAATGCCTGTGGAAAGAGAAAATGTCAAATTAGCAGCTGCCTGTACGTAGCTACGGATACAAAAAATGATGACTAGTAGAATGTGTCTCAGTACGGCATAAAATAGAACAGTACGCAAGGAAAAGTAAATTCAACAAATGCATGGATAGTGCAAAATCTCTTACACGAAGATGCCTACAAGTTATTGAGTGGTGGTCTGAAGCAGCAGGACATAATGAAAACAACAAACACTGGGTTAAAAACATATTCTGATAGGTTGTATTTCAAGAACCTTGGAATGATAGCTTGGGGGTCAACACTACCAAAAATGTTTTCCCAAACTGTGAATGGGCCCAAATGATTACAGTTTAACCAGTAGCATAGCTAGAGTGGGGCAAATGGGGCAAACATGGGCACAATGTTTTAGGAAGTGTGATCAGCAGCTCCATTTTTGTTTATTTATTTTTAGATTTCACATAGGTTCATAGGTGTATACTAGGCTAACAGCCACTCAGGCCTTTATAAGCCTAGCCAAGCATCCCAAATGTATCCTGCATATTTATGTGCCTTAATGTTATTTTAAGGGCTATATGTAAGCTAGGACAAGATTTGCAGGCTGCCTCTGTCCATTAGAGACATAAGGGCTAGATCTGGGTGCATTTCCGATTTTCCATCCACTGTTTCAGACTTCTCTTGAATAAGATTAGGGAAGAGCACTGATTTACATGGATGGGAGGCCTGTTCCAGACCAGGGGAATTTTCTGAGATACAAACCTGGCCCTCCAACATGTACTATTTATGTCAAAAGCAAAGTTTAAATATCTAGGTTAAGTTATTCTGATGCTATTTGTTTTGCTGATGAGTAAAAGGCCCATCAGAGTGCGATCCAGGGATGCCTTGCATGCCAGGCATATATTGACTTTCAATGTTGGTCGAAATCTAGGTTACTATCTACAAACATACCCATATCTGTTACTCCTGGGTTAGGGGTGTGTTATTGATGAGGTAATTTCCTTGCGTAGCTGATTTCCCAGATTTTATTTATTTATTGACATTTATTTACCAAGGAAGTGTGACTGGGTAATAAATACCCATTTTCAGCAGTGGCCCAGGGAGAAAAGCTCCAGAGAGTTAAATAACACCAAATAAAACAGTAATACATATGTCATTACAAAACACGTATACATACAATTTGACAGTGGAATACACAGTATACAATAAAGGATGTGGAGACATCAATGATGTAATAATAAAAGAAAAAAATACAATTAAATATGACAATAAGTACATAAAAAAGTATAAGAAGCATAGTCTTCAATGTTACGAAATAATCAAAAAAGATGATACAAGTTCCCCCTAAGAATGGGAAGAGGTCAGATGTTGAAAGGATATAGATAAATGGTATGATGAAAGGTTAGTAAGAATGTAAAGTATTTCTTGCTGTAGATCATACAGTAGAGGTGCATGGGCATAGCCATGAGTTAGTGAGAACATCTTTGGCAGCAGACTTAAATACATCTGGATATAGTTCTAATTGAATTTGGGACATATAGTCTGGCCATCCAGTATGAGTATAAACTTCGCCCTATACTTTTTTTGGTTTATAGATTTTAAGCAGGTTTTTGCCTTGACACCACAGAGAGTGATTTGGGAAATAGTGATGAAATACTGAGGAGACAGAAGGACAGGTGCAGAGGTCATATAGTATGTTATGGGTTAGATGAAGTTGTGTATGGGCTAGTTGATGTGGGAGTTCTAGCTAGATGAGTGCACACAATGTAGAGCAAAATCAGGTTAGCTGCAAATCTAGCTACCTTATTATAGCACCGCTCTAGTTGTGATTTAAGAGAGATCTGGAGGTCAATTAAAATAGGTGAGCCATAGAGAAAAGAGGGTAAAATATAAGAAATGGCTAGGGTGATTCTTCTAGAAGGATTAAGGAATGTTTTTGCTCTGTATAGCCAACCTAGCTCTTGATGAGTTATTTTTGCACAATTTTGTATGTGAAAATCAAACTTTAAGTTCTCAGCTATGGTGACTCCAAACAATTTGTTGTAGTAAACTACGTCAAAAGCTGTATTGGTAATGTGGAAGTTACGTTTAGCAATTGTATGGAACTTTGGAAGAAATAATAGTAGTTGTTTATTTTTTTTGGGATTAAGTAAAAGTTGGATTTCATGGAGCCATAGTCCAACTGAGTAGAAGGCATCTTGTGTCATGGATTGTAGTTGTAGTGGGCTGTCAGATGTGCAGATGACAGAGAGTTATCTGTGTACTGAGTATGGCAACATTGTTGACAGGACGTATACAGGTTATTGAGGAAAATGTTTAAGAGCAGTGGATCAAGAATAGAGCCTTGAGGAACACTTCTTTTAACCAGGAGAAAATGAGAGAGAGAGAAGACAGCCATTCGATAGATTAGTATGTCTCAGACAGGTAGTTAAGAGAAGAACAAAACAGTCGATTTGGAATGGCCTGGAGAGGACATTTGAGTTAGAATTTTCTCAAGTGACACAGTGTCAAATGTTTTTGAGATATCTAGAGAAACAGAAGAAATGCATTTTCCTTGGTCTCTGTCCTTATTAATGGTATCAGAAAAGTTGAGGAGAGTTGTAGTGGTGCTATAGTCTGGTCAGAAACCATGCTGGGCTAGTAGAGATTTCAGGTTGATTAAATGGTTGGGGAAAGCTGAAAGTAAGAGAGTCTATGATGTTAATGAAGAAAGTGCTAAATTTGATAACCGTTTCTGAGGGGGGTAAGTCTGGATAGGGGTTTGTAAGAAGGGAAAGCCAGGATCAAGAATTTTCTTAATTAATCTCCAGTATTTCTTTGGATTTTTTTTGTGATTATCTCATGTGTCTGTATAATTATTTTGTCTAGGTGAGTTTGCTTCTTGGTGAGGTAATGCAACTGTCTGTATAGATGTAAGGTTTGAAGAGGTTTTATCTTTGTGCCATTGTCACAGCATATGCTGAGGTACATAAGGGCAACCTTCCTCAACCCCAAAGACCTTCCAGGCATTCATCTTACAAAAGAATCCTCAACAACCTGAAAAACACTCCCCCAAAACAACAGCCAACAGAACATGTACAGCTACACCCCCTGAAGCCTCAGCCACAAAGTCCGTAAAGCAAGCCAGCACACTGCCCAATATTTTAGTTACAGGACACTCCATTCTAAGACATACATATGTCCCACTCACCAGACTAAGTAAGGAGAAAATCACAATCAGTTGTCTATCTGGGACCAGGCTCCACCAAGTCATCCACACATTCAAGTCATTAGAACAAAAGCACTGCTATGACTCAGTCATAGTCCATGTGGGGGTAAATGACCTGAGGCATACCTTCCTGGACTACATGAAGATAGACATTATGGAGCTTTTGGACTATGTGCCTAGCATTGAGTAGCATATTACTGTCTCAGAGGATTATGCCACAATATGAAGAAAATATTATTAACTTCAATATTTGGCTTAGTTTCTTGACTCATTCCACAGGGATACAATACTTGTCACTCAGCATGGGATGATATGGTAAAATCAACAAATTCAACAATATATTCCTGAATAGTGTAAATAGCTTTGCCCCTACCAAAGTAAAAGAGTAAAAAATACTCAATACCCTTAGCTGATTCATTTGACTATAATTCTCATGAAAAACATGATAAAGATGTACTACATAGAAGGACTTTCTGACCACAGTGGCAATGTGGTGGTCGAAGGAGAGGTTGCTGTCAACCTGTGTCCCCAGATCTCTTATAACACCTTCAATGTTCAGTGGGCTCTCATCGATGTGGTAATTAGTGGGAACTGAGTTTTTCCCAAAGGGGATGACGACGCATTTTTTTTTGCGTTAAGCTTAAGTCCATGGTTTCGTCACCAGTCATTGGTCTCAATGAGGCCTTTCTGTAGGATGTCTGCATCACTTGGGGAGTTAATAATGGCTCCCAGCTTGCAGTCGTCTGCGAACCTGGTCAGCCAGAGTTCCTCCATGTTGGCCAGGACTTCTGAGAAGTAGATGCCAAACAGGAGAGGATCCAGGACCAATCCCTGTGGGACTCCACTCGTGACTGGTTGGCAGTCTGACTTGGATTTCGCTACTGTCACACTGAGGGTTCTATCTGTGAGCCAATTTGCAATCCACCTAATGATATAGGGGTTGATGTCTAGTTTGGTGAGTTTATCAATAATTCCTGATTGAGGAATGGTATCAAAGGCCTTGGCCAGATCAAGGTAGGCTGTATGAACTGCCTTACCCTCATCTACAGCTCTGGTGACTGACTCAAAGAAGTCAACCAGGTTGAGCAGGCATGATCTACCTTTCAGAAAACCAAATTGTGTGGATCTAGAGTTTGGAAATTCCCTATATCCTTGTTAATTAGGTCCATGATGATGTGCTCCATAGCCTTACATACCAGACTCATCAGGCTAATGGGGCGATAATTTCCAGGGTCTGTAGTCGCTCCTCCTTTGTGGAGAGGGATGACTGTAGCAGTGCGCCACTCATAGGGACAAAGCCTGAGGTGAGGCTGTGAGTGAACAGGACACACAGATGTGGTGCCAGTTCACTTTGTAATTCATGTAGAACACAGCCAGGGATATTGTCTGGTCCCATGGAAGCTGTATTCTTGGCCTTGGACAATGCAGCTTTAACCTGTACTGCAGTAATGCTGGGTGCCTGGCATTCTTCCGGTATTGAGATTGATCCTTTCGGAGGGAGAGAGGGGTAAAGTTGGCACTGAATTTAGGTGAGCAATGCTGATAATCCAGATAAGAGCCGAGAAAAAATAACAATGGATACTATAGAACTCAAATTAATTTATCAAACAAGCTTCAGATTCAGCGGAGAGATATTAAAAATACAGAAAAATGACAGTCCACTTAGAACTGATTGAAAGACCTATGCACAGCACAGAAACAACTTGAAAAACACTGCAGTCTGTAAAAATGCCCATGGTTAATTGCTTTAACTTTAGATTCAGAACAAAAACAAAACAGCAACCACACAAAACTGATTTAAATGGTTAGATAATTTTAGTAGTTTAAATATACTTCCCTGGATGTAAAATAGAGTCAAAATGCTTTGTTTGTTATTAGCTTGAGGAGAGCTTTTTTTTCTTCTAAGAGCATCAGAAAGAGGATGCAATTTATCAAAACTAGAGGAGCACCAGGTCAAACAGACTTTTTTTTTATCTTTCAGATAGAGAGAGAGAGAGAGTATAAGGGGTATGGGACAGGTACTAAGACCTTTTACTCCTCTAATATTAAGGAGTGCCAGCTTGAAGGGAACTTTTTTTTTTCTGTCACATAGACAGCATAAGGCATGAGAGCGTGCTCGACTGGGGAACAGTAACAGGCACCACAAGATCCAGCTATGGCTCTGAATTCAGTTTCCACTCTGACAACATTTCTATAGCAATCACCCAGAAGGAGCAGTGATCAGCCGGAAAATGCACCACTGAGACTATGGCAGGTGAACAGAATTGTGGTGTGATGGAGTAGAATAACTATGCAGCAGCCAGATGGACACCAGCTGGAAACTATATAACAGACAGAAACAGAAGTTATCATTGGTAACTAGGGTATTGTGGCATAATCAGTACGTAAGCATCCTTACATAGCAAAGCCATGCAGACACACAGACATATACTCTTACACACACACACACACACACACACACACACACACACACACACACACACACACACACACACACACACACACACTCTCTCACATAAAGGGACACACACATATCTCCCCTCTATATTTTTGCCAGATTGATGGACTTGGTCCCCAGTCTGTTTTTTAACTCATGACCAAGGCTCACTATGGAGGAAATATAGAAGCAAGTGTGGTAATGTCTTCTTTCCCTACCATAATGCAAAAACAAAGGAGAGTGCATCAAAAAACTCCCTAATCAGGAACTCAAGTAAGCTGCTAGATCACAGTCTAGGAGCACAGCATTAAAGAAGTGCATTCTTCAACTGAGACTTAAACCTAGATTCTCCAGATCACCAGCCTGGCAGTTTTACTTTTAATCACTTGAAGCAGCAGCAAAATGGCCAATGTTTAAAGCTTCATCCCTTTTTTGTTCATATGTGATTCAGACACATTTATATTTATTTACATTTTTAACTATTTATTTTTAACCACATAAGTGAGCTGAAGCTCGGATCCTTGTTTCAGTTATGACCAAGGATCACAATGGAGTTCGTGCAGAATTAAGGGCAGGGTCCTCTTTCTCTCCTAACAAAATACACAAGTAATCAAGGAAGGGTAAAGGGAAGAATGCATCAACAAACAACTTGAGCCAGAACTGAAATAAAAATATCACTTTGAAACTTTTGGTAAGCACAGGGCCTAGACAAGTCAAGGTGCAGAACACTAAAAAAGTGCAAGCTTTAATGAGGACTTGAGCTGAGGCCATTTATGTAACCACTCTAGCTGCTCTAATATTAACCCATTGTAGAATCTGAGAATGGGGCCTATGTTTTGAAACTTTGATTTACACACAAACACAGCAATAAGAGCAGATGAATAGGTCAAGGGTGTCTGTGAGAGGGTCACCTCCATATGGGAGTACAGAGAGTTTGCACCCATGAAAAAAATGTCTTTTAGGTTCACTAAAAGTGACTTTTAGAGACTCTGTTTCTCCATATTGGGACTAGGGAAAATATCTTTCAAACCGTTATCATCAACCAAGTTTAAAGAGATACTACCCTTGCACGTCCAGAGTGAGTGTAAATGCTCTGTGATTGGCATGGCTGTTTCCCATCATCAAATGGTCACTGCTCCAAACCTACTGCATTTGCAGTTATAAGATAATGTGATTCCAAGACCTGCAATGCTAATGAGAAGCATTAGCTATGCATGACATGCTATTACTGCTAAAAGGAGATCAGTGAGAGAACCATAGCGTAACTGCAATAGTTGCAGTGGATTTGGTACAAGTGTTAGCCAATCAAACCACTCATAATGAAGGCTATATTACAGGTACAAAAAAGCAAATCTATCAGGACGGAATGGTCAGCCGAAATGAAATCCAAACATCATACACTTAAAAGACTCTCACATTAATTCCAGAACTGTACATTTTGTCTGCATGACAGTCCACTGAACATTATGTAACAAGTTATCAAATGGTACTGGAATGACACAGACTGTCAGCATATTAATGGTTGTTACATCCTGGTGGAGTGTCAGACTGTGTGTGTGTGTGTGTTATATATATATATATATATATATATATATATATATATATATATTGAACAAATGAGCACTCATCACAGTTTAGTGCACCCCCACAGCATGAACATCTGAAAATGGATAGAGTAAAGACATGAGTGACTAAAATACTGCAATATTGCAAGGCCAAGCCAAAGATGACCAGCCTGTGACCTGCACATTATATACTAAGTCTGAGATTACCAATCCAAATCCAAACTAAAGACCTTGAACAGGTGACACCTATAAGGACTTTCGTGGTGGTGACTCTTGTGTGTATCCTATAGGGATGCTGTATATTTGCTATGAAGCATTGTTACTACACTACAGTGTACAAAGCATTTGTGTTAGTTTGCCTCTGTTAGAGCGATGTGTGCCATGTTGTGTAGTACATATCAATAGACACATTGCAGTTATTAGATATGACTGTTATTTGTGAGGAATACACATGGTGACTTATGGACTAGATATTAAGATTTTTACTGGGTATTTTCATATAGATTGTTATCATGGAATATAGGTCTATGCCACCCTTTGTCTCCAGATATTGCTCATCACAGTCTGTGCTTAATAGGTGGTGGTTTATGGTTTGTACTGGGAGTGGTAAGTGGTACTGAGGAGCAAAGGATTTTGAGAGATGTGTTTAATAAGTCTGTGCCTACATGAGTGATCATAGCTGGCATAGCCTATGCAATGCTGCAGAAATTTGGAGTTATAGTATAGCAGCTGGGCATTTCTTGGCATTAACTGATGATATATTGTTACAAATAAGTGAACAATGTGAGACTCAGTTTTCAGTCTGAATTAGGCACTGGGTTTAGGGACACTTGCACATTTCTGAATTTGCATATGGTATCTGCAGATTGGCTTTTCAAATCATTACCACGTTTCATCCAACCGTAACTATGGTGTAACATTTTTATGTTTGGTAAAGATTGTTTTAGAATGTTGTTGAACAATAGTCATTTAAAGGAATCTTCTCACCAAAACCATTGGCTGTGTTAACAAAAAAAACTACATAATCAAATAAAGATAACGTTGGAAGCTTTTGTGTTGTGATAGGACTTCATCAGAATGAAAAGTAACACCAAATCAAGACGTTAGCTGGAACAAAGGTACATTTTTAAAGCGGTAACCATCAAACTAGAAGAGTAGTGTATTTATCTAAATGCTCAAACTGCCCAGAATTTTATATTGTAAAACTGACCGAATGCTGAAAAAACAAATTTACGAGCATTTGTATGTTATTAGAACAAGAACAATAGGAATGTGTCCTAGAAAAAAATCATACCTGACCCTCGTGATGATGACTGGTAAGCCAGGCTTGAACACAAGGAGATTCTGTGGCAATTTAGGTTAAATGCCAATAGTGCACCAGATTTAAATGAATTTGTATCTATTCAGCCCTTACTGAAATTGAACACAGTGAAAATATAAAAATGTAGAGGGTACTCTATACTGCGTGTATGGAATGATCATTAGTTTAAATACACTTTTTTACATTGTTTTTAAGTTTTGATTATTAGTATGGTCACTTTAAGATTTTATTGTATTAAATTAGGTAATTATCAGACCTTATTAACATATTAAGAGATGTTTGTATATAAAGTCTTGGTTTGGTGCTACTTTTTCATTCTGACTAAGTTCTATCACAGGTCGAAAGCACTTAATAATATTTTTCTTCTTATATCTGAGTTGTGTGTCTGCAGCTTCTAAAGTTATCTTTATTTGGTTATTTAAGGGAATGTTATTAATACAGTTTTTTTAGACTTGTTAGATAATTCTTAAACCCCAAGGTGTCAAAAGTCATGCTGGAAGAGGAAAAAAGACTATTCTCTTACCTGAGATAGCTGGTTGTGGCATATTGCCTTGCCCAGGCCTTGCATTCAGTTTCTCAGGAGCAGATGGCTGTTCCAAATGTGCACCTTAAGACATCTGGCACTCAGTGGTTCACTTTTTAGGATCCTTACCTGTGGAACCTCAGTGGGTTTGGGAGTGTCCATCCTTGGTTTGCTTCTACAGATTGCTCAAAACCTACTTTTTTGAAATAACCTTTGGTGGTGTTGAATACCTTGCATATAGTTATCTTCTTATATTTACCCTGTAACATATCTGACATACTCAGGGATTTCTTACACAGTTTTTGTATTATTTTATTGTGTTTTATTTATGTTGAATTTCATTGTTTTGTATATGAAGTTTTCTTTCTTTGACCACTGGTCTTAATATAACCAGCTCCAAGGTAACTTATCTCAAGGCACCTACAAAGCATACTTGGATATCACATAATTGTTTGGAAATTATTAGGTTAATATCGAAATATTAGACGTGTGCAGAAAAATTTGTTAGTCTGCTAAGTGCAGCCATCTTCTTCCTTCTGTTTACCCAGTGACATAGTCCTGATGGAACATACATCGTGCAGCACTTCTAGTTCATAGGTTCATAGGTTGGTACTAGGCTATAGGCCCTAGGGCCTATACAAGCCTAGCCATAACAATTCCCTGGCTATTTCTTCCCATGCTATTTACTTCCCTGGACCCCTGTAATGCAGACATTGCCTATAATCCCATCCCTTAGGCTCAGCGTAAGAAAGGGAAAATGCGAGCCATCTTGAGTGGGTGCAGCATTACAAAAGTGGCACACTGGCACTGTGACTCTGCACTTTATCATGGGGATTTACTATTAGGTGATATGGAGGAGGATAAGAATGTACCTCTTCCCCAGATTTTACTTTGGTAGAGATACTGACACATTCTGCACCATAGGATACAATTTCCCTGGTGTGTAAAATCAAAGCCAAATAAAATAAAAAGCTAAACACTCTCAGCCATATGTAGGGCTCAGTATGTGCTCACACTTCCTTACTAACAAAACCTATTTCTTTAAAACATAAGTGTAGTACATGAACTTGTAAAAGGATTTCTTAAATAGTAGGCTTATTAGACAAACAAAAAGCCTGTGTAATATGATGTTACCATATACACAGGCATGTATGTTTAACCCTACAAATAACTATGCCTTTAATTTAAGGCTAACTAGTACACGACCAAATGTAGGACATTCCTCATATCTTTACACTGCGATTACTTTATTTAAGCCTCATTCTTGACCATATTTCTTATTCCTCTTAACTACGTTCTTCTAATCTCGCTTCACATCACCATCCCACCTGCCATACTATTCCTCATAGTATACCATCGCTTAGCTACCCTTCTTACCCCTTCATCCCCTATGGTATACCCTTGCTTAACTACCCTCCTCAACACTCATCCCCTACAGTATACCTTCGCTTAGCTACCCTCCTCACCCCTCATCCCCTATGGTATACCTTCGCTTAGCTACCCTCCTCACCCCTCATCCCCTATGGTATACCATCGCTTAGCTACCCTCCTCACCCCTCATCCCCTATGGTATACCTTCGCTTAGCTACCCTCCTCACCCCTCATCCCCTAAGGTATACCATCGCTTAGCTACCCTCCTCACCCCTCATCCCCTATGGTATACCATCGCTTAGCTACCCTCCTCACCCCTCATCCCCTATGGTATACCATCACTTAGCTACCCTCCTCACCCCTCATCCCCTGTGGTATACCATCGCTTAGCTACCCTCCTCACCCCTCATCCCCTATGGTATACCATCACTTAGCTACCCTCCTCACCCCTCATCCCCTATGGTATACCATCACTTAGCTACCCTCCTCACCCCTCATCCCCTATGGTATACCATCACTTAGCTAGTCTCCTCACCCCTCATCCCCTATGGTATACCATCACTTAGCTACTCTCCTCACCCCTCATCCGCTATGGTATACCATCACTTAGCTAATCTCCTCACCCCTCATCCCCTATGGTATACCATCGCTTAGCTAATCTCCTCACCCCTCATCCCCTATGGTATACCATCGCTTAGCTACCCTCCTCACCCCTCATCCCCTATGGTATACCATCACTTAGCTACCCTCCTCATCCCTCATCCCCTATGGTATACCATCACTTAGCTACCCTCCTCACCCCTCATCCCCTATGGTATACCATCACTTAGCTACCCTCCTCACCCCTCATCCCCTATGGTATACCATCACTTAGCTACCCTCCTCACCCCTCATCCCCTATGGTATACCATCACTTAGCTACCCTCCTCACCCCTCATCCCCTATGGTATACCATCACTTAGCTAGTCTCCTCACCCCTCATCCCCTATGGTATACCATCACTTAGCTACTCTCCTCACCCCTCATCCCCTATGGTATATCATCACTTAGCTACCCTCCTCACCCCTCATCCCCTATGGTATACCATCACTTAGCTACCCTCCTCACCCCTCATCCCCTATGGTATACCATCACTTAGCTACCCTCCTCACCCCTCATCCCCTATGGTATACCATCACTTAGCTACCCTCCTCACCCCTCATCCCCTATGGTATACCATCACTTAGCTACTCTCCTCACCCCTCATCCCCTATGGTATACCATCACTTAGCTACCCTCCTCACCCCTCATCCCCTATGGTATACCATCACTTAGCTACCCTCCTCACCCCTCATCCCCTATGGTATACCATCACTTAGCTACCCTCCTCACCCCTCATCCCCTATGGTATACCATCACTTAGCTAGCTTCCTCACCCCTCATCCCCTATGGTGTAATATCACTTAGCTACCCTCCTCACCCCTCATCCCCTAGCTCATTCTTCTCACGTACATCTGTCATCTATCCTCTTCACTCTCCCCCTTTCGTCTACCATGGCCTTTCATTATCTAGCCTCATAAGCCTACAGCTATTGTATATATTTTATAAATATTTAATGTGAATATATCAGTTGTATTGTAGCTTTACTGTGAAGTCTATTGTATACTCTATGCTCCTGTGTCTAATCCTTCTTTGTACATAATTGCTGTGATTGTATAAGCATCTGCTTTTTCCACATGTTCAGTATTCCTGGGTTGAGCCCAAAGCCAAATCCAGCACTAGATGACATAGGCAGTTTCATATGGCCTGTTGGCTTAGCAGGGGGTGCTGCTGGCTGCCGGAACATTTAATTGTTAAAAAAAAAAAAATTTAAATTTTACATTTTTTGCATCCATGCATTTTTTCTTTAAGGATGCACTTTGCGTTTGTATGTGTGATACTCTTATGTCTTCAGTACAATGTACACACAGCAATGCGTAAGATGATTTAAATGCACGTTGGAACCAGAACTTGGGGATCTTACTACCGCAATGTGCGAAATTTAAGCACACATTGAAATGGGGCTTAGAACTACTGCAGAGCACATGCTGGACCAGAGAACTGCTTCTGTTTTCCTTTAGAAGACAAGCATTGAGCATTCCAAGTACTCAGAGTGCTCTCTCTCTGTGTGTGTGTGTGTGTGTGTGTGTGTGTGTGTGTGTGTGTGTGTGTGTATGTGTCAGTCAAGCCCTGTACCTTTGCTACAGGATACAAGAGCCTTAATCGTCTACACCAGCTTCCAGACTGCTCACTTTTTAGTTATCAGAGTTGATTGAAATTTGATGAAATGGGTTAGTTTTGTCTTTTATCGGTTCATACATTTTGTTTTACAACTTAGTGGAAAAAAATCTTCAAAACTGCATGGGTGCATTTTTAAGGCAAGTAACTTTCAGTGCATTTTCAAAGAATGTGAGTTTTAAGGAAAGAGATGTTTACTGCTGCTCATGCTAAGTCTGTTTTCAATGTGCAACTGTTTATTTAGTAAATGGCTGTTAGTGTTTGTGCTATAGTATTTCAAAGAAGTGTTAGTAGCAGTAACATATGGCATACTTCCCTTTTGTGCAGATGGCTGTGGGTTCTATTCCCATACCATGTAGATGGATTGCTGATATTGCAATGCATTTTAATGGGGGGAGTGTTGCACTCCTGAGTGTGTCATCGTTTGATGAGATGTTAAACTAAGGCTCCATCTGTCTGTAGTAATAGTAGGTGCTGTGAAGTCTTTTACATCTACCTGAGCTATCAAAAAGAGTAGGGGGGAGTTCCTCAATGCCCTTGCCAAATTTACCCAATTAGTATAAATACCACCAAGGGTCTCCCCTGAAAAGATGCTACTAGCCTAATGGGACTAACCTGGTCAACAAAAGATATATAAATTAAAAGTTTTAAATTAAATCCATATCTCTGCCTTCATTTTAAAAGCAAAGAAGAAAACAGTATGCATGCTGACTATTTTGAGCAGTGTTTATGACGGGGGGGGGGGGGGAGAGTGAGGAAACAAGTAATGGGATACCAGAATGACTGGGGGGTCCATTTCCTTGCCTAGGGCCCCATTTGACTATGATCCGACTGTGTTTGAACCTCAAAGTAGTTCAGTGCTTTACATTGTTTAACACAGAAAATTACTAACTAACTAACTAACAAACTAACTAACTAACTAACTAACTAACTAACTAACTAACTAACTAAATAACACTATCATGCATAGGAGTGCTCAGCTTAAAAAATATGGTATGCCTTTGTGTTCAAATGTACACCCATGAGTTGTGGGTGTGATAAACTTTACCAAATACAGAAGTCTGATATAATCACAACATTCTGGATATCTTAACTTCAAACAGCTATTTTAATTCATTTGTTAACTTAGGAGAGCCCAGTAGGGTACAAGTTTCACTACAGAGTGAAATTTAGTAGTAGCCCATACCTCAGTAAAACTGTTGTGCTATATATATATATATATATATATATATATATATATATATATATATATATATATATATAGTCAGAAGAGAGAAAGCTTATATAAGAAAATGTTTATACTGCTGTAAATAATAGCGAACGCTCATAGGGGGGGCATGTGAGGAGGATTAGTTTTGTTATTTGTTGTCTTCAGTCATTTTATGTATGTGTGTGTGTGTGTATATATATATATATATATATATATACATATATATATATATATATATATATGTATGTATATATATATGTGTTTGTGTGTGTGTTTATATATATATATATATATATGTGTGTGTGTGTGTGTGTGTGTGTGTGTGTGTGTGTGTGTGTGTGTGTATATATATATATATATATATATATATATATATATATATATATATATGTATATATGTATATATATATATATATATATATATATATATATATATATATATATCTATAAATATATATATATGGGTTCCGTTTAGAATTTCAAAGCTGAAAACTTCGAATTTCATATGATCAAAGATAATATGTTCGAAGTTTCAAAACTTGGAAGTCCTGAATGGAGATCGGCATACAACATGGACTGGGAGATTTCCCTTGTCCTCGTTGTAGTGCGATCTCGGAGTTGGTATATTTAAGTTGTGGGGGTTGTGGGGGATGCAGATGGGCTTGTCCCCCTGCATACACATATTTTAGTGTGTTGGGTGGTGTTTTGGGGGGTTCACAATTTCGAGATTCCAAGATCTCGAGATTCTGAACTCGATAATCTGAAACTCGAGATTTTGGGATTTTGAAATTTCATAGTGAACCCATATATATATATATATATATATATATATATATATATATATATATATATATATATATATATATATATATACACATATATATAGTCAGTAGCAAAAGCAACACAATTGTCTCGGCCAGGACTAAACTGAACAAGTGAGCGCATCTCAAAAAACATTCTTTATTTTAAAAATAATAAAACATTAAAATGCAGCAAGGGATAAGCGTTTTCGTGCCCCAAAGACCTTATTTCAGATCTAATGAACTTCTCCACAAAATCGTCACTAAATCCAAGGACAACCACAAAGCATTCTATAGCTATGTCAAGAATCTAGATGGCAACACCCAGATCTGCTCTGAGTTACAGCACAAAGGCACGAAAATTACAGAACCAACTGATATTGCCAACATCCTGGCAGATCGGTTCAGTGCTAACTTTACTCCCCTCTCACCCCTTAAAGGGCCCATATCTGTACAGGAAGAATGCAGAGTCCCTGTAATCACAACTACGCAGGTAAAAGCTGCACTCTCTAAAGCTAAAAACACGGCATCCATAGGACCGGACAACATCCCAGGCTGCGTTTTACACAAAATTCAGAATGAACTGGCTCCCCACTTAAGCACCATGTTCAATAATAGCCTCGCTTCAGGCTTTGTTCCTACTGAATGGCGAACAGCAACAGCTATCCCACTCCACAAAGGCGGAGCCACCACTGATCCTGGGAACTATCGACCTATTAGCCTGACGAGCCTGGTCTGCAAGGCCATGGAACGTATCATCATGGAACTCATAAACAAAGACATTGGTAACCTCCAAACTCTGGATCCCACCCAGTTCGGGTTTGTGAAAGGCAGATCATGCCTCCTGAACCTGATTGACTTCTTTGAGGCAGTCACCAAAGCCGTGGATGAGGGTAAGGTGGTTCACACAGCCTATCTTGACCTCGCCAAGGCTTTCAACACCATTCCCCCATTCTGGAATTATAGCTAAACTCACTAAACTAGGTATAAATCCCTACATCACAAGATGGGTTGCCAACTGGCTCACTGACAGAACCCATACTGTAAAAGTTGCAGACTCCAAATCTGACCTCAAAGCAGTGACAAGCGGAGTACCACAGGGTTCCGTCCTGGGACCTCTCCTGTTTGGTATCTACTTCTCTGAAGAACAGGCTAACACAGAAGGCCTCTGGCTAATGAAGTTCGCAGATGACTGCAAAATAGGAGCCATAGTCAAGTCCCCAAATGATGTGGACATCCTACAGAAGGGCCTCACTGAGACAGATGCCTGGTGTCAGAGCCATGGCCTCAAGCTCAATGCAGAAAAGTGCAGTGTTATCCCCTTTGGTAAAAACTCTGTACCCATGAACTACCACATAGGCAGCAATCTACTTAACACCGAATGCGTGATAAGAGACCTTGGGACCCAGGTGGACAGTAGTCTCTCCTTTGATAGTCACATCGCCACAGTAGTCAGGAAGTCCTTCTACGTGACACACCTCATCATAAAAGGGTACTCATCCAGGACAAAAGAGGTCATTGTTCCCCTCTACTTGTCACTCATTAGACCCATTATAGAGTACAACGTCCCTTTTGGAATGTACCTCACAAGACATTTGCAGCAGCTGGAAAGGCCACAGAAGTACCTCACAAAGAGGATTACTGGCCTCAAACAAATGCTCTACACTGACTGCCTCAAAAAACTCCAGCTTTTCTCCATAGCATATCGCCTACTCCGAGGTGATCTATGCCTAACATATAAAGCTATGTCAAACCCAGAGCTGTTGGACATGCTACACCTAAAGAAATCCCAATCCCTTTGAGCTACATGCTCTAGGGACCTAAACCTTGTCACGACAATAAACAGGACACGCTGGAGGGATAGATTCCTGTCCCAGAGACTTCCTATATTCTGGAACAAGCTACCCATCTATGTCAAGCAAAGTTCTTCATTAGCACTCTTCAAGAAAAATCTTGATGAGTGGATGGGAAATAGGAAATACACCCCGAGGATCACTTCTGTGTCTCTGCTGGACAGTGGCACAGGAAAATAACTTTCTTGGGTGGCATAAGCTATGGAACCTTGCTGGCTAGGCTTATGTAGCCCCTTGGGCAGGTAGGCTAGTACCTACCTATGAACCTATAAAAAAAAAAACATTTAAAGATCTCTTCTGCAATCAATGTTTTAGTTGCAGCCAACTCCCTCTTGGTAATCTAACACACACATATATATATATATATATATATATATATATATATATATATTTATAAAATTTTGTTTTACACGTGTGTGAAACATTATTTATTTTCACAGGAAACTGTATTTTACGAATGCACTTCATCTGCTCCCAAAAACAGATTACCCAAAAAAGCACGTGGGCACACAGAGTTATAATCCTTAGAGGCACATTTATATGAGCAGGATCTGTCTTTGTAATTGAGATCTAAATCCAAATCCAACAGGTATGTCCCTTATATTATTGCTCTGTTATGACATAATTTCATTGTGACGGCATGCACAAGACTTTTACAAAGTTTTATCAAAACACTAGTTTCCAGTGGAAATTATCAGGATATGACATTACATATGATGCCTTTTCTGCACCAAGTTTTCACCTTGATGTCTGCACTTCTCTAGTTCTCTTCTTCTCGTTTATGTATGTTTTAAAAGTAGCTTTGTTTAGTATCTTTTGCCTGGGAGAGTGTTGCTTTCTAATACTGCCTCACTATTCACTTCTATTTTTTTCCATGTATATAGTCTTGCTGTCATATATAGACTTCTGTCTGTATTTTAGCCACATAATCTTGATGGGCATGGTCACAACAAAATAATGTGACCCTAGTATTATGCTTTAAGAACAATTATGTTTACACTTGGTTCCCATGTCTATAAATCACAATGTTAAAAATGGGATTTTGTTTCAGCACTCCCAGTAGCTGTCAATCATAAACCCTCAACAGTGCTATATTTGTATTGTATAGCTGCATCTGGCTCATTCTTGGCTTTACTCCAAAACAACAAACAATCATCTCTAAATAAAACATTTCCAGCCTGAATGGTGTCACACTAATTACTTTTGGTAGCATCAGATATGAATCATGGTTTTCAATCTCCCACATTCAGATTAAGTAACAATGGAGTAAATGTACTATCCATAGTGATATGCCACTGAAAATAGGAATAATATGTAGACATGCCTCCAAAATATGTCTGTGTGTCTCATAATTGATTGAGATTTTATTTTATGTTATGTTATTTTATTTTAATTTGCTTTATTTACTGGGTAGTATTCTGATCATAACTGACAATTTTCTGACATAGTTCATAGGTTCATAGGTATGTACTAGGATAATGGCCCTGGAGCCTTTACAAGCCTAACCCATAGGATTACCCTGGCATCATGACAACCGACCTTATTCCTAGTGCCTCTGTCGAATAGAGCCACTGGAGTGATCCCTGGTGTGAATTTTCTATTTCCCATCCACTCATCAAGATTTCTTTGAAGAGGGCCAGTGAGGTGCTCTGCTTGACATGTATGTGAAGTCTATTCCATAGCATGGGCAGTCTCTGGGTTATGAACCTGTCCCTCCAGCATATTCTGCTGATTGTGGTAATGAGGTTGAGGTCTGTGGAGCATGTGGTCTGGAGGGATTGGGATTTCTTTAGATGTAGCATTTCTAACAGAGCTGGATTGGACATGGCTTTGTAAGTCAAGCATAGATCGCCTCTAAGTAGGCGATATGAGACAGAGAATAGTTGGAGTTTTTGAGTCTGTCCATATAGGACAAGTGTTTAAGGCCTTGGATTCGCTTTGTGAGGCACTTTTGTGGCCTCTCCAGTTGTTGCAGGTGTCTAGTGAGGTACATGCCAAATGGGGCATTGTACTCAATGACTGGCCTAATGAGGGAAGAGTAGAGGGAGTCAATGACCTCTTTCTTCCTGGGTGCAAAACACTTAGTAATGAGATGTGACACACAGAAGGACTTTCTGACCACAGTGACAATGTGGTAGTCAAAAGAGAGATTGCTGTCAGGCTGTGTTTCTAGATCTCTCATAATGCCTTCAGTGTTCAGTGGACTACCATCAATGTGGTAATTCAAGGGATCCGGGTTTTTCCCAAGGGGGATGATGACACATTTTTTGGCATTGAGCTTAAGGTCATGGTTCTGGCACCAGTCATTGGTCTCATTGAGGTCTTTCTGTAGGAGGCCAGCTTCACTTGGGGAGTTAATAATAGCTCCCAACTTGCAATTGTCTGTGAACTTTGTCGGCCTGGACTTCAGAGAAGTAGATACCAAACAGGAGAAAACCCAGAACCAAACCCTGTGGGACTCCACTTGTGATTGGTCAGCAATCTGACTTGGAGTCAGCTACTTTCACACTGTGGGTTCTATCTGTGAGACAGTTTTCAACCCACCTAGTAATATAGGGGTTCATGCCTAGCTTAGTGAGGTTTTCTATTATTCCTGAGTGGGGAACAGTATCAAAGGCCTTAGCCAGATCAAGGTAGGCTGTATGAACAACCTTGCCTTCATCCAGAGCTCTGGTGACTGACTCAAAGAAGTTGACTAAGTTGAGCAGGCATGATCTACCCTTCACAAAACCAAACTGTGTAGGATCCAGAGTTTGCAGATTCCCTATATCCTTGTTTATTAGGTCCATGATGATGCGTTCTATAGCTTTGCATATTAGACTCATAAGGCTAATGGGCTGATAATTCCAGGGGTCTGTAGTCGCTCCTCCTTTGTGAAGAGGGATGACTGTAGCAGTGCACCATTTGGTAGGGACAAAGCCTGAGGTGAGGCTGTGATTGAACAGGGCACACACGTAAGGTGCCAGTTCACTCTGTAGTTCATGTAGAACACAGCCAGGGATATTGTCAAGTCCCATAGAAGCTGTATTCTTGGCCTTGGACAGTGCTGTTTTAACCTGTGCAGCAGTAATACTGGGTGCCTGGCAATCTACTGGTATTGTGATTGGTTCTTTGGGGGGAGGGGTAAAGTTAGCACTGAATCTATCGGCCAGTATATTGGCAAAATCTGTTAGCTCGGTATAAGAGGTACCATTGTGCAGTAGCTCAGAGCAAATCTGGGTATTGCTATGGAGATTCTTTACATAACTATAGAAGGCCTTGTGGTTGTCTTTACTATCTGCTGCAATTCTGTTTTCATACTTAGCTCTCGAGGATTTGATGAGGGATCTCAACCTTTTGTTGAGGCTGATAAGGGAGTTTTTCCAGTCTTGGGACTTCACCTTATTCCACATCACTTTCCTCCTTCTGTTGTAGAGTTCGTTTATGGCAGGGCACCACCAGCTTGGCTTCCTTTTTTTTGAGGAGAGCATCTTCTTTCTATTGGGTATGGCAAGATTCATGCATTTGTGTACATGTTCATACAGTGCATTGGTGCATGATTTGGCAGTCATACAACTATTCTCCATTTGCATGGGTGCCATGAAGTTAGCTACCTCTGTTTTTAGGAGCCCAAAGTTAGCTTTGGAGAAGTTTTTCATGGTGGTTACCTTTATGGAGGGTGGGGGTGGTGAGGATTTCCAAGGTGATTAATTTGTGGTTGGAGCTAACCAGGGAAGAGTTGACTATTGGTGTAGAGCAACAGTCGCCCATGTTAGTAATGACCAGGTCAAGGATGTTGCTACCTCTAGTGCGGGTAAGAACGAGCTGGTCCAGAGCATTGGAATTAATGAATTCCAGAAAGCATTGGACAAGTGTATTGGTACATGAGTAGTTTTACCAGTTAATGGAGAGGTAGTTGAAGTCGCCCAGTATGAGAGCATTAGGTTGGACCCTAATATTCTCCAAGGTGCTTAGGAACATGGAGTGTGAGTCTTGGTTGGGGATCTATTGCAGGCTACAACCTGAATCGCTGTCTTACCCAATGTTAGCTGAACCTTTGAAGATCTCAGATATGTTATGTTGGGCTACCAGTCTGGATGTGTGCGCATCCGTTATAAATATGGAAACACCACCGCCTTTGGAGCTTTGGTCCAAGTTCTGGGGCTGAAAGGAGTGGAATGATATATAGCCTGGTAGTGCAGGGGTGCTTTCTGCTGCCTTAAACCAGGTCTCTGTTACAACACAAATATCAGTGTTCTCCATTTTTAGGAGTGCTTTGAGTGAGTGTATTTTGAGATTTAGACTTCTAGCATTGAGCAGCATGACTCTCAGATTACATTTGTTTGTATCTGTTATGATGGTAATTTATGGTGGTTATGTAAGGACATAAAATAACAGAAGAAAGGAAATACAACTCTTTTAATCAAGCATGCAGGCATGAGTAGGTGTATTGAGTTAATCTACAGGTAAATACATAAACACACAAAAAAATGACCCTTCCCCCTTTTATATATTTTCCATTTTATATATTTTCCCCTCTTTTTCTTTTAGCATTTCTTTATGTTATAAAACAAGAAATTACATGCTCAAAAAATGTAGTGTAAAATGTAACATTAAAGTGTCGTTGCTTTGGGCGGATGGGAAAATAGAGATGGCAGTGGAATACATATTAGGGAAGCTGATAGTGGTTAGATGATGTGACCAGTTTGAAGGAAGGAGCATTAGGTTTCTTTGATGAAAGTAAGAGTAAGAGATGATGCTTCCTGGTGTGGAGGAATGATTACCATGGAGTGGGGGCTGTAGTGGAGAAGGAGTGCCTTCTATAACAAAGTTTAGGGGTGGAGGGGTTTAGAGAGGCTTCTAAGGTTGAAGGATATAGTTGTTTACATTTAGCTTTGATGCTAGTGGACAGGATGTTTTCTGATTAAGTAGTTAGTTAAAAAGTTGCACTACAAGTGAGAGATCAGTTGAAGAGCTATGATCCAACTCTACTCTCTGTTTAATCAAGACAATGGATTTTTTACAATGGTATAACAGTGCCATTGAGGATGGATATACCCTTAGGGTGGTAGTGAAATATCAGAAGGTGTACATTGCATATTGAGGCATATAGCACAAAGATGGTATACTGCAAGACCTGGAAAATGACAGAGGGCTGGGAAACTGAGTGGAAGCTGACTGGAAACTCCTGTATCAAAAGACAAAAAAAATCTCTGAATCTGATAAAGGAACCAAATAATGTGATGAGTTGAGCAAAATTGAGTAGAAATACACTGGTTCCACATGGCTGAATAAGTATAAAAAAATAATTTATTCCAAGGAAAAACAAGTGAGGGCTTTCACAGATCTCATCTGCTTCATCAGTCAATGCAGTGACCCAGCTGTACAATATGGTTATTGAAATGTCACAGCATCATTCATAAATAAATCATCCTTCCTAAGCTTTACCAGTTGAAACTAGGATACAGTAAATGACATATAATCTGAAAATAGACTGGGATACTGTCATCAGTGACTCAAATAAGTCTACTCATGGTACTGTCAGTGTGTTCTATGGTATTATTAACTTCTGCTACACAGATATATGGGAATATTAAAAAAAAAACAGGGGTGCAATATCAAAATTTATCCTAGTTGTAAAGAAAAATCTAGATTAAATAATTTATATAAATTGCATACTTGTATTAAATCTTCAAGATCTGTCTATGAACTTAGCAGCTTGGTCTTAAAGTTTGAAAGCAATAGTAAGAGATTATTAAATTATATAAGAAATTTGAAAGTGAAACATTTCAGTCTAAAATTATCAGTAAATGGTGATCACCCAGCTACAGGTACAATAAATCAGCTTACACAACATTTTTGAAGCAGACTTCACCGTAAACTAAAAAATATATCAGAGTGCTATTGAGACAAGGGAGTATCCATTATATAACTTCTTATATTATAATTAATGCCACAAGTAAAATTAAAAACTTATATATCATGGTATCTGAAAATACACCTAGTGGTTCCTGCATGGGATTAAGGAAAAGTTGTTTAGATCCTTATCAATCATGTTAAATACAATGGTAGCATGTGGACATGTACCTGATTGATAATGACATGCTGTAATAATGCAAATTCACAAAGTGTGTGTGTGTGTGTGGGGCGGGAGTCACATCAGACCCAAACAAATTTTGACTGATGAGTCTGACCTGTATTCCATATAAAATCATGAAAAGAATCATGATGGAGCTTATCCAAAATAATACTGGAAACCTAATTTTGCTAAATATGGAGTAGCATAAGTTTCTTAAAGATAGCGAGATTAGTAACAGCTAATGAAGAGATGGCTGGTTATCATGACCTTGCTAAAACATTCAACAATATTCACCATAAGAAAATAATTGACTGATTAATCCCATTGAATGTCAATTCATACATATTTCAGTGGACAAAACAGTGCTATTTTTTAGGACATGTCAACTACAGGTAGGGGACTGCCTTCCTATCTCAACATTTCACTGGTTAAAACACTATTTAAACACCAAGACACACCAATGCAACATGAGACTTACCTGTCTATCTTGATAAGGGTTACCAGTGGTGTCTCATAGGGTCCATTTCTTTTTTGGACTGTTCTTCACAGGCATAAAAGGAGGAAATGGGTTCTGGATGGCTAAATATGCTGATGATTGCAAACTAGGTAACCTGCTTACAATAATAAAGGATGGTGAAATTCTCCATGATTCACATGGATGGGGAGCCTGTTTTATAGATGTGGTAGTGTCTGGGATACATACCTATCTCTCCAGCATGACCTGTTTATATCACAGGCAAGGTTTAAGTCTTTAGAATGGGTAATTCCGGTGCTGTTTGTTTTGTGGATATGCAGGAGGTCCATCAGAGTGGGGTCTGACAATGCCCTGTATGTCAGGCATAGATCTCTCCTCAATAGCCTGTAGGAGACAGAATATAGGGATAGGACCTTGAGGCGGTCCGCATAGGACATTTTACTTACTATTCATATACGTATTCTTTTAGTGAGAAACCTCTGTAGACGTTCCAATTGTTGGATATGCCTAGTTAGGTACATACCAAAGGGGACACTGTACTCAATGATAGGTCTGATGAATGGCAAAAACAGTGGGACAATGACTTCCTTAGACTTAGATGCCATACCTTTGTTTATAAGTTGTGCAATATAGAATGATTTCCTCACCACCATAGACATGATGGTCAAAGGCTAGATTATTAATTGTGTGTGTCCCTAAGTCCCTGACTACTGGGTCAGCTCTAAGTGGTGTGTTGTCAGTATGATAGTTACCAGGGATGGATGACTTCCCAAAGGATACTATTATGCATTTCTTGGCATTTAGTTTTAGTCCATGGCTCTGACATAGTTGTTTGTCTGTGTCAGCCCTTCCTGGAGAACATTTGTGTCAGTGTGAAATTTAATGTCAGCTCCTAATTTGCAATCATCTGCAAATTTAGTCAGCCAGAGACCACTGACTTTAGCCTTGACTTCTGAGAACTAAATGCCAAAAAGGAGTGGTCCAAGGACTGATTACTGAGGGACCCCACTTGTGACTGGCCTCTTTGTAGAGGTGGAGTCTCCAATTCTAACTTCCTGGGTACTGTCTGTGAGCCAGTTGGCTATCCACTGAGTGACATATGGGTTTATACCTAAACTCTTGAGTTTGTCAACAATGTCCGAGTGGGGTACTGTGTAAAATGCCTTGGCCAGGTCAAGGTAGGCAATGTGAACAATTCTGCTCTCATCCATTGCTTTGGTGACCTTCTCAAAGAAAGTCTAGCAGGTTGAGTAGGCATGATCTTCCCCTGACGAAACCAAACTGGGTTAGGTCCAGTGTCTGGAGGCTAACTATATCTCTGTTGATCATCTCCATGATAATTCTTTCCATGGCTTTACATATAAGACTAGTGAGACTTATGGGTCTGTAGTTTCCAGGGTCTGTAGATGGCCCACCTTTGTGCAGAGGAATGACTGTTGCCTTTCTCCATTCATGAGGCACGAAGTCTCTTTGGAGGCTACAGTTAAATAGTAATTCCAGAGGCCCTGAATAAGCTAGTCACTTTAGGGATTTTGTTGTACCACTTGTATCCCAGTTAGCCTGTGTTTGATTATTATATTGTGTTTTGTAACTTTTGAACAAGTCATCTGAAGGTACCTGAAATTACATGATTGTTTTCTAAAAAAAATCCTAGGGATGGAAAACTATTCAAAAAGGTTTCATGAACTGCCACTATATTCCATTTCATACATACCTCTGCATGGCATATAAGGCAATGCATGATCCAGTTCTGTTAGAAAGTCTATGAATGGAACATAGTGCTGGGAAGCTGACATCAGACTGGTGAACCTAGTCCAAAAAATAAATATTAATACTACAAAAAAGTGACAGATTCATCACAAACTGCCTTTCAAGATTATGGAATAAGGTGATTTCTATCAGGAGAAGTCAGTCATTTACTTTCCTTGGAAATAATCTTGATATTGGTGTGTGTGTGTGTGTGTGTGTGTGTGTGTGTGTGTGTGTGTGTGTGTGTGTGTATATATATATATATATATATATATATATATATATATATGTGTATATATATATATATATATATGAATATATACTGAGTAATCTAAATGAACAATGATCACAACACATCTGATCAAAAATAGTAATTGCACATACAACATATCACACAACCACACATGCTCCAAACACTGCACTTTTGGTCAAATTGCACTGACACACATACATATACTGTAGTATAACCACAGATCACAAGCACACATGCAAACACACACACACACACTCATAAACACAGCAATCTTACACCACATGGACACAGACAGTAACACAGAACTTGCCCAACAAACTCACAAATACTGCTCCCATCTTTTTTTGCACAGAAGTAAGCCTCTTTAGCCCAATGAACTTTACATATACCAAGTAAATAACCAAGTGTGAGACTGCAGGACAGTGGGGAAAGGGCATATTCCACATCCCTTCTGTATTACATTATCACACAACCCAGAAACAGCACCTTTTGATCAACTGTGCACAGTTTTTAGATACTGTCTCTCTATCTGTATATCTATCCGTCTATGGGGAGAAGAAAACAACATGGTGTTATGGCAACCCAGTTCCTTGAAGACTAATAAGTTGCAAGCTTTATGAATGCATGGACCAGTGAATTAAAGTAAACATTTGAATACGGAGGAAACAAGATGGTATTGTTTTGCAGAGAGCATCGGCAACAACAGTGATGTGTTTGATGCATGAGTTTCATGTCAAATTATGTTGCGCATGTCTTGCATGTTGCATGAACTGTATGATAGGGTTACATGCTGAGGCACCAGAAGAGGGAGGGGTCTGTACTACAGATGTAGAAACCATAATAAAATACATTCATATATTTTTTACATACATTCATAAACCTCATCTGGTACAAGAGCAGAAGTTATTTCTAAGTATATCTGCTCTCAAAAGTGGTTGAAAAAATGATTTGATTTCAGACTTCAGAAACAAAAAGAGAAAAGCAGAAGTACAAAAAAATGAAAATTATTCATACAAGAATATTTCTTCTTTTTCTAATGTTTTAGAAGTATTTTCACAGAATGTTCTCAAAATTATCTTTGCAAAATAGCGTTTGGCTTTTCCTTACATCCATTCTTTTGAGCAAGGTTTTTAGTTATTCTTGACTTTCAATGACCTCCATTTAAGAACCAAGATTTGCCCAGGGTACCAACGTAAGAGTTAGTGTTGAGCCAATACCACAACAATGTCCTGCTGATTTGAGCCAGTACCACACAATGTCCTGGTGATTCACTTTTGAGTGCACTGCTAGATCACAGGTGGTGGTTACTAATCAGAGTTACCTGCAGGATCATTTTTCTGGCCAACAGGAAGTGCAGTCACTGAGTACCTGGCTGCCACCTGGTGGAGGAATAGAATCAGTGCTAATTTCAGGGACAGCATGTTATCTCTGCATCATCAGGGTGGTGTAGAGTCTCAGCCTGTGGGCTAATTCCTAGTGTAACAGCAGTGGACAAAAAAGAAGGCGGCACAAGAATGTCTCAGCACAACGTACAACACTGTTTTCTACTGTCCTGGGCAATTTTGCAGTTTAACTCCTGTCTGCATATTTTGTTGTGTAAATAGGCTACATAATGTATTTATGCCAGGAAAGGGGATAATGCAAAATATTTCCAAAGTAAATAGTGACAGTGGCAGAATACAAAGCTTTATCTTTATAAAGTGTTTTGGTTGCTTTCTTTAGTCTGGATTGGATTTATTATTTTTGTTGTGTTTTGCTCATTAAATTCACTCATTTTTGATGCCAGGAAAAGATTATGATGGTGCTGGCTTCTACCTAAACAACAGCTCTTTGGATATTCCAGTGAGAGGGAGTGCTGCACTCAAGAGTTTCTGTTCTTTAGACGAACTGTTAAGGTGAAGGCCTATTTGCCCAGGTTTGTGGAAGATGACAAATGTTTAAATATTAATGCACTTACTAGGGAAGAGCAGGGTTTTCCAAAGTCCTTGCTCAAATTTCCTTGGTATAAATGCTAAAAACAGGCCAAAGACATAGTGGGTAGGGAACTATCTGAGCAGCAAAATTAAACAAATAAGTTACGCACCAGCAGCAAGACAAGATGGGAATGGGCAGTGATGTAATTTACAGTTAGAAGCATTACTTGGAAAATAAGAATTATTTGTCCTTATGCCAGGCATATGCTGAGACCGATTCTGGAGTAGTATGTGCAGTTCTGTAGACCCCTCTTAGCAGAGATATAGTTATCATCATCATCATCAACCTCCCTTTTTCCAGTTGCCTACATGGAGTCAGAGTGTCGCTTCGAATGCTGCCACTCTCTCGATTCAATGGCACTCTCCTACCTTTTTCAGCAGTCATGCTTGACTGTCATAGGTCTTCTCTCACACAATCCATCCATCCATCTTTTTGTTGGGCATTCTTGTTTCCTCTAGCCTTCTTCCTGTCTGTTCCAAATCTTCAACATACTGTCTTCTGTTTTCCTGCACATGTGCTTGAGCCACTGTAATCTGTTCTCTTTGACCATCTCTGCAATTGGAATTAGTTTTACTTCTGCTCTGATGTCCTCATTTCTTCATCTGTCTCACAGTGTGCATCCTACCACCTGTCTCAGGCACTTCATCTCTAGCCTCATCAATTGCTCTGCCTTTACTGCCCAGGTTTCTGCACCATACAGTACTGGTTGCACCACAGTTTTGCACACCTTACTTTTCAGCTTCTTTGATATTCTTCTGTCACACACCACCCCTGACACTCTGTGCTAGAGTGCTGAAGTTCCTATGATTCTGGCTTTGACCTCCACATTCAGACTTCCATTCTCCTCAATCACCCCTCCCAGATATTTTAAGTTGTCAGTTTGTTGCACTATTATGCATTCTATTTAAATTTTTAACTTCTTCTGATTTTCCCCATTTGCTGCCAGTAGAACGGTCTTATCTGCACTCAGTTTCATCAGTCAGCATTCTGTTTTGTATTGCATTCCACCATCATTTGCTGACATTCTTGTTCAGAGTCTATTTGTAATGCTGCATAATCTGCATACAGTAGGTTTGTTGGTTTATGCCCTCCGACCTGTATTTCTAATGTAGTCCATCACCAGCATGAACAACAGTGGGCTCAAAGCTGAGCCCTGGTGCACACCCACTGCCACTGGGAACCCCTGTGAGTCTGAACACAGTTCATACTTATGACATTGGGTCCTTTTACATAGAATGTGTTAATTCTGCCAATGTTTTCAGGATTTCACACCATCACAGATCTGGAGAAATCAACTTTATTGGGACTTTGCCATATGATTTCTTCAACCAGTGAAACGCTCAATTGGACTCCTTCCTCATCTCTAGCTTCTTTTCAACTATCTGTCTTACTGCAAATATCAGGTCAGTTGTGCTGCTGCCTGATCTGATATCAGACTGCTCATTTCCAATCTTACATTCTACTACTCTGTATATTCACTTATCAGTCGCTCTCTCCAGCACTTCCATGCATTGTGGCAGGAGTCTGATACCTCTACTTTGCCAACAGTTGTGAGTGCCGTTTTTATCCTTGTACATTAGCACTAGAATGCTTATTCTCCTGTCATTTGGGATACACCTTACTCTCCATACTACTATTAGTATTCTTTGGGGCTACTCTTCCCAACTCACCCAAAATCTTCATCATAACTGCTGTGACCACCTCCGCGCCTGCTGCTTCCCAGAGACAAAGGATATTGTACTTTTGTAAGGCCTGCAGGCAAAGAAACTAGAGGAACATAATATCTGTATCCATATGCTTTAAGACACTCAAAAAAAGTGAAGGTATCACCACTAATGGATAAATAAATAAAATAATAATATAATGGCCTGATACTCCGAAGGATGAGGGGGGGGCGGCAGGGTCACATAATATGAGGAATTATTCTTTCACACAGAAGGTAGAGGGTGCAGGGAATAGTCTTTCTGATGTGGTGATGCTGAAACAAGGAAGAATTCAAGAATGTATTGGACAGACATAATGCATCTTTGATGAGGTATAAATGAAAGTCTAAGAAAAAATCCTGAGGAATAATTAATGTTTTGCCCATATCTTACTCTCCTTCTTTGGCTAATTTGAATGACCATGGTCCAGGCAGCACAGTGGAGCAAGAGATAGCATTGCTGCCTAACAGTAAGTGGTTCTGGGGTTCAAGTCTCAGCTGGGGTGTGTTCTGTGTGGAATCTGCATGTCTTTCTTGTGTTTTGTGTGTTTCCCCCAGGTGCTCAGGTTTACTCTCACATTCCAAAGACATGCAGTAGGGGGCTCAGAAACACTAACTTGGCTGTAGGTGTGAGTGCATGTGCGTGCGTGTGTGTGTGTGTGTGTGTGTGTGTGTGTGTGTGTGTGTGTGTGTGTGTGTGTGTGGTATGGAAGAACAACTATAGTGGGGCTAGCCACTTGGCTGTTTAAACACTGGCTCTAGATGATGGTCACTGTTGATAAGTATATTTCTTGGCATTTTAACCTTTCAGAGTTCTGCATTGTCTTAATTTTGCAGGACTGAATCATTGTTTGCCTGACTGAATTATTTTATATATTTTCTGGCATTGTTTTATGTTTCTCATCTGTCCTGAAACTGCTTTCCCCCTATTTCTGAGGTGGAGTTTATAAAACTGGTCTAACAGCTGTT
Source organism: Protopterus annectens (assembly GCF_019279795.1). Taxonomy (NCBI): domain Eukaryota; kingdom Metazoa; phylum Chordata; order Ceratodontiformes; family Protopteridae; genus Protopterus; species Protopterus annectens. Next base: position 538,501,824 of record NC_056746.1, read on the forward strand.
GTGTTATCTGATTGCTTCAAGGATTTCTGATTTAAAAATAGTTTCTGTTTGTAAATTCTTGCATACTCTGTTGGAAACTCCTGGTGTTTTGGCTCCGGTGTGATTCTCAAACAATCTGGAAATATATCACTGATTGATAAGTATATTTCTTGGCATTTTAACCTTTCAGAGTTCTGCATTGTCTTAATTTTGCCTGACTGAATTATTTTATATATTTTCTGGCATTGTTTTCTGTTTCTCATCTGTCCTGAAACTGCTTCCTCCCTATTCCTGTGGTGAAGTTTATAAAACTGGTCTAACAGTTTTTGTGTTATCTGATTGCTTCAAGGCTTGCTGATTTAAAAAATAGTTTCTGTCTGTAAATTCCTGCATACACTGTTGGAAACTTCTGGTGTTCTGGCTGGTGTGATTCTCAAACAATCTGGAAATATATCGCTGATTGATAAGTGTATTTCTTGGCATTTTAACCTTTCAGAGTTCTGCATTGTCTTAATTTTGCCTGACTGAATTATTGTTTACCTGACTGAATTATTTTATATATTTTCTGGCATTGTTTTATGTTTTTCATCTGTCCTGAAACTGCTTCCCCTCTATTTCTGAGGTGGAGTTTATAAAACTGGTCTAACAGCTTTTGTGTTATCTGATTGCTTCAAGGCTTGCTGATTTAAAAATAGTTTCTGTTTTTAAATTTTTGCATACACTGTTGGAAACTCCTGGTGTTCTGGCTGGTGTGATTCTCAAACAATCTGGAAATATACTGCTGATTGATAAGTATATTTCTTGGCATTTTAACATTTCAGAGTTCTGCATTGTCTTAATTTTGCCTGACTGAATAATTTTATATTTTTTCTGGTATTGTTTTCTGTTTCTCATCTGTCCTGAAACTGCTTCCCCCCTTTTCCTGTGGTGAAGTTTATAAAACTGGTCTAACAGCTTTTGTGTTATCTGATTGCTTCAAGGCTTGCTGATTTAAAAATAGTTTCTGTTTGCAAATTCCTGCATACACTGTTGGAAATTCCTGGTGTTCTGGCTGGTGTGATTCTCAAACAATCTGGAAATATATCGCTGATTGATAAGTGTATTTCTTGGCATTTTAACCTTTCAGAGTTCTGCATTGTCTTAATTTTGCCTGGAGGAATTATTGTTTGCCTGACTGAATTATTTTATATATTTTCTGGCATTGTTTTATGTTTCTCATCTGTCTGGAAACTGTTTCCTTCCTCCCACCCTGTTCTTGTAGAGTTGTTATAGTTGGTGGCTTTGCAGTTGCCCGCCCCTACTGTAAATATGATCTGGGACACCCCTCCCAATCTGGTGTTCACTTTACGTAATACAGAGAGAACATTTGAGAAGGCCAACCCACTTAGGTTCTTAACCTTGAATTTTTCTTCTGCCCCTGCTTCCTCTCTCCTTGCACTTTACTAAAAAAAAAAAAAAAAAAAAAAATGCACTTTATTTTGCTTTTGTCTCTTCTTAAAAGTACTCAATTGTATTTATTCTGCTGCATTTATTACTGCTTGGTAGTAGCCTGACTAAATTGTAACTTTTATTCTAAGCCTTTCGGTTTAAGCACTTGGGCTTCAGACCAGTTGTTTTACATTAAGAAGGTTTGTGGTTTGCACTGTTGTGGCAGGACAGGTAGCTTACATCCTTCTAAATCGGGAATTGCTGATTGAAGACTCAGTGTCTGTTATTCTAAAAGTGTATTAGTTCTGACTTAAGCACTTGGGCTTCAGGCCAGTTATTTTACATTAAAGGAAAACTCCACCCTAGAACTTAAAAAAAATATTTTTCATTGTATCTTTGTTTTTGAGCTATTTTAATGCCTCATAATCACTCCAAGTGCTTCTTTTATAATTTTAATGTGTTTCTCTCAAAATGGTGGCTGATGGGGCCTGCCTTGGTAATGTGATCTTATTTTCTTGCTTTCCTTCCTTCTTCCCAGAATACATTTCAAGTAATCTTTATATGACTCATGCCAGACATAAGTGGTGCTGTTTTCTCATGCCATTAAAGTATAATGGCAGGACTGTGAAGCACTGTCATCTAAACACACCTTCTGTAAAAGAGCTACTTCTCTGTTTACCTGACTGAGCCTCATTTATCTGTCTGCCAGAGTTTGTTCTATGCTATAAATAGTTGTTAGCTACTTGCAGCAAAAGAAAGCAGATAAAAACAGTTTTTTTGTAAGAGGAGTCTTTTGTTGTCCTAACAAACTTGATAAACCCTCACCCATACTCTCATGCTGAGGTGTGAAAACTCTCACTGCAGTAAATAATCCTTGCTGTACATTTACAAGTGAGACGTAGTAGGACTGTAACCTTGGTCTGTCTGCTACTTCCCAATGCCTTCAGTGGGAGGATTTTTCTCTCTCATGAATGATGCAGACTTAAAATGTGCTTTACTAGTTCCTCAATTATTTCTGTCATATTCCCCCTCTTTTTTTCTATTTCATATTTATTTATACTTTGGTAACCAGGAAAGTGAACTGGTCCCAGGACCCTTTTCAGCCACAAAATAAACTACACTGGCAAAGATAATAACAATTATTAAATGCACTTATAGGGTTGCCACCTTTTCAAATGGCCAAAGTGGGACATTTCGGGACACACAACAGATTTTACAGGCCGACACATACCCACGGTCAGTACAAAGGATAGAACTTAACTTTTTTTGCCTACATAATAGCTTATTCTTGTAGCATTTTAGTTGCTTATTCTGTTTCTTATAACAATTATGTATTTTAGATACAGAATAACTGTGTTATGCAACTATTACATACAATATAGGACACAACTGCCCAAAGAGGGATTGTCCCTCACAAAGTGGGACAGGTGGTAACCCTATGCACTTATCAGTACAAATAAAAAAATACTGACAGAAAGACATTGACCAAGATTGCATGTGGAACACATAGCCAATGTGTGAGTGACCAAGTAAATCATTGAGCAGCATTTACTAGAATGTATACATTAATAATGCTTAATTATACTATGTTGTTTATTATAAATAATTCATTGTATGCACACATATTGCGTGTGCGTGTGCGCACACACACACACACACACACACACATATAGTGTGTGTGTGTTTCTGAATATGCATATGTATATAAAGTACATGTGTACAAAAGCACGTGTGTGTGTGTGTGTGTGTGTGTGTGTGTGTGTGTGTGTGTGTGTGTGTGTGTGTGTGTGTGTGTGTGTATTTAAACACAGTTAAGTACTTCTGATTTCCTTTCTTTGTGTTCTTAATGCTAGGGCACATAGTAAATGTATGTTAAAGTAAATTCAGCTGTATATTATGGTTGGTCTCTGACAATGCCAGTACTGATTCATAGTCAGTGGGAATCTCTTACAATGGATCTGCATGTGCCAGATATGCATCCCTCTCTGAAAGGATGTCACACAAAGCATAAAAGACATTTTTTATGAACAGTATCAGTGCACCTAGTTGATAGGGTTGCCACCTGACTCTCTTTCTGCAGTTCTGGCCTGTGTGTGGGGGGAAGGGGGCTTGAAAATGGTAAATGCATTTATACTTTACAAGAAAAAATATTTACTGACTTTTCTCTAAATGTTACAAAAACTTTGCTACTACTCAAGTTATCTTAACACAAACTATTATAATTAACACTTAAAGTTTAGAATTTCAATACTGTGTTGCTGCTTATGTAAATTTGTCAGAAGAGTTGACAATTGCCTTTAAACCACTGACTGATCTAATTGCTTTGTTTTGCTATGAAAAGGAAGTGTTAAGTTCGCCTCCCCTCTGCAATAAAAACAGTGGAAAGAATTCCACAGCTTTCTGTCTTTTTTTACATCAGCTGCTGTGTTCCTGACATTAGCAGGATTAATTACCCATCTAAGATTGACAGCAGTACCTGACAGGGTAAACTACAGATTTAACTGTGTCTATGATACATCATGCAGGTGGAGACGCATTTCTCTGCAAAGTATGTGAGAAGTTGAGTTTAAAAAAAAGTAGGTGGGCTTTCCCTTCCTTTGACTCTAATGCAAGGAAATAAAAGTTTTAAAAACTACAAGCAAGTTTCTGGTGCATACACAATGCTGTAACCATGTTGTAGGGAGAAAAGAAATCTAACGATTGAGTTAAACTGTATGAGAGGCTGGAGTTTTCCTTTAAGAAGGTTTGTGGTCTGCACTCTTGTGGGATGAGAGGTTAGATTCTGCCCTTCTGAGCTGGGAATTTCTGGTTAAAGGATTATTGTGCCTGCTTATTTGAGCTGTTTCTTTCTGAAATTGGTGCTCCTTGTTTGCTGTAGCATAGACTAGATTCAGGCATGCTGAATCTAGCTTTGTTTGTATAACTTGAGCACTAATCCAGGTCATCTTTTTTGGAAAAGGTTCCCCTGCACCCTAGTGGCAGGAGTGTGCAGTTAGAACTTGTCTAATTGAAGACTGCTGGAACAGGGCTCAGTTCTGAGCTTTTTTACTGGTTAATTGATTTATTTGTTTAAATTTGTTTGCTCGTTTTTTATTGCTATATAAAAAAATTGCACTTTATTCATCTGCTTTTACTGTATTTGTGTTTCTTCCTACTTTATTGCATTTATTATGTTGCATTTATTACTGCTTGTTAGTAGCCTGATTAAATTGCAACTTGTTATTCTAAGCCTTTGGTTGAAGCACTTAGGCTTCAGACCAGTTGTTTTACATTAAGAAGGTTTGTGGTCTGCACTGTTGTGGCAGGATAGGTAGCTTACATCCTTCTAAGTTGGGAGTTGCGGATTGAAGGCTTAGTGTCTGTTGTTCTAAAAGTGTATTAGTTCTGGTTTAAGCACTTAGGCTTCAGGCCAGTTATTTTACATTAAGAAGGTGTGCTCTGCACTCTTGTGGGAGGAGAGGGTGGATTCTGCCCTTCTGAGCTGGGAGTTTCTGGTTAAAGGCTTATCGTGCCTGTTTATTTGAACTGTTTCTTTCTGAAATTGGTACGCCTTGTTTGCTGTAGCATAGACTAAATTCAAACCTGCTGAATCTAGCTTTGTTTGTATAACTTGAGCACTAATCCTGACCATCTGTTTTTGGAGAAGGTTCCCCTGCACCCTAGTGGCAGGAGCGTGCAGTTAGAACTTGTCTGATCGAAGACTGCTGGAACGGGACTCAGTTTTTAGCTTTTTATTGGTTAATTTGTTTAAATCAGTTTGCTCATTTGTGACTGTTATGTTAAAAAAAATACACTTTATGCATCGCCGCTTAGCTAGTGTTAAACTATTCCCGGCGCCATAAAGTCTGCTCTTCAAACTTTCCCTTAGAACTAGCCAGTTTTTTTAGTTTTAGCACTCAAATCTGTTTCTTTGAGCTCAGCACTCCTTCAGAACTCGTAAGCACTAAATAAGCTACAAATTACTACAGCACTCACCTTTCCTCACTTGTCTAGAGGAAAACAATTTTTAGTACTTAATAAATAAGCATCTATCCCAGGCATGTCTATGGGTCAGCTCCCGGTGTTTTCTCCTGTCTACCTGATGAATCTGGGCATCTTGGGGCAATGCAGCAATTGCCTCATGTACACAGACAGCCCTCTCCTCCTACTACCCAACACTACAACCTGTGAGAGATGCACTTATATAGCCAAACTGGAAGCAAAGCTCTCTTCACCCAAGACTGGACTAGACAGTCAAGAGGAGAAGGTAAACACTTGCACCACACCACACTCATCACATAGTCCCTCAAAACCTACACCACCAAAACACACACATAGCAACACAAAACACACACCTACATTTGCGGAGGTTCTCAATAAAAATCTGCTCAAGCAACAGAGGTCTCCAAAGCAGAAACGCATGCAACCTCCACCCCCCAACACAACCCAAATGACACATAGCCCACAAACTCAGTGTGCCATTCAACCACAGCCCATAAGGCATAACAATGTACCCAACACTCTAAACATAGGTGACTCTATAGTCAGGCACAGTGATGTTCCACTCACCAGGCTAAACAAGGAGAAAGGTACTGTCAGCTGCCTGTCATGTGCCAGGATCCGCCACATAACGCATGCACTCAGATCACTCCAGAAGTACAAATATGACTCTGTCATTGTCCATGTTGCGGTGAATGACCTGAGATGTACCTCCCTGGACTACATGAAAAGAGACATGGAGGAGCTCTCCGATCTTATAGCCCAGGCAGGTATGACCCTATCCCTGAGTAGCAACCTGCCATCACACAGAATGATACCACAGTACAAGGACAAAATGATTGACTTCAACAATTGGCAAAGCTTCTGGTGTCATTCTAAGGGGATCCAGTATCTGTCTGCCTGGGATGACTTGATCGACAGACCATGATGCTTTGCCAGAGATGGCCCACACCTGTCACCCTTGGGATTCTGGATACTGGCTAAAGCTCTTGCCACCCCTATAGTGCCTTTTTTAGGCAAGGTTCAAATGACAAATTCACCACCATAACAGGTACAAGCAAGCAAAAAAAATACTACTCAATGCTAGAAGTATAAACCTCAAAATGCATTCACTCAAGGCACTCCTTAAAATGGAGAACATCGACATCTGTGCAGTGACAGAGACCTGGTTCATGGCTCCAGAGAGCACCCCTGCATTACCAGGCTATAATTCATACCACACCTTTCGGCCACCTAACCTGGACTGAAACAACAAAGGTGGAGGCATGTCCATATTCATTAAGGATATCCACACCTCCAGGCTAGTTGCTCAGCATAATGCATCCAAGATTATAACTCTGGGCAAGACCGCAATCCAAATTGTAACTTGCTACAGATCCCCCACCATGCCCCAGGATTCCCACTCCTCATTTTTTGATACACTGGAAAATATTAGGGTACAACCCAACACCCTAATAATGGGTGATTTCAACTACCCCACCATTAACTGGGAAAACTACTCATGTACAAACTCTTTTGCTCAACGTTTTCTGGAATTCATAAATTCCAGTGCCTTGGATCAACTTATCCACACCCCCACCAGGGGCAGCAATATCCTAAACCTGGTCATTACCAACATGGGCGACCGGTGTTCCACACCAGAGGTCAATTCCTCGTTGGTCAGATCTGACCACAAGCTAATCAGCCTAGACATCCACACCCCACTCCCACTCCCCATTAGGGAAACCACTGTAAAAAATTTTTCCAAAGCCAACTTCACGCTTCTTAAGACAGAAGTGGCAAACTTCACAACACCCATGCAGATGGACAATAGAGGTACAACTGCTGAATCCTACACAAATGCACTTTATAAGCACTTACACGAGTGCATGGATCATGCTATCCCTAACAGAACCAAGATGCTATCCTCCAAAAAAGGAAGCCAATCTGGTGGTCCCCTGCTATAAACAAACTCTACAACAGAAGAAAGAAACTGTTGCAAAAAAGAATAAAATCCCATGATTGGAGGACCTCCCTGGTCAGCGTCAGCAAGAAGCTGAGATCCCTCATAAAATCCTCCAAATCTAGTTATGAAAACAAAATCGCCACTGATTCTAAAGACAACCACAAAGCATTCTATAGCTATGTCAAGAATCTCAATGGCAACACTCATATCTGCTCTGAGTTACAGCACAATGGCACTAAATATACAGAATCAACTAATATTGCCAACATCTTGGCAGATAGGTTCAGTGCTAACTTTACCCCCCTCTCACCCCCTAAAGGGCCCATCTCTATACTGGAAGAATGCAAAGTTCCTGTAATCATGGATGCACAGGTAAAAAACACACACTCCAAAGCCAAGAATACAGAATCCTTGGGACCAGACAATATCCCAGGCTGCGTTCTACACGAACTGCAGAGTGATCTTGCACCCCCATCTAAGCACCATGTTCAGTCATAGCCTCACCTCAGGCTTTGTGCCCACTGAATGGTGCACAACGATGGTTATCCCACTCCACAAAGGGGGAGCCACCACGGACCCTGGGAACTACCGCCCCATTAGTCTAACGAGCCTGGTCTGCAAGGCCATGGGAATGTATCATCATGGAACTTATAAACAAAGACATTGGTAATCTCCAAACTCTGGCCCCCACCCAGTTCAGGTTTGTAAAAGGCAGATCATGTCTCCTAAACCTGATAGACTTCTTTGAAGCAGTCACCAAAGCTGTAGACGAGGGTAAGGTGGTTCACACAGCGTATCTAGATCTCGCCAAGGCTTTTGCCACCATTCCCTGCTCTGGAATTATAGATAAACTCATTAAACTATGTATAAATCCTTATGTAACAAGATGGGTTGCCAACTGGCTCACTGACAGAACCCACACTGTGAAAGTAGCAGACTCCAAATCTGACTTCAGACCAGTGACAAGTGGAGTACCACAGGATTCAGTCCCGAGTCCTCTCCTGTTGGGTATCTACTTTTCTGAAGTACAGGCTAACACAGAAGGTCTTTGGTCAATGAAGTTCGCAGATGACTGCAAACTAGGAGCCATAATCGAAACTCCTAATGATGTGGACATCCTACAAAAGGGCCTCACTGAGACAGATGCCTGGTGTCAAAGCCATGGCCTCAAGCTCAATGCCAAAAAGTGCATTGTCATCCCCTTTGGTAAAAACTCTGTACCCATGAGCTACCACATAGGTGGTAGTTTACTTAACACCAAAAGTGTGATAAGAGACCTTGGGACACAGGTGGACAGTAATCTCTCCTTTGATAATCACATTGCCACAGTAGTCAGGAAATCCTTCTACGTGGCACACCTCATCACAAAAGGTTTCTCATCCAGGAAAAAAGAGGTCATTGCTCCCCTCTACTCATCACTCATTAGACCCATTATAGAGTACCGTGCCCCTTTTGGTATGTACCTCACAAGACATCTACAACAACTGGAAAGGCCGCAGAAATACCTCACAAAGAGGATTACTGGCCTTAAACAGATGCCCTACGGAGACCGTCTAAAAAAAATCCAGCTTTACTCCGTCACATATCGCCTACTTAAAGGCGATCTCTGCCTAACATACAAAGCTATGTCAAACCCAGAGCTGTTGGACATGCTCCACTTAAAGAAATCCCAATCCCTCCGAGCTACATGCTCTGGGGACCAAAACCTTGTCACCACAATAAACAGAACATGCTGGAGAGATAGATTCCTGTCCCAGAGACTTCCCATACTCTGGAGCAAACTACCTATATATATCAAACCAGCTCCTCATTAGCACTCTTCAAGAAAAATCTTGATGATTGGATGGGAAATAGGAAATTCTCACCGGGGATCACCTCTGTGGCTCTGCTTGACAGGGGCACAGGAAAATAATTTTCTTGGGTGGCGAAAGCCAGAGTACCTTTTTGGCTAGGCTTATATAGGCCCTAGGGCTAATAGCCTAGTACCCATCTATGAACCTATGATGTGACATCCTGACCATTGCAAAATGGGAATAAAGAGGATATAGCTGAATGGATGGTCAGCGACCACTTACTTCAGACCACTTCACTTTTCACACAGTTCCATCCTCCCTAGAATATCTAAATGAGTGCATCTGCTGACACATCCTTGCACCAGACAGGCCCACTTCTCCAGGCAGAAATAGCCTCATGGCTGAAAAAAATGTTTTTGCTCCATAACAAGGGATTGGAGTGGACTTATGAGAAGCATGACACTGTGGTCAGCTGATTTAGCTGAAGTGAGTTTGGTTTGTCTTTACCTCCATTGTTAGATATGCTTGATTATGTACAGAGTAAGGATTCAATGAGACAATTTAAGGGAGGCGAACCAGCCTCTATAGTGATATACCCATCTAAGTCACTACTGCCCACACTGCCCAACATTCACTTTACTACTTGAATCTCAGTCATCACCAGAGGTCAGCTGGGCAGGCCTCAATCACGTCTTCCTCCCATCATCATTCTTCCTCACTCTGCCTTGGGTCCTTCAGCATTTGCATCTTACCAAATGCAGGTCGACTGGGTCATAGTCATGATTTCCTTCTCAGTGTCATGGATCAGTAATTGTGGACTGATTAGATAGTCTAGCTGTCTTTATTTATTTATTGCAGTTTGTTAACTGGTAAATGGGCTGGCCAGGTGACCACTTTCAGGCATGTTTCAGGCTCTAATTAGCAAAAGATATTAAGTTAATATAGCAGTAAATAGATATGAACAGATGTAGCAATTAAGACATTGATTTAACAATTGTAGCCAAAGCGCATACATACATATCTGCCTGCAATAAAGTGGCAACGGAGCAGTTGTCATACTTACATTTTTTTCAGAAGTGTATTGCAGACTCATTAACTTTCTTATCAGATTACATTTTATAAAGCTAGTAGTTTTAGATGACTAAAAACCTGTTGTAAAAAAACAAACAAAACAAAAACAAAAACAAACAAAAAAAAAAAACAGAAACTGCAAATTAGGAAAGCAGTGATATGTCCTTGTTAAGGGTTTATAAACTATGCAAATGTAAAACATTTCTAGTAAAAATATCAGCAACTTGACACGGTACATGCAACATCCTTTTCATGCATAGTGCCTGTGCATTATCTTATTTATCATTTATCTTCAGCTTGATTTTATGATCCTTATCATGCAAGTGCATTTTTTGTTTCAAAGTGATAACATGGCTCTAACAGTTGTTAGGCATTTATCTTCATTATATCGACATATACCTTTCACTATCACTGTTAGCACAAGTTTTTTTGTTTTCAGTCACAGCAATAACTTAGCTGTTTGAGTTATTTAGTCTTCTCTCTTTGTATATCATATACTAACATGACACAACATAAGAAGGAAAACCTGCTGCCATGTCTTTCCAAATTCATCATTTACTGGTTAAAAAGCACATATATATCATTTGAAGTACAAAGCCTCTTTGTTTCTGCTGTATATAAAAGACAAAGTAAACATTTTATACTGAGCTCTCTGTATTATTATAACTTTTTTTGAAGGCATTATTTTTAAATGACTAAATGGAGATGTATGAGGTTAAACATTGAAATATTAAGATCCATTAGAAATGACAGAACCTTCCCTTCCAAGGTTAAACACTAGATAAATTCCAAAATTCACATCTCAAATCACCACCTAATGTGGTTTGTTTTAAAGCCTGACCAAGCAAGCTCCCTAAAAAGCTTTTGCATTTCTGAGCTGTGGAAAGCACTTTAATGATGAAAGATGTCCTAGCCCTGGCAGTGACATTACTTTAACTTTGTACAAATGACTGAACACCAAGTGTCTGTGGGGGGATGCTAAATGCACATCTCAGGCTTGCTTCTGTAACATGTTAACATCTCTGTTTAAACTGTTTAAGCACTTGGAGCTACTTGTTTCTCAAGCCTTAAACTGTAGCTTCACCATGTGTTTACATAACACATTATCCTGCAACTGCATGTGCTTTGTAAACACAGTTGTAGACCATTTTAATTTTATGCGTTTCTCTGATTCATTGAGCTCCCAAACAGTAGCTCACAGGCACATTCTTTTCATGATGACCTGCTGCACACATTAGCCCCTGAAGGACTTTAAAAAATCATTTTGCATTTGCACACTACTTGCAAATTGATGTCTGTATTGGTAAGTGGACTTCAGGTTCTGTTTCAAAATTTGATCTGTAAGTGCTAGCAAAAAGGCAGGGAACGTTATCTATGGAGCACAGTTTGTGGACATGTATATTTTTTGATTGACAACATATAACTATTGTAGTACTGCAAAACAGCTTGTGGCCGTCTCCAGCATTAATTCAGACACCTGCTGGGAGGGTGAAAACACAAAGGTAACACTGTGGTTTGCCTGACACACCATACTGTGCTGTTATATTTGGAAGTACCTCATGTCACAGAGTGTGTAAACAGCATTAAAAAAAACCTGAAAACAATGTTCATTTTGATTCATTCAGACTGACCATATTCCTAAGCGAATTCAAACTCAGTATGTCATGTCTGCATTTCACTTTTAGAACAAGTATTATAGATATCTGGGAATGTCCAACAACATATAATTGAAACCAAGATATGTCTTTGAAATAAGTGTTTGTATAAATAAATTAGTCACACTTTTCTAAATATAAAACCCATTTAAAATATTTGTGTTCATTGTCTGTACCTACAGGAACGTAATACCTTTCCTATATGCTGATTCATGTTTACTTAATAGCAACGTAGCTGCAGGGCTTTGTAAGAAACAAACACAATTTCAATTTTCATTCATGACAGAGCAGAAGTAATACTTCCTTTAAACAGCATGCTGCAGAATTAAATACAAATGTAAAACAAGAAAACATTGTTCTCACAGGTCAGAGATGGGGGCATAAAAATGTCAACTTTTTCCATAAAGTGTGCCAGTGTTAATACATCAATAACAGTTAGTCTTAAAGGGTCATTAATGTACTGCAGTTTGTCATCTAGTTAATAATTTCTGTATAATGCATTGCATATGAACATATAAATATGTGATGAAGAAAATAAATTAGCATATTGAAGTTTGTATTATTGTTGCAGGAAGCTTGTAAAGGGTTCTCCCTCCTGTAGCATTATTTCATTTTTTCCTTGGTCTGTCCCAGGCAGCTCTGAACTTATACTGTACTACAATAATTCATGAAGTACATTCCCGGGACCTACCACCCTCTCCCTGAAATAATATTTTATGCAGTCTAACTTGAAATGTTCTCCAACTGCTTGTCGCCTATATGCACCCTGTCCTTGTTGTTCAGCTCCAGCCATCTACACTTGTTTTTGAGCAGTACGCTGTGCCCACAATATATATACTTGCTTCTCTCTTCCAGTGTTGATGTGCCCAATTTCTCTAAGTCTGTTCCTACTTCCGCCTCTTTCATCCTTCACCCTTTATGATTTTTATTAACTCTTTTTTCAGATTAATTTCCCTGTATGTCCTTCAGAACTATAAAAGCTAATTCAAATGTAGGTTTCCCTCTTCCCATTACAGTGGACGGATGTTGTCAGCATCTCTGAATTCCAGCCCTTTTGCTATGCACCCCCCCTGACATATCCTGTTGCTCCTTAACTCTCTTTTCACATTGAGCAGTTTGAATGAGCCCCATATCCTTTTTACCATCTGTTCTACACAAGGTGGCCTCCATCAAGGCTTTATATTATGTATGGGTCACCCACCATTGCATATAACCCTTACACTCTTTTGCCACCTATCCATTTACTATGCAAAGCATCACAGAGGTTTATTTAAAATTCTTACTCCTGTCAGTAAGTACTGCACTGACATTCATATACTATCAACATATAGCTGTTTCTATTCAGTCTTCGATAATGTCTGACAAATAGTCTGAACAAGACTAATCCTAGTACCACTGAACTCTTTAGCACTCTATGGCTTAATGTCTTTTCTCTTCACCATTCGCCTCTACTAATCACACTATTCTCCTGATTAGACAACAGTTTTCTCTTTGCAAGCTTCCATGCCATTTATTTATTTGTACCAGCATCTGATGAGGTACATTGCCAAAGACCTAAAAAAAGTCCAGAAATACTATAGCTGCTGATTTCCATTGTCCACTTCAGTGACAGAACTGAGTTAGGCTGGATTTTTAAGTTATTGTCTGTGTGAAGGCATCCTGTCTGCTGTTAGACAGAGAAATGACACTCAGGAAGTCCAGCAGTCTGCCATGCAGAGCTTCCTCAAAAGGGAACAGCGGCTGATAGGTCTTTAATTGCCTAGCTCTTTCTTACACTCACCTTTGCACAAGGGGACAAACACTTTCAACCTCCAGTCATCTTGTTTCACTCTGTTAAGGAGGGTCTGTATATGTTCTATCTGTAGTTTATTTGGCACCCCTGCCATCTCTTAGCACCCTGGGAGGTGACTCATTTGGGCCACATAACTTAGTTCCTTAAGGACTTTTCAGACTTTATCTACTTCTTCCTTAAATGCTTCCCTATTTCTCGACATCCATGTCAGCCATACTTCATTACTTTGCAATGTTACCTTTGAACCTGTTGCCTCTGAGCAAATACAGACATGAGGAATTTGTTCAGTAATTCTGCCTGCTGTGTGTAATGATTTCTTTCTAATAGCATAATATTACTATTGGGATGTTAATATTTCAAGTGCCATGTATTATGGAGGTATGCCAACAGGCCTAACACTCATGCTCTGTGGGTGTTTTGATGTTAAGCCATGATTTTATTCCTTAATGCAATGATCACTGTAAGACCAAATAGCTGAAGAGAAAAGCTTGCTTTTTAATATTTGTTGCCTTGAGCTGCAGCGCAATTAGATGTTGTAGGTGGTTAGTTTACTGGTTTATAAAGTCCGTAAAGTGGAAGATCCATAGAAATATTTAAAAGTAATTGTAGCACAATGAGTCATACAAGCTGCTTCTATGACTCATAAAGCAGTGTTTATTAACATTCACACCCAAGACTGTGAGTCTTCTAAACCATCAAAGCAGAGACATCACAAAACTGTTTACTCAGAAAAACAACAGCTTGTGTGCTACAAAAATTATTGTGACTTTCTGAACAGGCTGCTTGAAGGGATTATTTGATTATGTTTACAGGATAACTTTTTTGAAGAAAATAAATACGATACTAAATAAAACGTGTCATTTACTAGTCTTTTGGCATTGTGGAGGGACTGTGCTTATATGGCTATCAGCCTGATTTAGATCGGTGATTTCGGTGCTAGAGGGTCTTTAGGGAGGGTAGATGACTGATCTGAAGGACAGGAGGCTAACTTTTCACTCTTGGCGAAGACTGATACATTGGTACAGTTTAGCTCTCCCCCTGCTGGTGGTCTTTAGGAACTGCAGTATGTGAGCTCTTAAACATATGATGAATCATGATCATGCTGCACTCAGTGTTATTGCATGTCTTAGACACACAGGTCAAAGTTCGGAGCATACAAAGAAGTCCACCCCACTGCACAAGTTATTTAGTGAAACCAAGTTGAATTAATAGATAAGTGGCACAGATGAGTAAAGTCATGATGTGGGAAGAGACCCAACATATTTAAAAATAAGTTACAAATCACATCACGCATTCTCCATTAGAGGATCTGTAACTGTGTCTTTTCATTTAAAGTTGTTGACCAGTGTAGAGCCTTGATTTCAGTGGAACATTTCCAGTCTCAGCCTGCAGAAGACCATACCAGTAATACAGACTAACTTGGGTAGTATGATAGGTAGCATTAGTAGAACATATAACATTATGTAATAGGTAAAATTAGTAGAACATATAACATTAAGTAATTTTAGAACATATCATCACAAAAAAAATTATGTTTTTCTAGAAATAAATATTAGATGGCATACAAAGTAACAACCCCAAAAGAGTCATCATCTCATGAAGTTTAGCCAAAAAGCAGTTAGACATCATAAAACTGTTTCTAAAATCATTAGTATTGCAAAGCCAAAATAGTTTTGAAAGTATATCAACCTTATTACATTTCAATGCAAAAACTTCACTTTTGACTGTTCTAATACAGTCTTAACAAATGATGGTCCCCTCTACTGTATTAGTATTCTACAGGAATTCTCCAGCATTGCAAAACTCCTAACTTCCCAACAATGATCCCACTGTCTTTACCCTAACGCTCTAAAAAAACTTTTTCCCAGATTTCATCTCTCCATATACTTCTGATACAATAGTAAAAAATAAATCAAAGAACTTTTAGATAAAATACTACATGATGCTTCCTTTGGAAAATAACACCTCCCCATATCCTTAGACCTCATCTTTAATTTATCTCACAAATTAATATTATGAATACAATTTGGAAAGCTGCAGTAATAAACCTTCTACCTAAAACTGCAAAATAAATTAGGAAAAATCCTTGAAAACAGTTGTACACCTAAATTTCATTTCCAAAAGGTTCTTCTATGTTAAGATAAGTCTATCACTGTCTAACTTTGCTACTTTGACAAAAGAGGTTCCTCAAAGAGTTGCCCATTCTTACTCTCTCTCTTTATAGGTTCATAGATTAGTACAAAACTAACTGATCTTGCGAGCCATTTTAAGCTTAACCAATTATCCCTTGTGGGACTCAAACCCAGCACCTTGTGTTTATAAGGCAAACACCTTAACCATTAGGCCACCCTCCCAACTACTCCCTGCTGATCTCTTCCAAATACCAAACATTTTCTAAGCAGATGATAGCGTTATTTATAGATTCAGCCTCTCCCACTCAGTAGTAATAAAAGAACTCTTTGAACAGGACGTTTTACAACTTTCCTCATGGCTGTACAAAATGGAACTCATTCTCAATCAAACGAAAAACAAATCCATGATAGTTAGTATCAAAGTAAAACTTGTTTTGACCAAAATTATGGCGCACCTTACACAGTAATAAGGAAATGATACAAAAGCACCGTAAAATGTGGTACCTGTTCGATTAAAATGTAAACTATTAATTTCACTTGGAAGAAACAAAAGCAAAAATAAACAAAGTACTGTTCTGGTCTTAGACGTATTGTATTTCCTGTCACAAGAGGAAAAGACAGCTTCAGAAAAGTAATTGTGTTAGACTCCCTGCAGATAACATCTAGCTATGTCTGCAGATTTGTTTCCCTTGCACCTTCCTCATCACGATTGCGATTGCCTTGTCTTAGCTAAAGTTAATTGTCTATGTATGCAGCAAAGAACAAATCTGCTGTTAGTTTCTTTCATTTTCAAACTTCTAAAAATTGAAACTTTTCTTTTTTAATATCAGGCTGTCACTCAGGAACACACATCTCAGTTCAACAACCACCAATGTGCCAACTGTGATAACTTTTCATAGCATATAGACCTGCCGTAAACACAGCTTCTCTGTCTTTATGCCCAAAGTTTGCGAAGCCTTTCTTGGAAAAGACTGAATCCTACCCAATTTTCCTGCAATTCTTAAACATCTACTTAAAGTTGCAAAATGTAAATGCTTTCACAATTATTCATCTTAATAGATTGTCCCTCCTCCAACAACATACTCTGTAGCTTTACTAACTACATCACCACACACATTTTGGTAGTCTTTAATATAAGAAATTGTCCCCCCCCACACACACTGCCTTAGTAATATTTGCTAACCCTAATCCTGCATCTACCTCTACCCCTGACTCTGTACTCCAACTCGGAAAAATACTTTCTGCAATGGTACCAATAGACAAGGCTCTCCAACACATATACCAAATGCACAATATATGTCCATATACTAAAGCTATTCCCTTACTTAACCTTTTCTTTAACTCTAACCCATAAACACTCGTTCATCACTAAATCAGTCTGTCCTATTACCTAACTTGCAAACACTCTCACAGCACTAAATCAATCTGTCCCCTTACCTAACTCACAAACACTCGCACAACACTAAATCAGTCTGTCCTGTTACCTAACTCGCAAACACTCGCACAACACTAAATCAGTCTGCCCTATTATCTAACTCGCAAACACTCTTACAGCACTAAATCAATCTGTCCCCTTACCTAACTCACAAACACTCACACAACACTAAATCAGTCTGTCCTGTTACCTAACTCGCAAACACTCGCACAACACTAAATCAATCTGTCCCCTTACCTAACTCACAAACACTCGCACAACACTAAATCAGTCTGCCCTATTATCTAACTCGCAAACACTCTCACAGCACTAAATCAATCTGTCCCCTTACCTAACTCACAAACACTCGCACAACACTAAATCAGTCTGTCCTGTTACCTAACTCGCAAACACTCGCACAACACTAAATCAATCTGTCCCCTTACCTAACTCACAAACACTCGCACAACACTAAATCAGCCTGTCCTGTTACCTAACTCGCAAGCACTCTTACAGCACTAAATCAATCTGTACCCTTACCTAACTCACACTCGCACAACACTAAATCAGTCTGTCCTGTTACCTAACTCGCAAACACTCTTACAGCACTAAATCAATCTGTCCCCTTACCTAACTCGCAAACACTCACATAACACTAAATCAATCTGTCCCCTTACCTAACTCACGAACATTCGCACACTAAATCAGTCTGTCCCCTTACCTAACTCACAAACACTCACATAACACTAAATCAGTCTGTCCCCTTACCTAACTCACAAACACTCGCACAACACTAAATCAGTCTGTCCTGTTACCTAACTCGCAAACACTCTCACAGCACTAAATCAATCTGTCCCCTTACCTAGCCTTTACTGTAAACTCAGCTTGGAAACACTCACATACATATTCCTAATCCCTAATGCCAACATATTTTGTATATTCAAAGTTTCAGCATTAGTACCAGCAAACCATGCTTACCTGCCACAATCCATATATTTTCCATTCAATAACTGCAGCATTTGGGTAGAATACATTTAATGATATGCCCATTCAATGACTTTTCCATGCACAAAAAACATTCATGGAAAGAGACCTTTGATGAAAGATGGAAGACCTACATAGACCAACTTTTATGTAGAGAATGTGGTTGACTTTCAATAAGTTGTGATTGAATGCAGTAACTGAGGGGGTTCCTCTATTATTTCCTGTTAACAACATCTAAAATTTATCTTCAACATTAAATTTATATGCCTAAAATACTAAGTGGTTAAAAAAGAGACATTCTAAGGAACTAGCTACCTCTCAGATACAGATTATGCAAGTTAAGGAATACCTTTATAAATGCACATTTTTAGATAAAAAATAGCACCGTTTCCTTTTGAATTCACTTTGGTAATAGTGTCTCTATTGTCACCTGGAAGACTGCTCCTGATACTACCAGTTTCTGCATCATATAGCCATTTCTGTAAAGCTGAAATGACAGAAAATATTGACTCATCTCAAGCAAAAAATAATTCCAGATTATTCACAACAAATTCAACTAAGTCATATCATATCATATCATACCATATCATATCATATCATATTATATCATATCATATCATATATGATAATACACAATTCTGATCAAGAGTGCATGCATTTCTTATCTTGGTAAATATTCCCAGCGTATCCTGTTCTCTAAGTTTTCATTTCTGATGCTGCCAAACATTTGGCAGCCATTGTTAAAACATACAAAGCATTTAACAACACACAAATAACTCAGCATATTGGGTATTCAAACTTTGATCTAAAGAGGATATAACATTACTTTATTCTTAAGCTTATGCTTTGCCCTAAATCATGTCCCTAAGTTAATGATTTCTACCCTCCTCACTTCCCAAGACTGGTATCTTGTACATCTTGTGAACCTGTAAGCACCCTAACTGAGCTATATCTTCTAGAGCACTATATTACAAAAACATGGAAAGAGGACATTATCCATACATTAAAGAATTGGAGACTAATACATCTTTTGCTTCATGCAAGTCAAGTAATAATGAATTAGTCTAGGTTTCATGTAGGAGAAAAATTATATCAGTCCAAGATTTATATATTATGCCAGATGACTGGTCTGTAATGATGTCTGGTGCTTTAGCCTAGAGGATTAAGGCTATGCTCCATTAAGGAACCTCATCCTGTAGTCATGGGCTTCATTGCTTCAGTTTTCAATTTCCTGCTATGTATCTTTGAATAAGTGATATAACCAATCAGAGATCCTGGATCTCCCTTGAAAGAGAAACAAGTGCCTAGTGGGTTTAGTTTTTTAGGCTTAAATTAAATATAAAAAGAAGGGAAATAAGGTAAAATGCAAGTTATTGTGGTTGTGCGAGAGGTGGATGTAGGCATTAGTTTCAGGAACCTTTTTTAGTGATTTTTGTCATTTCTCATAGTGGCTGTAATTGTGCTAAATCATATAGCTGGGACTCAGGCTACAAGTATGTGATGTGTTAAAGTATATTTATTTGCTTATTTGTTAACCAGGAGACTGGGCTGGTCCAAGGACCCTTTTCCATATGGTACAAAAACATTCAAGCATGACAATTTGGTAAGCATTAAAATTAGGATTAGATTTCAGTTAAGATATATTTCTATCTAGAAGATATAGTACATTTTGTTACCCATGAAGATATTTAAATCTCTTTTAAAGGACCATTGGGCCTTTGTTTGTTTAAGAGTATTAGGTAACTTTTTCATTCACTTGTTACTCTAAAAGAGAACCACTTACCTTTTTTTATAGCTGTAAATACTTTATAGGTATGTTACTGTTTATCCCTAAGGTGCAGACCATGGTAAAGAAAAAAAAAAACACATTACTTTTTTGATCTGTAAACCATTATTAAATCCCTCCTTAAGAATCTATAATACACTGAGTATAATCTCAGCTTCTCAACATTTTCTCACACTCTAGTGTGGTCCTTCACAAAATACTTTTTGTGAAGATCTTCTGAATTCTGTTTTCTAACTCTATACTCCCCACTTGGTCTTCAGGTTTTTTGGGACATCAGATGAGTCTTTGTTTAAAGAAAAACTGGTAAAACTTACTGAGAGTTATCATCAGAAAATGAAATACAGTACCTCACAAGTTTACTAAATGGATTAAACACATGAAAAACTCATGTAATTGTATAATGACAGCAGCCAACAAGTAAAGTTAAGTAAATTACACTACAACACTAAGTCATGACTATTTATGATCTGTTTTGGGGTTAGCAGTAATGAGGAGAAAACAGAGTTTGCCAGCCACAATGAGTTAATCAAATACTAGCAATTCATTCTCAGTTGGGGAGAACTGGTCTCCTCTCATGGGCAGAAATCTTTACTCCAGCCCTAGGAAGGTAACACATTCTGTGACGGGTGCAAGATAATGAACCACTCCTATCATCAGAAGTAATCAGCAACAGGCCAGCAAATTACCCAATGGATGTGACTGGGACAGTTTTGGGGGCATAAAAACAGATGTGTGCATGCTCTCCTGCAAACAGGAGCAAGCAGAACATTTGGTAGACTTGTAGGGGAACACATCTCTTTGTGACCTTCACAGCTAGTTGTGTATCAATGTTACAGCGGCACAAGACAGCCAGACCTGGGAAATTAGTGCCTATTCAAAGTCAGCAGAACTAAAATAATGCAGGCTGAAGGAAATATAATGCTGTTTTGTGTGGTCCAGCAAAGAAGCTACAATGATGAATTTGGAGACTCTTTGGAGCAGGCAGTGGTGGTTACACATGCAATTTTACAAAGATTCACCAAGGTGATATCTACACTGACACCTTTAGTGTTATGATTAGGATGTCTATAAAGCCAGATAAAAATGGAAAAACAAAAGCAGGGACAAGTGGACCTAGATCGGAGCAGAAACAGTAGAAAAATACCAAACAGAAGAGATGTATCAAGAAAGAAATTAAGTCAAACTAGTAGGTTAGATAACTGCTAACTAGAGACGACCAAGGCTAGGAGTGAATGGGAAAATAAAATCAGATTATGCTTCTAAATTAATGAGCATACAAATCTTAGTTTAGGCAATGGATATGATTGTTCAAATCATCAGTTTTACTTGTAGCACACTGGTTTAAAATAGCTCTAGTAGTCTGAAACAACATTTTCAGTAGTGAAATTTTATCTATGCAGCTTGATTTACAGATACTAACAATAAGACGCAGACATGCTGTAACATACTTCTTTTTGTCAAAAGACAAATCAAATCACAGGTTTTTAGTTTTACAAAAAAGGAAAATAACCCTTTTCTACAGTGTGAATGTAATGTTTTCAGCAGAGAAATTTCAGATGTCATCTAAGAAAGTTGCTATGGTGATACTAACAGAAACATTCAAGCATACTCTAACAGACAGCTACAATTAAATGGATCAAAGCACACTAGTGGATCAAAGAACATAAAAGAAAAATGTGAAAATATGTTAGAATTTAATAACAGACTATAATAAGATTTTCAAGAAAAGGCTCAGAATGGATTACAAGTGAATTATGGCATTTGTGTATTACAATCATATACCATTCTGTGACTATCCACCCTTGTTACTTATTTAAGTAAATGATATTTCCCGAGTGATGTTATTGGATTTGTCTTATTTAACATTTAGATTGTTCCAAATTTATAAAGCAATGTGATCAACATATTCTAATAAATGAAACAGAAGAGTCTATTGCTGTTTTCATAATCTAGTTTTAATTCTGTGGTCATTTCAGCTTTTTTGTCTGGAGACTAATTGTTTATTTTCTCTGAATGTGTGGAGTCCTTGCTTGACCAGGTAAGACCATTTTACAAACTAACAAGAATGATATGTCATTTTAGTAACATTCAATAAACTGGACCTCAGTGATAGTATTGGACATTAAAAAAAAAAAAAAAAAAAAACTACAGTTTTATAAAAATCTTACTGAAACGGGATGTCCTTCATTTCAGAATCACTTCGATTTGAAAGTCTTCTTGTGGAATAAGCTTGCTTTAGAATATTCCTGTGCTGTAACTGTTGTTTAAGTACATATGCCCTCATCTACTTCAGGTAATTTTCACACGACCAGGTGCTCATGCATGAAATTGCTAGGCTTATACACCTGTTTTGTTAATATCAAAGCATCAGTTAGAAGACACAAGTGAGTAAGAGAATGTGCATGCAAGTGTGTGGTGTGGAAGAACTACCACAGCAGGGCTGTCCACCCAGCAGTGTAAACCTTGGTTCTGGATGATTGTCACTATGGTAGTGACACCCAGACTCCATGTGCAAAAATGAAAAAAAGGGTTGTGGATGGATGGATGGAGTTAGGAGACATCATTATGAACAATCTGCCAGTTAACAGACAAGATGTAACAACAAAGATACGTCTTAGACTGTGCAGACAGGGAGCTTGCTTTAATGTCTACTTTGCTTGCAGTGCTTATGACACAGGTCACTTGGGTTCATGTACTCACACTGAAAATGTTTTCAGCCTTATATGTCTGTGTTAGTAAGAATTCATTTCCAAAATCAGTAAACGTACTGCAGTGCAAACGTCTGTGAAAAAAAAGACACATTTATAACATGAAAGCATAATCCTTAACCAGACTGTTAAGTTCAGGTTAACCTTGGTTACCTCTTTAAACATTAACATTAACTCTATATTACTTGGATCTTGCTATGTTTAATTATTTGTGCATAAATGGTCCATAAAAGTTAATCCCCCTTATCTTAATATAGCTTTTTGCTATTAAAGGTAATGAGGCAGCATAGTGTAATGATTAAGCTATCAGACTCAGTTTAAAGACTTACAGATATGAATAAAAGTTCATGTACCTGCATACTGTGAAGATGCTATCAAGTCATTTAAATGTGCTTCCATGTGAAGCCTTGATAATCACTTTGGTTCAATCAGTTCCTCATAGTTCATGAATGCCTTTGTATACAGCAGGTATTCAAAGAGTATGTTGAACGTGACATCAGGAATCCAGTATTGGTACGGGTCTCATCTAGCTTACCTGCACAATGTCTCTGTCACCCCACATCTGAGTGCTAATTGCACAATGTCTCTGTCACCCCACATCTGAGTTCTAATTGCACAATATCTCTGTCACCCCACATCTGAGTGCTAATTGCACAATGTCTCTGTCACCCCACATCTGAGTGCTAATTGCACAATGTCTCTGTCACCCCACATCTGAGTGCTAATTGCGCAATGTCTCTGTCACCCCACATCTGAGTGCTAATTGCACAATGTCTCTGTCACCCCACATCTGAGTGCTAATTGCGCAATGTCTCTGTCACCCCACATCTGAGTGCTAATTGCACAGTGTCTCTGTCACCCCACATCTGAGTGCTAATGGTTCCAAATCTGACTTACGCATGTATGACACCTCATCTCCACAATTTGTTCTCCAGTCTGTTGCTGGTATTTGCTACTCTTTTACTGTAGTACATTTCTGTTTCATTTCTGATGGAGTCATTCAGCTATTGCGCATCAATCCTTGTGCAGGAGTTCTCTATTCCAGCACTTATTGAGTGAAAAGCTGTGAACTAATTATGAATGGAGTGACAACGACTTGCAGAACATCTATATACATACATATTCATTTACACATGACATAGATGCCTAGGGCAGTTCGATGGATTAGCACTTCACCTACTGTATCTCTTAAAATGTGAAACAAAGAGACACAATAGTTTGTGAATGTAGCAGTGTTAAACAGTATTATTTGCCATACATGGTTGTTAAAGATCTTAATACAAAATGTACAAAAAGCCTTTTCATTGTTTAACTCAGAATTTTCTGAAGTTAAATGGTGAATTGTTCCACAAAATGAAGTGATGGTGAAAGGTATGTGCATGCTGTTTGGTCCTAATAATGTAGTTTACTTGAAAGAGATGCCATGTTTACCATTCACATCTGTAAGGCATGCTGGGAATTGCAACACATATATAAAATATATATGGGTGCTAGTGAAATGATCTAAACCAGCATATGATTGACAATCCAAATATCAACAGCAAAATATCTAAATTTCAAAACATCTAAACATAAAATACTGACAAAATTAAAGTTATTCTAGGGAAGGGTTTATGATCTTTCCCCACTGTTGTGCGACCTCGGAGATGGTAAATTTAATTAGCAAGGGGTATGGGGGCGTGCAAGAGACTTACCCCCTTCAAAACATTGGTTTTGTATGTGGTCAGATTATGTCAAATTTTGTACCATGGAAAAAAATAGTTATTTTGGTGTAGGGTTATTACATGGTGAAAAAAGTTACATCCAAGAATTAAGTAAGAAAATGGAGTAAGCAGCACTAAATATTTTAGTTTGAAGGCTTCATGTAGAATATGGTTTGAACAAGACAACATTCACACCATCAGTGATATAACAAGATAACTGCACACTAATTGATCCAACACACTGACATAAATTGGTAATAGCTTCAGCTATATCAGTCTGTAGAGAAAATAAATGTTTTCTTAGGAAAACATATATGATATTCATCAACTTTGACAGAAGACATATTCACCAGTGAATTTCTCTTTTCTTTCTACATTTACTCTCCTTTCTATGAAGTCCCCACACTAGACTGCATTATGCATGCAGATGATTTAAGACTTATCAGAGCTGGCTCGCCTAGTAATAAATTGTAGGTTACGAAGCAAGAATATTTTCAGAATCTTTAAAACCAATGTCCAACAAAATGTTATCAATAAATTACTCCAAAACAGCAGCTATTGATTGGAACCCCAAAATTAGCACACAGCTGTAATATTTTTATCTGAGGCAAACTAGGGATAGTAATCACTCTAGTCCAGAAGTAGAAATGCTTCAATATGTGGTTTGACCAGCACGTAGCCTTTACCTAAAACACTGAATCCATTTTTTAAGATTTTCACACAAATTAAAGCTAGTATATAGGCTGTCCAAGCTATTGACAAATGAAACTTGGTGAGCCAATTGGAGTACACACTCTCTAAAGTAACATTAAACTCCACACATAATACTAATACCTTGTAAGTTCTATGTACAAAATGGGCAGGTTATTAATGTACTCAGTGGCAGACAGCATCACTGTTTATCTCTGTCTGTCTGTCTGTCTGTCTCTCTCTATAGCTACAGTTGTCTGAGTAAGTGCCAAAGTCAAACTTTCACTAAATAGATTAACCTTTATTTTATTGTTCAGTTGCAGACCACAACTTACTAGAATCTCTCCACAAAGCAATAATGAACTTATCATGATCAGCCAACTAAGAGACTATCACTCTAGTCAGTCCAACATTCAACCCTGCTCTTAGGGTAAGGCTTTCTCTAAAATAGCCCCAGCTACTTAGAGCAGCTTATCTCAAGAATTTAGAAACAACTGGGAGTGCCCTAAGTTTGGAAACCTAAATGAAATGTTTTAGTATAACTGCTTCCAAGATAATTGGTAGCACCATATTCTCTAACTATCACATTAAAATGAGTAATTGTATTCCCTGACACTGAGTCTTAATGGCAACCTTCGCAAACTCTAAGATGAGCTCAAACAATTCATGATGTCACTGAGACAATAGCAACCTTCGCACACTCTAAGATGAGCTCAAACAATTCATGATGTCACTGAGACTTAATAGCAACCTTCGCACACTCTAAGATGAGCTCAAACAAGTCATGATGTCACTGAGACTTAATAGCAACCTTCGCACACTCTAAGATGAGCTCAAACAAGTCATGATGTCACTGAGACTTAATAGCAACCTTCGCACACTCTAAGATGAGCTCAAACAAGTCATGATGTCACTGAGACTTAATAGCAACCTTCGCCACTCTAAGATGAGCTCAAACAAGTCATGATGTCACTGAGACTTAATAGCAACCTTCGCACACTCTAAGATGAGCTCAAACAAGTCATGATGTCACTGAGACTTAATAGCAACCTTCGCACACTCTAAGATGAGCTCAAACAAGTCATGATGTCACTGAGACTTAATAGCAACCTTCACACACTCTAAGATGAGCTGAAACAAGTCATGATGTCACTGAGACTTAATAGCAACCTTCACACACTCTAAGATGAGCTCAAACAAGTCATGATGTCACTGAGACTTAATAGCAACCTTCGCACACTCTAAGATGAGCTCAAACAAGTCATGATGTCACTGAGACAATAGCAACCTTCGCACACTCTAAGATGAGCTCAAACAAGTCATGATGTCAGTGAGACAATAGCAACCTTCGCACACTCTAAGATGAGCTCAAACAATTCATGATGTCACTGAGACAATAGCAACCTTCGCACATTCTAAGATGAGCTCAAACAATTCATGATGTCACTGAGACAATAGAAACCTTCGCACACTCTAAGATGAGCTCAAACAAGTCATGATGTCACTGAGACTTAATAGCAACCTTCGCACACTCTAAGATGAGCTCAAACAATTCATGATGTCACTGAGACAATAGCAACCTTTGCACACTCTAAGATGAGCTCAAACAATTCATGATGTCACTGAGACAATAGCAACCTTCGCACACTCTAAGATGAGCTCAAACAAGTCATGATGTCACTGAGACAATAGCAACCTTCGCACACTCTAAGATGAGCTCAAACAAGTCATGATGTCACTGCGACAATAGCAACCTTCGCACACTCTAAGATGAGCTCAAACAATTCATGATGTCACTGAGACTTAATAGCAACCTTCACACACTCTAAGATGAGCTCAAACAATTCATGATGTCACTGAGACTTAATAGCAACCTTCACACACTCTAAGATGAGCTCAAACAATTCATGATGTCACTGAGACTTAATAGCAACCTTCGCACACTCTAAGATGAGCTCAAACAATTCATGATGTCACTGAGACTTAATAGCAACCTTCACACACTCTAAGATGAGCTCAAACAATTCATGATGTCACTGAGACTTAATAGCAACCTTCGCACACTCTAAGATGAGCTCAAACAAGTCATGACAGACTCATGGATCTTTTCCTCCTCATTTCCTGGTTAACCTATTGACCTATTGACCTATTGCATACTTCAAACACTGTATCTCTTTACCTCTATAGGGAGTCTATCCCTCTTTAAGCACATCAAGTTGCAACTCACGCACATAGTGTACATAGTATATATAGTTATTTTCCCATCATACTTCTCCAAACGATTTTACTGCTGAATATCTTCACTGCTCATTATCATATTGATAAATTTACAGATTTCCTCTATCACATCTTGTTCAACTAACATGTTACAGAGCTAAACTTCTTCTCAGGTATAACTGACCACGACTATACTTCATGTGTGTACTCCTTTCAGGTAGTCTAGACCTGACTATAACTGACCACTAGTATTCTTCATGAATATATTCCTTTCAGGTAGTCCATATCTGACTATAACTGACCACGACTATTCTTCATGTCTGTATTCCTCTCAGGTAGTCTACATCCGACTATAACTGACCACTACTATTCTTCATGAATATATTCCTTTCAGGTAGTCCAAATCTGACTATAACTGATTACAACTGCTCTTCATGTGTGTACTCCTTTCAGACAGTCCACATCTGATCATTGACTAATAGTGCTCTGTTTCATTCTCTTTAATTTAATTCAACATTTCAAATAATGCATCAGGCTATTTTGCTGTTTCATGCATACTGTAATCTGTTAAATTGTGCTAATGTATCAGGCTGTTATTTAGTTGCCTTAAGCATACTGTAACATTATGTCCTGCCAATGATTCATTTATTATGCATTCTGTTTGACTACATTGTTTGTTTGCTTGTATATGTTCTAAACTACTGGTGGAGGTTTTCTTCCTGGTCCTGTGATGAAAAGGGGTTCAAATGCTCAGTTGGGCTTTCCTGGTAAACAAAACAAATAAATAAATAAATAAATACATACATAAATAAATGTCTGCAAGCATGAGCTATTTAAATAAATACTGACAATTTAACAACAATGTGGTCATAAGCAAACCAGTAGATAGTTGAATATAGGAACTGCAGAAATTAGGCATGTAGGTATGGGTGTAGCCTTGTCCACAATTTTTTATACATAAGTAGGGCATCTTCCAGACTAGAAAATGTTCTCCCAGAGTTTCATTGAAACATCGTTTTGGACAAAAATCTGTGTGTAGTTATTTCCTCTCAAATGTCTCTGATTCAAAAGATCTAAAAATCACGAGAGTAAAAGGGCCCTTTTTGTACTCATAGACTCCTTCTGGACCAAGAAACCATTAATTTCCCTAATCAAAAAATACTGAATGCAATACTCCATCTCATGAAAAATCCATTAATTCTGCAATAAGGTAAACAGTTTTATTGATCCAAAGCCACTATTTTATTTCTTACTATTGTTTTTCACTGTTTGTAGGAAGGAAGGGATAGCTTGTAGACAAGATTTACTTTGATTTAATTTTTTTTTTCAAATAACTTTTTATTTGTTTCATTTGATTCATAAAAATAACAACAAGAAAGTGCACAGCCAATAATATAATGTTGATACATGAATGAATGTATAGACTGAGCACATATTGGACATGTGAAACAGGCAAAGCTTGAGAAACATAATAAAGTATATACAATATATACAATAATTAACAAAAGTGCTACCATTAAGAGAGTTCAAATAAGATGAGCATGAAGTATAAGATGAGTCTCAATTCTAATTGAAGGTGTTAGGGTTGTTATTCACTAAGGATAAGGCCAAGAACCTTTTCCCAGACTTTTTTTAAGAGGGCAACTCTCTTAGGACCTTTTGTAATAAGTTTCTGTGCTGCAATGTATGAATGAGCCAGTTCCTTAAAATTATTCCAGCAGAGTTTAGTGCGATCTATCCAGTTTTTAGTGATATATAATTTCATAAGCGAGCATAGGAAAACCAGTACATGTGTGTCATATTTAGAAAGATCTCCAGTAGGAATATGAAGGATTGCTAATTCCCAGTAGTGGGTCAATTTATGGTAACCCATTTTCTGAAGACGGACTTTCAGTGAAGACCAAAGTTTATGTGAGTAGTTACAGGACCATAAAACGTGTAGGATGACAGCTCTTGGGAAGGAACAACACGGACAAGAGGGGGATTTCTTCGAATGAAACTTATTTAAGACAGAGGGAGTGTAATATGCGTTATTATTGATCATTAATTGAGTATAAAAGAGTTTTTTAAAAGGGGAAAAATATAAAGTATTTTTTATAGCAGAAAGTTTCTGTTTCTCCGACAAATGAGAGTTGTAATTGTCCCAATAGCTAGAGAAGAGACAGTCTGATTCATGGATTATGGAAGTTAGGAGCTTGTATGATTTGGAGAGCATTTTCTCTGAGAGCAACAGAGTTTGAATGACTGTCTCTAGTTTGGTGATATCTTGACTGTTGACCATGAGGTGAGCAAATTTTGATGTGACTAGTTCTCGCAGTTGTCGGAGAATAGTTAAGTATTTATTATTAACCATACAAATTGTGCAGAGGTTAGTAAGTGATTCATTTTTGTGTTTAAGGATATCCCAAACCACAAGATTTTTAATAAGAGGGAAGTTAGAAAGGTCGATTGACATGTTGTTCATTTTGATATTAGGATTTAAATGAAGGGGTTGGAATAGAGGAAAAACACTGTCAAGTTTGATAAGTTTTAGCAAATTTTGAAAAGATCTAATTTTTTGTTTTAAATTGGCGGATAATTTAGAACTGTCTATAGCATCCAGAGAGAGAAAAGGGAGAGCAACAGGATTGATTTTATTGGTTAGAACATGTTGATACCATAACTTGGTCCAAGTGGGGTAGGAGTTGTATTCTCTCTGGTTGAGTTTCGAGATGGACAAAATTCTATTAGCACAAATAATTGTATAATAGAGTTGAAAGTTTGGGAGGCCAAGGCCACCCTTACTCTTAGGGAATGTTCATTTAGAGTATGAGATCCTGACTGATTTGGGAAACCAGATAAATTTGGCTAGTTCTTTATTAATCATAGATAAGAAAGATTTAGACACTATCTGATCTGCGGCATTAAATTGATAGAGGAGTCTGGGGAGTATGTTCATCTTAATTATCGCTGATTTAGATAAGGGAGATAGATTCATTAGTTCCCATCTGCGAAGGTCCTGTATTATTTTTGACCAAGCTTTAAACATGTTATTTTGGAACATAGAAAGTTGGTTATGTTCAAAGTGAATACCAAGATATTTGATGCCAAAGATTGTCTGAAAGGGAGAGTTAGGGAAATAGTTAGGTTTGTGACCTATAGGGTTTATAGGGAAGATGTGTGATTTCTTGAGGTTAATCTGATAATCTGAAGCCTTGGAAAACTTGTTGATAGAATTTACTATTTTACTGAGGTCAGTGTTAGGAAGTTGAAAATAAAGGTTTAGACCGTCTGCAAAAACAAACAGTAGTATTTTTGTGTTTAGGACTATAGGAATCGCATGGAAGGTATTTTGAGCAATATATAGAAAAAATGGTTCTATGAATATGTTAAAGAGAAAAGGGGATAAGGGACAACCTTGTCTTGTACCATTTGTGATCTTTAAGGGTTTGGATAGATTTTTGTTGATCCATAAATAGGTGCATGAATTCTTATATAGAGCATTAATCATGTCCAAAAAAAACGCTAGGTATGCTGAAGTGGGCCATGGTTTGGAAAAGGAAGTTCCAGTTTACCCTGTCAAAGGCTTTTGAAGCATCTAGGGTTAATGCATAAAGCGTTTTTTTTTCTTTTTTGGTAAAGTGAATTAGGGAATCCAATGTTAAAGTATTATCCCATGTGTGTCTATGGGACATAAAGCCTACCTGTTCCGAGGAAATTAGAGAAGGCAAAACTTTTTTCAATCTGTTAGCCAATAGAGATGCTAGGATCTTGATATCAGTATTTATTAATGAAATGGGCCGATAGTTATGGGGGTCAGTTTTGTCTTTATTATTTTTCAGAATTAGATTAGTTTTCAAGGTGTTCCAGTGTAGGTATGATATACCATTTTTTATTATGTAGTTAAATACCTTTAGAAGGATAGGGGAGACTACTGAATTAAAGGTTTTAAAAAATTCAGCTGTAAAGCCGTCCGGACCAGGGGATTTTCTTACTTTGAGGCTGGCAATAACAATTAAGATTTCCTGAAGGCTTAAGGGGGCAGAAAGCATGGCACGTTGAGATTCATTTAGAGAGGGAAATTTAATAGAATTCAAAAAGCTATCCATGTATTGGTTAATAGAGGGATCCATTTTCTTGGAGTATACGTCTGAGTATAGGGACATGAAAAGCTGTATTATTTCAGAGTCCGACTTATAGATTTTGTTTTGGAAGTGCAATAATGAGAGTCTAGAAGCGGCCTGATTATTTTTAATTATTCTTGCCAACATTTTGGAGGGGATCTGCGCCCACTGTGAATAAGTTGCAATAAATTTTTGTTCAGACAGGGAGAGATTTTGTTGGTGAAGATGTATTAGTTCTTTTTGAGAATCAGTTATTTCTTTGTATATATAAAGGTCTGGATTAAGCCTTTGCTGTTTTTCTAGATCAGAGATCCTCAATATAAGGTTGGATTCCTTACTTTTATAGAGTTTTTTTAAAGTAAGAGGCTTTATTGATTAAAAGACCTCTTAGGCAGGCTTTACAGGCAGCCCATTGAATATCGAGTGGGATATGTGATTTTTCGAGATTACAACTAAAGTCTAACAATGTTTCTGTGATTACTTGAGTTATGGCTTTATTGGAAAGCAGGTTGTTATTTAATGTCCAGTTATTATATCGGGATAGAGGTATTGAACTTGAATCATGACTAAGCTTGAGAGAAATTCTTGAATGATGAGATAGAAATCTAGGTTCTAAGGAAAAATTAGTCTTAAAATGAGAGAGGGAATCAGATATTAGAAAGAAGTCTAGCCTTGACCATGCATTGTAGCATTTCGAGTAATATGTATAGATTTCGTCTTTAGTTAGATGTCCACCAAATTAGATGGGGTCAATAAGATTAAGGTCATATACATTAACTCCTCTAAGGCTATAGATGCTTGAATATTATAAGAGGGAGATTTGCTAGTGCAATCTATATTGGGGTCTATAACGGCATTCCAATCTCCTCCCACGATAATATAGTGGTCGTGAAAAGTAGAAAGGATGTTATAGATCTCTAAAATGAAGATGTGTTGTTGAGTACATGGGCCATATAAGTTGAAGAATAGGATTGGTTTATCAAGGTTATGAAATTGAGAGGTGAAGTAACACCATCTGCCATTTTTGTCAGACTTCTCCTCCAGAATAACCCCCTGAAAGTTGTTTTTAATTATAGTGGCCACTCCTTTAGAGTTGGAACTATTACCCGCAGAAATAATGTTTTTTATCCACTTTTTTTTCCCTCTTTGACCCAATCCTCTTTGTACATGTGTGTTTCTTGTAAGAAGCATATATTAGCCTGAGATTTAAACAGTAAGTGAAAAAGGAGAGATTTTTTTGGATTTGTTTTGCAGCCCTCTGACGTTCCATGAATCAATATACAATGCCATAAACACCAAGTCAGGGTAGATTATAAATTTGAGGATTAGTAGTTAGTGAGGTTAGGAATTTGGAAAGACTTAGAGACCATATCAAAACATTATATATGATATAGAAGCTAATAGAAATAATAACAGTATTAGAAATGGTAGCACAATATTCCTTCAAGATTAACCCTAACCACCCCGCCCCTTTAAGTGAAGGAATACAAATACAATAATAAAGATTATAAACAATTTTGATTAGCAAAGTAAACACTCTGTGTAAAATTGTCATGTATAAACTCCTGACAAGGACTAAGAGTGCGGTAAATAAAACTGTACATATATATACAAAGCAAACCACATCCATAGATAGTTCATACTAGGACCCTAAGAAAATGCATCCATGAGCTCCAATAGAGATCAGGGAGTGATAGAAAACGAGTATATAGGAGTAGTCAAATAATAAAATGCAGCTAAAGAAGGATATAGGAAGTAAATGGTATCAAGTTGAGATTAGAAAACAGATAAGTTGAAAAGCAGACAAGGAGTGAGCCAGAATTTATCTAAGTAGGTAGAGGAGACAGCGGTGTAAAGGGCCATACATAAAAAGTTTATAAGGCATTGTTAGGGGTGAGAATTGAAGGGGAGTGGTATAAAAGGCAAGTGTGAAATACAAGTAAAGGAAGAAAGGGAAAAGCTGAGCTCATAATCATTGTAAGCTTATGCGTAGATATGAAGTTGAAAAGAGAAGAAAGATAAAAAGAGAAAGAGAGAATACAGCCTAACATGGTTTATTCATTTTACTACTGTAGCTATCTGTTTAGATATTAAGTAGTGAGCTGTCATCAAATATAAATATGCCTAGGTAGTGTAGGCACCACATCTGAATCTAAATAAAGTAATATCTGTTAGAAAAAACAGAATTAAATTTGATGTAAAATGGACTTAGCTATATTATGACTGGCAAAGCGGCTATCTACTGAAACATAAATAGAGTTTAATATAGATAGCATAAAAGAATTTCGAGCAACCAAATTAAAATAAAAATATGAAAATTGAATAATATATATCGTACAGAGGAACTATAGTATATTTTAATGAAGTTAATCATTTTAACTTCTCACAATTAGTCTAAATGTGAAGCTTCTTGTTTTGAAAGGTCCTTATCAGCATTTGATCTCCGAGAGAACAGGAGAACCTCCGAAGCTGTAATTGGAGTAGTAACAGGTGAATAATGATAAGGGTCTGGCAAACACAGTGTTGGCAACCTTTAAAATATTATTCAGAAGTATCCAGGATCAAAGTAAGGATGTGCACAGTCTTGTAAGAGGCGTCGGTAGCTTGAGCAGCTCTGTAAAATATAGAGGACACCAGGTATTTAGAGCAAAATGTTTTAGTGGCAGACAAGCGGTATTGAGTAGCACGCTGAATAGCCATCAAAACTTGGGATATAGTGATGGCTTGCTGCTTTGTATATGTATACAGAGAAGTCACAACGCCTATAATTAACATGTCACAAATGTAGTTAACAATTTTGGAGCCATGAGTACAGCATCGTACAAGGAAGCCACCGGAAATCTCCCAGCTTGAATGGCCCGTAGGCTACTAAGGCTGAGTGCAATAGAGTTCCTCTTTGAAGCAAAAGCCCTGGGGCATAAGAATAATAAATCCCAAAAGGAACCGGGGCCGGTAGTACAGTATATTGTTATAGATGGCTAGATTCTTTAAATGCTGAGCCCAGGAACAAGACTGATGAACCCGGTTTATGAAGCATTATGATTTTGACTCCAGCATTCCAGATGTGAGTATGGAAAGGGATATACTCGGATAAATACTTCTTATAGAGCAGGGTGATTGTTGAAAGCTTTAATAAAAGCCTCTTTTGCTTCCTTCGGAGTGTTGGCCGTGTATCTCTTTTCATTATAGGAGAAGATCAGAGCATTCGGATATCGCATCTGAAACTTAACATTTCTCTTAATCAGATCAGCGCAGAACGGAGCTAGGCTTTGTCTATTTAATTTAACTGGGTGAGGCGAGTCTTGAGAAAAAGTGAGTTTGTGTTTATTCCATATAAAATACTTTTGTTTTTTGGCTGACATTAAAATTATTTGCGTGTCCTGGAAGTTTAATAATTTAGTGTATATTTGACGTGGGGTGGTGGAATCTTGGCATTTATGCATGGCTCTGTGTGCTCTCTCCACAACTAAGCTCTCAGAATTGTTTTCCGACCCCAGTAACGCTATAAAGATCTGTCTGGTAGTTGACAGCAGGTTCTGATTATCATAGGACTCTGGAAGTCCTCTGATTAGTATGTTATTTCAGTGGCTTCTAGCTTCCAGGTCCGTTACTTTTGATTGCAGATCCGATATCATAGTGGCCTTAGCGCGCAAATCTTCTGATAAGGATTGGATCAAAAGTTCATTAGCTTGGTTTTTGTGTTCGAGAGTGTCTACTCTTTCTATTATTTGGTTGATAGATTTACCAAGATTAGTGAGTTGTTCAGTGAATCCTTGTATGGCTATATGAATGGGTTGTAGTGCTGATTTAAGCTCATCTAGGTGGAAGTTGGCATCAGTTTTGCCCTTGGCACTTGTTTTATTAAGATCCGTTGGTTGTTTAGTGGTTCTTTGTCTTTTGAAACCATATCCTTTTCTGGGGATAAAATTGTAGAGATTTTTGCTTTAGTAGATTGTGTTTCCATATTATCAGAGTTGTCAAGCATACTTCAGATGCGATGATTATTGTTATGTAGTAGTAGGTCCGTGGGCCCCTTGGATACACATGGCGGAGATCCCAGGCGCAAGAATGGAATATAGTTGCTTTTCTTTTGACTGAGTTAGGTCAGCAAGCCTCCGATTTCGATGTATAGGAGTTGAATAAATTAGTCCTTTACAGGATCGGTAATATTTGGCATTCAATGCATGTTAAATCCTCAGTAACTGTAAATGGTAACGGGAGCTCTATGGATAGGGTGCAGACTAGTCGATCACCATCTTGAAAGTCCCCCTACTTTGATTTAAATTTTGTTGTTTTAACTTTAATTTTCACTGTTTGCTGCTTGAAAGGGCTAGGTTTTAGACAGGCAAACTCTAGCCATCCTAAGAGACCTAGCCAACTATAAATTCACACAGAATGCAAAGAGGACAATCCAGAGCTTATCTAAACAATCCTGTCTTGGTTTGTGATTTATTCATCTTTACTGTTAAAAAGAGATGTAACTGTGAGCAATATTGAGTAGAAGTTGCTGCATGCATTCAACCACGATGTAAAGGAATTCCACCTTTTGTCTGACTTTCAGAACTAGTATAGTCAGAGCAATAATTTTACTGCACTTAATTTAGTATTTAGTTGTAAATTTGTGCGATTTTTCTTATAGAAGTTGGTTTAAATTCTCTTTGAATTCTGTGGTAACTGATTTTAGATATTCTTTTCTTTTAGAATTCTTTACTCAGTTGTAGCTGAATATGGATTCCTTAAATGAGTATGGTATCAGTGATTTGCTAAAGTACAAATATCTTATACAGTGTAATAAATGCCTGATAACACTGGTTATCTGTGTTCCTTGTGTCAAAAGTTGGATGATTTTCTTACCATTATTAGTAGTAAATCTAGACTTACAGATGATGATTGCACTAGTGCAATTGGCATGGCTTGGAGAACTGTTGTTTCATATATTAATGACTAATCTGATTAGATAAATAATGTTAGGCAAAGAGCAAATAGAACACATTTAGGAAAGGATGTGTCTATTGCCTGTAAATATCACTCAGTGCCTATGAAACAAGACAATGTCCCTGACAACTTTGAAATTCTGGATACAAGTATTCAGCAGTCTGAGGATTCAGAGTGTTTAGAAGGAAATAAAAGAAAGAAAGAAATGAAGAAGCTCACAAATATCAAGGAAGAAAAGTAAACTAATAAATGTATGTAAAGTAAAAATAATCAAAACAAAACAGCAGCAAAACTAATGAAGGAAAAAATCTATATAAAAAGAAATGATCAGGCAGATGGCATATATCATATAAAAATTTTTAATACAAAAACAAAAATAAAAATAAAATAAAAGATGAGCGCTTTCACATCAAAACTAGATGCTTCATCAGATCTTCAGCAATGAAATAAACAGAGCATTTAAGCATTACCTTAGGCCACGTGACTTAAGCACAGGTTTTACAGGTATAAAATCATTCAACCCTTTACTCCAATGGCCTGTAAAATAATCATCCATTTAATCTTACTGCACTCAGTATGAGTCCTAATATCACCCCCTTCTAGGGGTAACATAACCAAGTTCAAGCACCATAAACTTAAAACAATACTCAGTCCCTTCCAGCATTATGTTTAGATAAAGCATTCTTATCATCATGTTTACTGATAGAGTAGAGATGCTCTCATATATGGTCTCTGAGGCACCGATTAGTATTGCCAACATAAAATGATTGGCAGACATTACACACAACCATGTATACAAGGTTAGAAGAACCACAGTCAGCATATCTATTAAAATAAAACATGCGGGAAGTAACAGGATGAAAAAACTGGTTGTCAGTTTTGATAAACTTACACATGGTACACCCCTTACTGGGAAATGTCCCAATCTTATTAGCATTATAAGAACGCACAGATTCAGAAGTCAATTTCTTATAGCACAGCCTGTCCTTCAAAGTTTTACTATTCCTGAAAGAGAAGAAAGGCTGTATACCCAGAGCAGTCTTACACTTCTGATCTACTCCAAAAACAAGCCAGTGCCTCCTTATTATATCACAAATTGATCTAACATCATTGGAGTAAGTCAGGCACATCCTCAGAGTGTTGTCTGCTTGAATATCAGTATACATAGATTAATCTGATCGTTTGTGAAAAAAGGGTCCAGTCCTGGTGCTCCTAAAAGATATGGCATCATTCTGTGCTAAGGATACCTCTGTTTAGTTATAGCCCCTTTCCATAAACTCTTTTGTCAATAAACTGATAGAATTATACATGTCACTATCTTTGGTATGAAGACATGCCGATCTAAAAAACTGGCCTCTAACAACATTACGTTTAACATATGCTGAATGCATACTGTGTGCATGTAAAATATTGTTCTTAAAAGACTTTTTAAATAGGAATGTATTCAGACTACCAGCTGATTTAAGCGCCCTGACATCTAAGAAAGCAATATCAGAATCAGAAAACATATATGTAAACTTCAGATAGGTAGTAGTAGCATTCAAACAGACTATAAAATCAGACAACAAATCCAAGGTGACTGCCCAAACAAAAAAACATGTCGTCAACAAAACAACCATAGTAGCAAACCTTTTCAAGAAACACATTTTTGCAACTAAAAACAAATTCTGACTCCCACTCAGCTAAAACTAGATTGGTGTAGCTATTTGCACACATGGTGCCCATAGCTATGCCAATTCATTGTATATATGCATCGCCCATAAACAAAAAGGCATTATTGTTAAGAATAGCTTCCAATAAACCACAAATAAGATAGATAGAATTAGTGTAAAAACATGAGTGCCTGCACAAGTACATACATATGTTCTCTATACCATTGGTATCAGGAATGCATGTAAATAAAGAGACCACATCCATGGTCACAAGAAATAGATCATCAACTTCACCTTCAAAGGTATTATACCAATCAAACAAAGAGCTCATAAAATGCTTCGTATCCCTCAAAATATGAGGAGTTCTATCTATAACAGGACAAAGGCATTTCTTGACAAACATGAATAGAGATTCAGTCACCCAACCCCTCCCAGATATGATAGGATGCATAGGAGGGTCAGTAGGGTGCATATGAACCTTCAGGAGCCCATAAACAAGGGGTGTAACAGGATGTATAACCATAAAATAGTCAAAAAGGTTTACATCGATAACATCTTCTAACAAAAGTTCTTCAAGATGCAAACTTACTTTATTGGTTAAAACTGAAATTTGTGATTTATCTACCTTCTCATAAGCATCAGGATCATCTAGCAAAATGTGCATTTTAGTTATATAATGAGAAGAATCTAACACTACTACGCCCCCTCCTTTATCTGCGGGGTGAACACAAATATCGCTCGATGTCATTAGTTCACAGAGAGCATGAAATTGTTGGGAGTTCAAGTTATTAAAATGTTTACCATGCCTCTGGTTAAAGTATGCATATATGTCATCCTCAGACAATTTATAAAAAGGTCTCCACTAAAGGAGGACTGACAGGTACATGTAGACTCAGCTTTATGAAGGCTGTAACAAGAGCATTAGTGTTTCCAAACTGTAATCTGAGGGAAATATTCCACATAAACAACTTTAAATCAGTAATAACGTCATGTAGCTGAGAATTGCCAGCAGGAATAAAGGAAAGACCTTAACCAATTACCTCATAGCGTGACTAGCGAGATTAAAAACTAGACTTTCCATATCTGGGTATGCAGCCTTTTTTCTCTTTTAGGAATGGTAAAACTTTGAAGGACAGGCTGTGCTATAAGAAATTGACTTCTGAATCTGTGTATTCTTATAATACTAATAAGATCGGGACAGTTCCCTATGAGGGGTGTAGCATGTGCAAGTTTATCAAAACTGACAACCATTTTTTTCATCCTGATACTTCCCACATTTTTTATTTTAATAGATATGCTGACTGTGGTTCTTCTAATCTAGTATACTTAGTTGTGTGTGATGTCTGCCAATGATTTTATGTTGGCAAGACTAATCGGTGCCTCAGAGATTGTATTAGGGAACACCTTTACTCTATTAATAAACATGATGACAAAAATGCTTTATCAAAACATGTAATGCAGGAAGGGACTGAGCATTGTTTTTAGTTTATGGTGCTTGAACTTGATTATGTTAGCCCTAGAGGGGGTGATATTAGGACTCATACTGAGTGCACTGAGATTAAATAGATGATTATTTTACAGGCCACTAGGAGAAATGGTTGAATGATTTTATACTTGTAAAACCTGTGCTTAAGTCACATGGCCTAAGGTAATGCCTTAAATGCTCTGTTTATTTCATTGCTGCAGATCTAATGAAGCATCCAGTTTTGATGTGAAAGCGCTCATCTTTTATCTTTTTTTAGTTTTGTTTTTGTATTAAAAGTTTTTATGTGATATATACTGTCTGCTTGACTGTTTATTTATTTTTATAAAGTAAAGTGAATACATACTAAGAAGAATATTGCTTTGTTATATAGCATACAGATTACAGGGAATGATTAACATTTTCTATCAGAAAACCTTCAGCCTACAGGTAGCATTTTTTCCAAAAGAGAAGGTAGACAAAAGAGGTAAGAGGTAAGTAAAAAGGAATAAATCAAAATTGAACATGAAAGGATTGAAGAACATTACTGTAAGAAAAAAAGAGGAGAAAGACAGACGTTGACAACATGGCTCAAGCTGTGGATGTACAAATCCAGCAGCTGGATGAGAATTGTATGCTTGTAAAGGTAATAAGCAATGAAAACAGTGGGATTAATAAGACTAATGGTGATGAAGATCATTCCTTTGTAACAGTTGATATAGCAGATAGTACTGCATTAGAAGTTGAAGATTCTTTAGATCTGGTTTGAAAAGATATTCTTGTAACTGAGATTCAGTTATCTGAGGAACTGATACTTACATCTGCAGAGAAGATAATGAACACTGAACAGTGTTATGCTTGCCAGGAGCTAAAAAAGGATATGAGACAAGCCTTATAAGCATTTACTTTTATTCATTTATCAATGGTCTTATCTGCAAGGACTCTTTGACTGTTAACAGGGAACTTACAGCACTCTTAGATAGCATAGCTTGTACAGATGTTAGGAGATATTTTTCACAAATCACATATAAAAAGAAAAGTCAGGTCACCTTGAATGAAAAAACTTTTTTGGTAAATGCCTACATGAAAACAAAATGTCCCATTTTAAAAATGGAAATGTGTAGAGCATTCAAGCCTAATTTTGGGCACGTAGTTGTTCAGACAAGATGGCATACATTTGTCAAAATTAGGGAAGAGAATTTTGCACCAAATATTTTGCAATATTTGACAAACACAAGGCAAGATTTTTGCTGGTCAAAATTTAACAGTTCACAGATAACAACATTTGATGCATCTCTGATCGTTGTTAATGCTAAAAGCATTAATAATATTTTTATTGGAAAATTTGCTATGTTCTCACAAGACTGATGTTGTTATTGTTTGTGAAACATGGTTAAAGAACAATGACTAGAAATCAGTTCCGTCAAGGTATACATTTTTACTGTAACAGACATTCTAACAAAAAATCAAGTGAAGGTGTTATGATAGGGATTAAAGATATCTATGAGACCTGTGATTATTACAAGTTCAATGATAACACAATATTATAGATTGTGTAACTGTGACAATAAAGACAACCCTGGAACATATAAGAATTGTCAGTGTATAGATCACTAAATTCAAGTGTTGATAACCGAGAGGAATTCATACATTTCCTGCATGAAACACACAAGGGAATAATATTATTAGCTAGGGACTTAAATTTACCGGAAACAGACTGGAATAATATTGATTCAACAAATTAGTAAGGAAATTATTCACAAAGTATGTTTAGGAACAACAATTGCTTCAGATTGTAAAAAAAAAAATAAAAAACTTGCCAGGGAAGTGAACACACATTGTTTGTGTTCCTAAATAAATTACTGTTACTTCATGTCAAGTTTTACCATCACTGGTGTGCAGTGATCGTGGGGTTATAAAGGTTAATTTGTTGCTAGATAATTCTGCCAAATTGAAATCTAAACCAATGCACAGAAGATTAATTACAGATTATGTGGAAGCAAAGCAGTCACTATGTAAAACACATTGGAGTGATGCATTCAGTGGAAAAACTGTAGAAGGAATGCCGAACATTTTGAAAGAGATATTGTTTGAGTGCAAAAAATCAAAAAAAGAATGTTTAACTTCAGGATCTTGGCATATAATATCAGGGGGTATACTTCCATAAGAAGAATATACCTTATTAAGGTGAGAGACAAAAAATATAAGAAATGGAAAAGAGGTTGAACTACAACTTTGAAAACTGAAATAAACAAGCTGGGCAGAAGGAAAACAATGTGATTCTATTATTAAATGCTCAACTTCTCTGTCCTTTTTCTCATTATTTACTGTCCCTGCTCTGAATAAACAACAATACAGCATTTAAAATATTTTAAATCACCTGTTTCTCTCCACTAGAACATTACCTTACTGTTTCGTGGTGGTTTCAATTTAAAAAAAACTTTTATCCCACCCTGGAAAACCTTGCTGTAATCCCTAATTCATTGATGTCATCAAGGCCAATGAATATAGGTAGTTTTCTGGTCAATTCCCTCCCCAAACTGATATCACCACGACTGTCCTAAAAACCCACCCATGCTGTGATGTCACAGCTCCCTGGTCATTCCCCTACCCATACAGAAAGTAAAGACTAGAACAAGTACATGAGTCAAGTCTCCTGCTATGAGCTGTCAGTCACAGCAGGTAACAGATCAAATTACCCTTAGCACTTTGATAGCTAGGAAAGGTAGATATGAAGGGGGATGGAAGATAAGTCGAAGTAGTACAATTCAGGCTTCACAAAATACTTCAATTTAGCCTTTCTAAACAGAAGCAGCAGTAAAAATCACTTTGAAAGTCTGTTCTGTGGCATTTGCACTGTTTGTGTTTAAAGTAGTCAATGAACAGCATGAAATGTCACTTGAAACCAATTGACTGAAAGACAGCAGTGTATGTATGTAAAATCAATGCAGTGGCAGGAGCTTTAGGAAGAAAGAGATCTGCATGATATAATTTTTAACAGACAAGCACTGCATTGTTGGATACCTAGAAGCAGACTAAGCAATCAGGACCACTTCAAGATGCTAGACCTGATGTGGTCAGACTCAGAAATTATATATACAAATATTTAAAAACCTGTAAATAGTCCCAAAGTTGTGTTAAAATGTAAGAAATACCAAACCATGATAAAATGAACATGTTTTTTGAGCTTGTGGGTGTGGTTTTAATTAACTATAACATGAGATCAGATCAAGACAAATCTGAAGAAATTTTATATAAAGATATTGAGATTAATAGGAAACCATTTTATAGATATATAAGATGTGGAAGGAGTGAAGACATACAAAGTGATATATATTCCGAAATCCAATTAGATTATATTGAAAGAAAAAACTATGCAAACTTGATCCAAACAAAGCACAGAGAGGAGACAGAATTAGTAATAATGACCTGAGAACACTTCGGCAAGAACTTACAGTACCATTATATCTATCATTTAGTAGGTCATATAAATATGGGGAGATTCCTCAAGATTAGAGACATGCGCTTACTAAACCTCTCTTTAAGGCAAAGGGGAGTAGTACAAACCCAGAGTAATACAGACCCTTAAGTCTACTTTCATGTTGTGGAAATATAATGGAGAAATTAATGTTAGATAAGTTATAGACAGAATTGGAAAGGCTGGGACTTAAAACTGCATACCAGCATATGTATGTTGGAAATATAACCATTACCACCTGTAATATGATGTTCTATAACAATATAATAACAGCTATGAATGAAAAAAATCTTTGACAGGGTCATAAACAGAAACTGATCAATACATTAGAACAACTAGGTATTTATGTGTTCTTGATAAGGTGGAGAGCTGAGTGGCTTACAAATAGGACAAGACAAGTATCATTAAGTAATTGAACAGGTGAAATTCTTGGTTACAGTCAGGTTGTCTCACATGGATATGTCCTAAGCTGATACTTGTTTAGATTGTATCTTTCAGACCTATCTTTTTTATCTGATGCAGATAACCTGAAATTAGGTAAACTGACTGCATGTGTTACAGACAGGGCATGTCTGCAAAAGACCAAAACAGACTACTCCAGATGAAGAAAAGAGTAAACAACCAAAAAAAATCAATAAAAAACTTTTATTAGTTAAGCACTCAGAACTTCATCAGAACTAATCAACATCACTAAAAACTTACATTTAAATAAAGAACAAGAAAATCAGGTGATCATTTCCAACCAATAAACCCAATATTTCAATTTTCTAATTAAAACCCATTATAATGCTTCAACCTTAAAACAGAGCTAACTGAACAAGCATCTTTCAAACTAGAGCTATTTGTACCATCTGGTGCATCTTCGTAGGTTCATAGGTGTTTACTAGGCTAACGAATACAAGGGTCTTTTTAAACCTAGCCATGCATCCCAAATCTCTGACAAGTTCTGATACCATTGATAAGTGTAAGCATGGGCCTGGGAGATGAACCATTTACAGGTTACCTGTTTGCATCAGAGACATAGGTGCTAAACCAGAGATGAATTTCTGGTTTCCCATCCAATTGTCCAAGCTGCACTTGAATTGGATTAGGGAGGAACTCTGCTTCACATGGATGTGGAGCCTGTTCCATAGACAGGATAGTCTCTGGGATATATACCTATCTCTCCAGCAGGTCCTATTTATATCACTGGCAAGGTTTAAGTCTTTAGAATGGGTAATTCTGGTACTGTCTGTTTTGTGGATATCCAGGAGGTCTATAAGAGTGGCATCTGACAGTGCCCTGTATGCCAGGCATAGATCTCACCTTAAAAGCCTGTAGGAGACAGAATACAGGGATAGGGCCTTGAGGCAGTCTGCATAGGACATATTACTTATGCCCTGTATTCTTTTAGTGAAGAACCTCTGTGGACATTCCAGTTGTTAGATGTACCTGGTTAGATACACACCAAAGGGGGCACTGTACTCAGTGATAGGCCTGATGAATGCCAAATACAGTGGAACAATGACTTCCTTGGACTTAGATGTCATACCTTTGTTTATAAGTTGCGCAACATAAAACGATTTCCTCACCACTGTAGACATGTGATGATCAAAGGCTAGATTACTATCTATGTGTGTCCCTGACTACTGGTTTAACTCTAAGGGGTGTGTTGTCAATATGATAGTTAACAGGAATGGATGACTTCCCAAAGGATACTATTATGCATTTCTTGGCATTTAGTTTTAGTCCATGACTCTGACACCAGTTGGTTGTCTGTGTCAGCCCCTCCTGGAGAAGATTTGTGTCAGTGTGAGATTCAATGACAGCTCCTAATTTGCTATCATCTGCACATTTAATCAG
Source organism: Protopterus annectens (assembly GCF_019279795.1). Taxonomy (NCBI): domain Eukaryota; kingdom Metazoa; phylum Chordata; order Ceratodontiformes; family Protopteridae; genus Protopterus; species Protopterus annectens. The sequence continues at coordinate 538,546,571 of NC_056746.1, forward strand.
CCAGAGACCACTGACATTGGCCTTGACTTCTGAGAAGTAAATGCCAAAAAGGAGTGGTCCAAGAACTGATCCCTGAGGGACTCCACTTGTAATTGGCCTATTTGTAGAGGTGGACTCCCCAATTCTAACTTCCTGGGTCCTGTTTGTGAACCAGTTGGCTATCCACTGGGTGACATATGGGTTTGTACCTAATCTCTTGAGTTTGTCAACAATGCCTGAGTAGGGTATTGTGTCAAATGCCTTGGCCTGATCAAGGTAGGCAGTGTGAATGATTTTGCCCTCAACAATTGCTTTGGTGACCTTCTCAAAGAAGTCCACCAGGTTGAGTAGGTGTGATATACCCTTTACGAAACCAAACTGGGTTGGGTCCAGTGCCTGGAGGTTTACTATATCTCTACTGATCATCTCCATGATAATTCTTTCCATGGCTTTACATATAAGACTAATGAGACTTATGAGCCTGTAGTTTCTGGGGTCTGGAAATGGCCCACCTTTGTGCAAAGGGATGACTGTTGCCTTTCTCCATTCATGAGGCACAAAGCCTGTTTGGAGACTACAGTTAAATAGTAATTTCAGAGGCCCTGATAGGTCATGTTTCATGCTATTTAGAAGGCATCCTGGGATATTGTCTGGGCCCATTGATGCAGTGTTCTTGGTCTTAGAGAGAGCATTAAGGACTTGTTCTCTAGTGATAGTAGGGGGAGTTATATTTGATGATATTTCCTGAGTAAAGGTTGAGGGGGAGAGAGGAGTAAAGTTAGAGCTAAACCTATCATCCATACATGACATTTTTCATAGAGCTGGAACTGAGATCATGAAACTAATGATAAAATGTAAGATCTTAGAAATGGAAGCGCTTATGAAACAGTTTGAAGTGCTTGACAGAGTCATTCGTTATGATCTCGGTTTTGAACATCATGAGACCAATTTTTTAAATGTGTTTAATGAAATAGAAAAGTCTTATAAACTTATTTTTACTCGGAAATCCCCAAAACGTAAGAGAGATGGTGAAGATTACAGTAAAGGGAAAGCCTACACAAAGCATCCTGGTTCTCTAGGTAACCATAACTCTTCAACCAATCAACATGAACCTAAGGGGAGGGAACAGATGACCACATCCGAGGTTTCAAATAAGGAAACAATGTCCGGGTCAGTCCCTTTAGGTCAGCAACAAACCAGGAGGTCAGAGTGTATTATGAATTACCTGTGACAATAGTTGAACTCTTGGAATCAACATAACACCAACGATATGCATTGGAAGCAGGGAGCGAGGCCGAAAATGGCCTGTTGGAACAATTACCTTCAAAATTAATGGTTAGTTATGACCTAATTGAACAGGCTCATCCTTGCCTTAATAGTGTTCAAAATGAAACCAATGATTTCAAAGGGTTTACTATTGAAATGTCAAAATTAAAAAAAAAAAAATGGTACTTAGCGAATTGTTTCGCCGAAAGTACACATAACCTAACAGCCCTATTGTCGAAAATAATCTGTTAATGCTGAAAATGTCGACAATGACATTTTACGGCATTAACAACAATGCCACCCTTGCCGTAACTCCCTAACACCTAAACCTAACATGCCCCCTGTGGGGGACTGCACCCCCCCAACTAAATATTCCGAGATCGCACTACAGTGAGGAAAGGGATGTATTTCCCTAACCACACTGTACTGCAATCCCTGTACATAATCGAACATTATATTTATGAATGCACAGTACATTTGCAAATATACTGTTTGATTACATAGCTTACACACATATGAAGTATTTGAACATCTGTAGTTCGAATAGTTCATAGGTATATAATGCTACGTCAATATTTCAGTGGTAAACCATTTTAAAGTATTTAATTATTCTACTAAAACAATTACAGTTGAACATGTTAATATTTTATCGAAGGGGTTAACTTTTTTGCCAGCTAGGAAGGCAAATATAGTTGACTTGCTTATTGATTTAAAAAATGTTTGGTGATGTTCACAAACCTGTCTCGGGGAAGTTATATAGGCCAAGTATGTTTAATCCACCCTTGAATTATAATATTGGTTTATTTTAAAAATGTTGTGAGAATGAATTTAGAAGTATTTTGAAGCAAAGGTGTAGGAACAAACAAAACAATTTAACAGCAAGTGAAAAAGTTTATTTCATGAATAATCTTATGATTTTAATATCTGGATAATGAAGCCAGATAAGTGTGTGGGCTTGTTGTTATGGATCGTTTGGATTGCCTTAATCAAATGAATGCATTATTAATGGAAAATGCTTATGACGAAGTATCACAAAATTAAATTAATATGGCTTATGCTAGAATAGATATTTTGTTATATAACATGTTATTAGAAGGATCCATTTCCAATAGCAAATATGATTTGATTAATAATGATAAACCTTCTATTGCAAGTATTTTTGGTATCCCCAAGATCCATAAAGATCTATATAACCCACCCCTCCATCCTATAGTAGATGCTACACATAACCTTATTTATAGCAAAATTCATAGATGAATGTCTAAAAAAGGGGCTGGGAGTTATTAACCAAATATGTAAGGATTCTTGTCATTTTTTGAGGTTACTGAGGGATATCGCATTTGACCCTGACGTTTCATTTGTCGCATTGTATGTTCATAATCTGTTCTCTGTAATACCTCATAAGATTGGTATTGTATGACTTGAAGAACAAATAAGAAAACACTCATTTTGATAATGCTAGAGTGAATGCTTTGGTCACTTTAATGGAAATTGTTCTTAAGAATAATTTTTTGTACTTTGAGGGCCATTATTTTAGACAGAGTACGGGAGTGGCCATGGCAGCAGTCTGAGGTCCTATTTTTGCAAATTATGTGATGGCAGAGTAGGAGGACCGTTTTATTTTTTCAAGTCAATTTTATCAGATTTATAAACTATATATTTGTTTTTTGGATGATATATTCTTAGTGTGGGCTGGGAGAGCTGATAGATTGCAACAATTTTTTACTTATTTGAATAATACAGTAGATTTTTTAAATTTTCTTGAACCTCAGACAACAATACTATTTCTTTTTTAGATGTTGTTATAGCTAAAGATTATGAGAAACAGTGTTTTTTTAAATATCTTTCAGAAAAAGACCTTTTCAAATTCTTATTTGCACTTTATGAGTTGGTACCCTGATCATCAAAAGAAAGTGGTGGTCAAGCGCCAATTCATATGACTTACAAGAATGATTTTGGAAAGGGATACCTTTTTTAAATGACTGTGATGTTTTAATTGACATGTTTTAAATGAGAGGTTACACCCTTGATTTTGTAAGGAACATTAGAGACAAGGTTTGTATAAAAAGAGAAAGGGGTCTTTTTTCATCTATTTTATCTGGTGAACCAACTGATATGAATTCTAAGTTGACAAGATTTGCATCAATGAAAAGCGATATATTGTTTATTACTACTTTTACTTTAGTTAGTACCAGCCTTATTAACTGTATTTATAAAAAAATGGGGCATTTTTTCCTTGGATCCGGGGCTTCAAGAAAAGTTAGGTGAAAAACCTTGGATAGTTTATAGAAGGGATAAAACATTTAAAAACTGTCTTGAGTCTTATTTTAAGTCTGGGCGTGGTGCAAATAGTTTAAATACAAAGAACGGGACATTTAAATGTGGGGCATGTTCCCACTGCTGCTATGCTAAGTTAGGAGAATATTTTACTATAAGGGGAATTAAATATAAATTTCATGGTTGAGGAGGAGGAGTGTGAGGGTAGCACCAAGGATCAAATGGTGGAAATTGAAAAAGGGTAATTGTGTAGTGGAGTTCAGGGATCAGTTAAGACAGGCACTGGGTGGCAATGAAGAGTTACCAAATAGCTGGGTAACTACAGCAGAGCTAGTAAGGGAGATGGCTAGAAAGGTGCTTGGTATGACATCTGGACAGAGGAAGGACAACAAGGAGACATGGTGGTGGAATGTGGAAGTACAGGAGAGTATACAGAGAAAGAGGTTGGCAAAGAAGGAGTGGGATTGTCAGAGAGATGAAGAAAGTAGACAGGAGTATAAAGAGATGAGGTGCTTGGTAAAGAGAAAGGTGGCAAAGGCTAAGGATAAGGCGTATAGAGAGTTGTATGAAAGGTTGGACACTAAGGAGGGAGAAAAGGACCTGTACCGATTGGCTAGACAGAGGGACCGAGCTAGGAAAGATGTGCAGCAGGTAAGGGTGATAAAGGATAATGAGGGAAACATACTCACAAGTAAGGAGAGTGTGTTGAGCAGATGGAAGGAGTACTTTGAGGGGCTGATGAATGAAGAGAATGAGAGAGAGAGAAGGTTGGATGATGTGGGGATAGTGAATCATGAAGTGCAATGGATTAGCAAGGAGGAAGTAAGGATAGCTATGAAGAGGATGAAGAATGGAAAGGTTGTTGGTCCAGATGACATACCTGTGGAAGCATGGAGGTGTTTAGGTGAAATGGCACTGGAGTTTTTAACCAGATTGTTTAATAAAATCTTGGAAAGTGAGTGGATGCCTGAGGAATGGAGAAAAAGTGTTTTGGTACCGATTTTTAAGAATAAGGCTGATGTTCAGAGCTGCAGTAACTATGGAGGGATTAAATTGATCAGTCACAGCATGAAGTTATGAGAAAGAGTAGTGGAAGCTAGGTTTAAAAGGGACGTGATGATTAGTGATCAGCAGTATGGTTTCATGCCGAGAAAGAGCACTACAGATGCAATGTTTGCTCTGAGAGTGTTGATGGAGAAGTACAGAGAAGGTCAGAAGGAGTTGCGTTGTGTTTTTGTAGATGTAGAGAAAGCATATGACAGGGTGCCTAGAGAGGAGTTGTGGTATTGTATGAGGTAGTCGGGAGTGTCAGAGAAGTATGTAAGAGTGGTACAGGATATGTACAAGGGTAGTGTGACAGCAGTGAGGTCTGTAGTGGGAGTGACGGATATGTTTAAGGTGGAGGTGGTATTACATCAAGGATCAGCTCTGAGCCCCTTTCTTATTTGCAATGGTGATGGACAGGTTGACAGACAAGATCAGACAGGAGTCCCCGTGGACTATGATGTTTGTAGATGACATTGTGATCTGTAGCGAGAGTAGGGAACAGGTGGACGAGACCCTGGAGAAATGGAGATATGCTCTAGAGAGAAGAGGAATGAAGGTCAGCAGGACTAAGACAGAATATATGTGTGCGAATAAGAGGGAGGATAGAGGAATGGTGAGGATGCAGGGAGTAGAGGTGGTGAAGATGGATGAGTTTAAATACTTGGGATCAATAGTTCAGAGTAATGGTGAGTGTGGAAGAGAGGTGAAGAAGAGAGTACAGGCAGGATGGAGTGGGTGGAGAAGAGTGTCAGGAGTGATTTGTGACAGATGAGTACCGGTAAGAGTGAAAGGGAAGGTCTACAAGAGGGTAGTGAGACCAGCTATGTTATATGGGTTGGAGACAGTGGCACTGACAAAAAGGCAGGAGTTTGAGCTGGATATGGCAGAGTTAAATATGTTAAGATTTGCACTGGGTGTGACAAGGGTGGACAGGATTAGGAATAAGTATATTAGAGGGTCAGCCTAGGTTGGAAGGTTTGGCGACAAAGCCAGAGAGGAAAGATTACGTTGGTTTGGACATGTGCTGAGGAGGGATGCAGAGTATACTGGGAAAAAGATGCTAAGAATGAAGCTGCCAGGTAACAGGAAAAGAGGAAGGCCTAAGATAAGGTTTATGGATGTGGTGAGAGAGGACATGCAGGTGGTTAGTGTGGCAGAGCAAGATGCAGAGGACAGAAAGAAATGGAAACAGGTGATCCGCTGTGGTGACTCCTAATGGGAACAGCCGAAAGAAGATGATGATGATGGTTGTTTTTCCTGTGAATCTAAAAATGTGATTTACTTAGTTCAGCGTATTTGCTGTTCAGCATTTTATGTGGGTAAAACTTGTAGGAAGTTTAAAAATCACATTTATGAACATGTTTTAGATATCAAAAACAAAACTTGACTAATGCATTGCAGAAACTTATTGCTGAGTTTTGCACACATTGGTTTTATTTTTAAATGTTATCGAGCAGGTAAAGATCTGCAAGGAAAAATCTTGGAAGAACATTTGGACATTTGTGAGCTTAGATGACAGCTTAGATAAGATGCTACAAATAGCCCTAGTTTGAATGATGCTTGTTCAGTCAGTTCTGTTTTAAGGATGAAGCATTATAATGGATTTTAATAAGAAAATTGAAGTACTGGGTTTATTGGTTGGAAATGATCACCTGATTGTCTTGTTCTTTATTTAAATGCAAGTTTTTAGTGATGTTGATTAGTTCTGATGAAGTTCTTTAATAGAACTAAAGTGCTTAACTAATAAACATTTTTTATTGATTTACTTGGTTGTTTACTCTTTTCTCCATCTGGAGTAGTCTGTTTTGGTCATTTTTCACTATTTTTCATATCTGTAAAAGAACTTGGCTAAATTGACCATTTGGGCACAGGAAAATATGCTGATAAATGCATCAGAAACTAAGCATATGTGATTTTGGAGACATACATTGAAATGTGAATATTTAATACAGCACACAGTGGTTGAAACTGTAGATTCATTTAAGGACCTGGGTATATATATAGATCCAGCTTTGGGTTTTTCTAATCATATCAACCAACTGGTTAATGATAATTATAGAACTATAGATAGTATAACAAGATTTATAGTCTTGGAAATCAGAAATGGTGAAGCCATTGTTTGTTAATTACATTAGACCCAAACTGGAGTATGAAATAACGATATGGAAAACCTATAAGAAAACAAGCATGAGTAAACTGGAAAGAGTACAACGGAAATATACCAAGGGCATCCATGGATGTGAAAATTAACTTGTACAGTGTCTCATGTAGATATTTAAGAGGAGATCTCATTAAGATACACTGGAGATTTAGAGACTACCTCTGGGAATGTTTGGGGTTATCAAAAAGTAGTAGAGAATCATCAGACAACCTATGTAGGAGATTCTATAGGAATGAGAAGTGTACTAATTGGCTTTCGTTGGTGTGAGTCGTGCTCTCGTATTCCTATTCAAAGATAGTTCCTCAAGGCACTGTATTGCTTTTTGATGTTTTCTTTCTGATGGATAAGTCAGTTCACCAATTAAATCTCATTTAACTGTATTGCCCATTTACTTTCTTTGGGATCTTCTATCAGGTTTGATTCCTGACCTAAAATTGTATATAAGAAGAATTCAGTATCCCAGGACTCCTAAAAGATGTTAGGTACCTAACTAGGATGTTACTGTTCCCCTAGTCCTTATCTAATTCTCCAGTTGTGCTTAGTTAATAAGTATCTTAGATGTTGCTTGCCTATTTTGGTAGTAATTTCTTTATACAGGAGGGAGTCATAGCTGCAAGCTTTGATGTGTTCTGAATCTTAGAAAGTGTTTCATAAGGACACAGTAAGCATCTTTAATACTTGCTCCTTGGTGCTGATAGTCATGACAGGCATTGCTTTTATCCCAAATATACAAATTCCTTATTTTTCTCTAGTTTATCATCATTTTGTGTAGGAGTAATGTTAGCAGACAGCTGTTTATATACATTAACAGATTCAAAGACAACAGAAAATGTGGCCAGTTACTGGCATTTTGTGCTCCATTCATTCTGGGTAACCAGGTGAGTAAACAAAGTATTTCCAACTGTTTAGGTGGCTGTATAGGTTTAGGTATGTTTGGGGGTCTTTCACTGCTCTTTCTACTAGAGCAGCTGCTGTCATGGCAGAGGTCTCAGAGGTACTTCCTCTGTAGCTATGTCCAAGCCAGGAACTTGGTTTGCTAGCCACACTTTTAATAAGCAATACAAATTTGTTGGAATTTCTAAGGGTCGAAGTGGTTTTACTATGCCAGTGGTGCAAAGGATGCCTGCTGGAGGGATATATGCTAAACAACAATGAAAGTTTCATCAACACTAATTCTGCCAAAATGAAATTATTGTACTTCAATGCTGTGAGATATAGAAGAAGTACAGAAACAGCATTTTTAGCAGGAGGTAAGCCTCCTGCACTCCTAAACCATTATTTACCTTCACAATTCCTTTTTTGATGAAACAGCAAACTGATTAAATAAAAATAATTGAATCCCATTGTAGTAAAATCCTAGCTGAAAAACAGCATATCTTTTTGCTGGACCATCCATCTGTTTTTTTACTTAATTATTATGCTATTAGACCACTCAATGAAGTTGAGAACATAGAAATACTGTATTCTAGTTATGAGGAGTACTCATCACAATGGCAGATGACTGAAGTATCTCTGTTTTCACAATATATACCCTTCTTCCTTCTGACTTGCTTTGTTTGGTCTTGTCTTAGTGCTATGATGGTTTGAGATAAATACTATATTGTAAGACTTTAATCATGCTTAACCTTGTAGGTGGCAGCTCAAGAAATACTGTCATATTGATCCAAAGCCCTGCATGTTTGTATGCAGTCTTCTCTTGTTAAAATAGTATTACTATTTTTTATTTTATTTTAACCTTCTAGATTTTAGCACTGGCTTCAATGGAACACTATCATTCAAACCCAAACCTCTGTGTGCTCCTAAACGCAAGATCCATTTTACTTCCATATTTTCAGTAGTATTGACTATGTCCCCTATCCTATTGCTGATATTCTGAATGTGTAAAACCTGAAACAAAAATATATGGTCATCCCCCTTATCCAATGTATGCTTAGCCAAAGAACTATACAGTTGCCTTTTTCTAGTGCAGTAAAGGTGATCCATTATCAGTTCCCTAAGGTGACGGTTAGTTTTGCCAACACAGAAATGGAAACATGTTGTGCAGTAAACTACATACACTACATTCTTAGTATTGCAATCAGCAGAATTCCTTAGCTCCCATAGGCATTTTGTGCATGTGGTTTTTAAACAGAGTTTTTCTGACTTCAGCAATTAACTATGGGCAAAACGTAACCATAGTAATTAATTGATTGTTGAGTGCTGAATTAACTTTGAGTGGTAGGACTGGTTGTTTTAGTAATGAATTAAAGTATTTAAGTTCTGTTGCTGTTTGAATGAACTGTCTGATAAAGTAATGGTTATCATTGCGAAAGTGCTCACCATTTTGTATTAAAAAAAGAAGATTTTACTTTGTCGTGGTTCAGCTTCTTTATTCCAACTACCTTCATACTGGGCACCTGTGTTTCAACATTTTCAACTTCTGGGCTGGTTTACATTTATTTGTTTGCTGCTTGTTATAGAAACTGTGTTTAGTTTTGTTCCTATGAAGACGGTCTGTTGCGATGGTGATAAGGCAGATTTTTCTGAGTTGATGGTAATCCCCAGTTGATTGCATAGGTGTAAGGTTGTGTCCCTCGCATGAATGAGTTGATGCTTGGTGGTGGCAGTGAGAAGCCAGTCATCTTGATATGGAAACACCTGGAATCCCAACCATCTCAGGAGAGTGGTGACTACTGCCATACATTTGGTGAACACTCTGGGGGCTGTGGTGAGACCAAAGGGCAGAACATGAAATTGATAATGGCTGGCTCCCAGCCAGAAGCATAGATGATTCCCAGATGGTCTGTCCATTTTTATGTGCTAGTACACATCCTGATGATTTATAGAGCACATCCAATTGTCTTTCCCCAGAAAGGAAAGTATTGACTGAAGCGTGACCATCCAGAATCTCATCTTTTTCACTGACTTGTTTAGTCTGCTTAGGTCCAGAATAGGTCTACAGTCCCCAGTCCCCTGTTTTCTTTGGAACTAAAAAGAACCTTGAGTAAGTTTCAGATCCTCTTTGGTCTGCTGGGACTGGTTGGATGACTCTTTTGTCCAGCAACCTTTGGATATTATGCTCTGTACCCCGTTGTCTTTTGTTCTTTTTAGTCAGGCGTCTAGGTACAAAGATAGGCATCCCCCGACTGCCTCCAGAGATGGACAGTTGGGACTCCTCTCAGGAGCGCTGATAGGGCTTGCCAAAGAACTGCTCTTTGTCTCCCTGGTTCTGCAGACCCCCTCTGCTGTATGGATGGCGTCTTCCATTATTACCCCCTCCTCTGCCTCTAGAGGGGGTGTCACAACAAGTGTTTTGGAAAGATCCTTGAGACTTCCGGAACCATATCTTTCCACCTTCCCTCCCTTTGGGGTAAGATCTGTTCAGGGTAGAAAAATGTAACAGATGGCAGACAAGGTCTTTCCATCTTTCTCACTCCTCGTAAGAGTTTCCTTAACCTTAGGTCCGAAAAAGGGCGAACCATCAAAGGGGTGTTAATGAAGGAAGACTTTAAGGGTTCCACAAAGGAACATAAATGCATCCAGGAATGTCTCCTGAGAGCGATTCCTGTACCCGCTGCCCTGCTCGTATCATCAGCTGCATAAGACAACAGACGCATGGAAGAGTTCACTACCGAATTAAGAATGGAGAGCTGGGAAGTTACTTTGTCCGAAACTCCCACAGCTACTGAACTCTGTAGGGTATCCCCTAGCTCATTCAGGAGATCCCTTTGCAATCTGGTAAAATGTGTGAGGTAGTTCAGTGATCGAAGGACAAAGGCTGCTGAACTGAACATACACTTCCCGTGTCTGTCCATAATCCTGGATTCCCTATTAGGAGGATGAACAGAAGAAGAAGTGTCCAATAATTCCTTCTTGGTGGCTGCTACCACCACCACAGCATCAACCAGTACTCCTTTGGTAAGGTAGGGTCTGTCTTGTGGGCTTGTAATAAATTTGTTAGGCCTCCTAGGGACAGGGTCTGTGGTGTCTGGGGATTCCCATGCCCTTTAAGTGAGTAATTCCAGCAACACATCGAAGGGTGGAGACACCCAAGAGATGGAGGGTTGAGATCCGAAAGCCTTCAGGAGAACTGACTCATCATCAGAAGGGTTAAGGGATTTCCAGCCACCCCTCTGTTTAAGAGTCTCTAAGATATCTGCAAAAAAGATATCTTCTGAGGGAGACCGTGGGGACCCTTATGACTCATCTAAGTCAGTATCCAAAGTGACTGACTCCTGTGGGGAGTCCAAATGCTTCCTCTTGCAGAGTCTTTTCCTAGGCACTTCTTCAGTGGCAGCTTCTGGAGAGGTCTCAGAAGAACATGGCTCACCCAATGGAGCTTCCTGAGGCTCAGGATCTCTATTCTTCAAAGGAGCATGTGAAGAAGAGGCAGACATTAGTGCTGTCAGGAAGGGAGCTGCTCAGACTGATGGAGTGGTTGTTGGGGCAGACAAAGCCCTCCTCATAGCTTCAAAGGCCCCTCAGTCCTGATGAGAATAATCCCTCATATCTGAAGATCCGATGGAAATCATCTGCTCTGGTACAGAGGGCTCTGATCCAGTGGTCGGGGCTGAGCTCACCTGAGCCGAGGCCTCGAGAGGTAAAGTTGGCACCGACAGGTCGGTTCGACTATCCTCCCCGGACCCGACTAGTGAGTGTTGGCCCTGAGATTCCTCGGTTGGCACCGAGGGTATCTGGGCAGTCGGGGCCGACAAACCTATAGAAGGTGTCAGACCCAAAGGGTCCATGATCATCAGTTTTGCACTCTCCAGCTCCAAAATGTCCATGCAAGTCAGAGGAGGAACAGAAGATGTAGGAGGAACTAAGATCAGCTCCGAAGCCCCCTGGGCCAGTGCAGATGAAATTTTTGCTAGTGCCGGTATCTGTAGGAGCTTCTTCACCACACAGTCCACATCCAGATCAGGCAGTCTACTTGAGGCCTGGGAGAAATGTGACGAGGCCACAGATTGTAGTATAGGAGACTTTAAGGTTGTAAATACCATCTCCAAGGTGGGGGACCGGCTCCGAACCATAACAACAGTTGGTTCTGAAGGCTGTGGAACCAATGTTGATGCTCTACTGGAAGCTGACGTTGATGTAGATGGAGATTTTGATGGCTCCATCTTCTATGAGTGCTTGTGTGGCTTATCCAAGGATTCCTGAAAAGATGATTTAAGTAGGCCTTTATCCATCAGCTTTATTTTCCTCTCATGCAACAATCTTGAGCTGAAGGAGTGGCATATAGAGCAGCTTATTGCAGGTGAACCTCACCCAAGCAGTACACACATTCAATATGTCCATCTGTTATGGACATCTTTTGCCCATATCTAGGGCGCTTCTTAAAGCTAGACTTGGCTTTCTGTTTCTCCTGGTGTGACATCTTCCACAAGCAATTCACACAACAACAACTATTTAAGCCTTGTAAGACGGGTTTAAACTAATCAAAAAATACAGAAATTATTTATATGCTCTGTGTAAAAAGAAGGGCTGCAATTGCACTCTAACACACCACACTAACACTAATAAGAAATAGAAATCTACTGACCTAAAAAACGAACACTACTTTAGTAAGAGGAAGAAATGTAAGCATAAGCCCTGTAAAAAAAGAAAGGGCTAAACACACACTCTAGTAGAGAAGAACCTCTATGCCCTATGAAAAACTATGGGCTAACTCTATTAAACACACTAATTATGCTATAAAATCTATCTGTATGCTCTACTAAAGAGCTAACACACACTTTAAACTAAGATGAAGAAGAATTAAAAGGCCTAAAAGAAAAAAACACGGCCACTAATTCCTCTTAAACTCACTAACTAAGAGAGATAGGGATAATAGAAGGCCTAACCACAAAAAATGGCCTTAAAGACTAAATATCTAATGCATTATACTTATAAGTACAAGCCTACACACTTCTAACTACTATAATGCTAATTTACTAATTTTTACCAAAAACTAAAGCTATAATATTGAAATAAGAAAAGTTATTCACTGGCCAGAGCTGGTAAACGTCCGATTAAGTTGCAGCAGCAAACGAGATCTGAGGGAAGATCAGGGTGCATCATGGGATAGGGAGTTGGCCTTGAGCTGGTTGAAGACCTCGAACTTTTGCAGTTGGCTGAGTTGGAGCCAAGGATCGGCTCCAAACCCATCAGTAAAGAATGAACGGCGAGATCGAACAACTTCACATTGATTTTATTTGTGTTGCTATTGAATGACCTCTGCTGTTTGGTTGTCCATTCATGGAACAAAATTCAGCAGAGTTCAGTTTATAATGGCTCCAGATGTGTGTGGCAGCACTGCAGGAAGAGTCTGTGTCAGCATACGTTATTTAACAATCTATCTTATTGTCACTAATCTACTCACTTATGTACTGTTCAGGCAAACAATCTGTCTTATCGTCACTAATCTGCTCACTTATGTACTGTTCAGGTACGTTATTTAACAATCTGTCTTATTGCTACTAATCTCCTCACTTATGTACTGTTCAGGTACGTTATTTAACAATCTGTCTTATCGTCACTAATCTACTCACTTATGTACTGTTCAAGTATGTTATTTAGCAATCAGTCTTATCGTCACTAATCTACTCACTTATGTACTGTTCAGGTATTCAGAATTTCAAACTAAAGTCAAAGCAATGTAGTGAGGGAACAGAGGTCCGACACTTCAGTCTAATGGTGACTACCTCATGAAACTATTTTCTTACAAATGGCTTTATTTCCCTTCCTAAGAGGGACTATTGCATTTTAGTCTGGCTAGAACTTTGGTTTATTGATTGCTTTTCTACTACCTTCCATTTGCTTGACCTGGTATTGTTCCTTTATCAGTGATATTTACAGGCACATTTATTAAATGGTCAGTAAAAGCTTTTAATATAAAAAAGAAAAAGTGAAGCAAACAGCCTTTGCCACCTCAGCAGGATAGTAATTTGCCTCAGCCAAAGGTAGGTGACTACTGCTGCCAAAGTTGGTTGCTCAGACCACTCATATTTTACCCAAGATTCCGCTGGTGTAGCATCTACAGCCAGTATGGTCCAGGGGTTGGCCATGTCCCCTGTGACTGTTGGGGTCCCCTCTCTGAGAAAGTGAGAGCTACTCTTTTTGGCCATGGAAAAAGGAACAGGAAAGGCTTCCTTGTTTATTCAGAATGTTGTAACCATCCCTGGAGAAGCTGCTGCTACCACTAAAACCTATGTGGGCCTCATTTTTCCTGAGAAAAAGAAGCAGAAAATGAAGCATGTATCTACCCCTCCTCAAATTTCTCTAGACAGGAGTTGTTTACCAGGTCTGGCTCAGAGTTTAATTAATGCTATTGATCCTTTTTATAAGGTGGTTTCTGGTAAAAAAAAATGGATGCCTCTTTTCTTGAAGAGATTCAAAATTCTGAATTAGGGCAGATGCAAAGTTTTCTTCTCAGATTTCTGATTTAGAATCAGAGCAGCTCACAGTATCTGATTCTTCCGGGGGGGCTCTTTCTCTGAGACTATTTCCAGAATGTGTCAATGTTTTCAGTGGGAGAACACTGAGGGTTCTCAGTCCCTCAGAAAATACTATGAGCTGTTACAAATCAAATTTCCAGAATCTTCATCCATTCATCCAGTGCTGTCAGCTTTGAAGGATGTGTGTCTCGCTGCCTGCAATTTTCCTGCAAGTCAGCCTGCTGCCCTTAAAAAGGAAAATAGATTGTATAAAGTTCCTCAGTCTTCTAAGTTTTTATACACTGATCCCAAACCTGACTTAGCAGCTATAGTTTTAGTTAATCCTTCTGCTACTAAACATTTAGTTAATTCATATCCTATACTTTCTGTCAAGGATGGGAAAATGATAAGTATGGGGAAAATCTATATGTTCTGCAATTTTGATTTTCAGAATTTTGAATTGTTGGTGTAATACGTTAAAGTTTATTCTGATTAATTGTGAAAGTATGAAGAATGTTTCATCTGCTGTTTCTTCTTCTGAGGACAAATCTGCTTCACATGGTTTAATTTCTTCCATTTTATAGGTCACTAGTCATTGTTTACAGTGTGTATTTGACTCTGCTGATACTTCTTCCATTTCTCTGGTCACTGGTACTGTTTTGAGAAAGTTTGTCTGACTGCTTTCTCAGAACCTCCCATATGATGTGAAAAATGAGATTTTAAATTCTTCTTTGGATTGAGATTTAGTTTTAGTTCCCGCTGCTGCAGAGGTTACCAAAAAGTGTGATAAGAGGAGTAAGTTGATACAGGGAATCTTTTAAGAATTCCAGCCCTCTTTTTCTAAAATTTCTAGGGGAATCTTTAACCCCTCATCCAATATTTGCAAGAAAGAAAACAGTCTCAGCAAAATGCTGGTAAACAGATGTTTAAGAAGAAATGTCAAGGGAGTTCCTTAGCACTTATCGTGAATCAACCCTATCTCATTTTCCACAGACACTGGATTTCTTTACGAACTAATCCTTCTTTCATCCCTAAAGTGGTATCTGAATTTACTTTATGCCAAACTATCTATCTCCCTGTTTTCCTTCCTGCTCAGGTACTATTGTGACAGAACAAAATCTTTCCGATCTTTGGATCAATTGTTCATTTCTGGTGAAGGTGAGAAAAAAGGATTATCTGTGTCAAAACAGCCTATTTCCAAATGGCTGTCTAAGGCTATTACTTTTGTTAATGTCACCGCAACAAAACTATTCCAGACAGGGTCAAGGCCCAATCAGCCAGGGCCTTGGTTTCATCTATAGTTTTTTGGAAAGGGTTGGATTCTAGAAGTATTCTAGAAGCAGAGATTAGATCTTCTGTACATACCTTTACAAAGCACTACAAGCTTGATTCCTTCTCTAGGTCTGGATCAGACTTCAGAAGGATTATTCTCCAGGGGCTCCTGGACCCTTCCTCTTCTACCCCCCACATATAGTAAGCTGGGGTAATCTACCCATTTAGCTAAGGCTACTGCAGCAGTGATCAATATGATGAACATAGTAAAATTGTGTAAGTAAACTTACCATAACAGTAGATGTTTGAATTATCAATGCAACAGTAGCTTCTTCTGCCATCAATCCCCCTTTTTCTTTTGTGATTATGCCAGGGTGTGTGTGTGTGTGTGTGTGTGTGTGTGTGTGTGTGTGTGTGTATATATATATATATATATATATATATATATATATATATATATATGGGTCCCCTTCACATTGCTGACACTTCAAAATGCCGAATTTCACATGGCCGAGACCATATGATCAACATTTGAAATGCCAACAATGCGGAACCGGCATCTCCGTAGAGTGCGAAATGGAAAGATTCCCATTCCTGCACTGTAGTGCAATCTCGGAGTTGGTATATTTAAGTTACAGGGGCTTGCCGCCCTGCTACCTTTCAAATGTCGATCATATGGTATCGGCCATATGAAATTCGGCATTTTGAAGTGTCAGCAATGTGAAGGGGACCTATATATATATATATATATATATATATATATATATATATATATATATATACACACACACACACACACACACACACACACACACACACACACACACACACACACACACACACACACCCTGGCATAATCACAAAAGAAAAAGGGGGATTGATGGTAGAAGAAGCTACTTTTGCATTGATAATTCAAACATCTATAACATAAATGACAAAGTGCATTTGGGTAAAAACTATTTATCAAGCCTAGTTATCTAAAAGCCATGCTGTCCTTTAAAAAGTATCTCTAGACCAATTAAAATGCAGAATGCAAATAAAACTTATTTGTTAAGATATCATTGATTAAACAAGACTGCGGTGGTGGTGCTGCGGTAGCGTTGCTGCCTCACAGTTAGACGTTGCCCATTCGATTCTCAGTTAGAGTGTCTTGTGTGTGTTGACATGCGTGAATGGGCGTTCTTTCATTGAAGGTTGTGCGTTAGGCCCGGCAAGCCAGCACGTAAAAATCTACTGCCAATCATTAGCGGACCGGAGTTCTGCTGTGGCGACCCCTAACCGGGAAAAGCCGAAAGACACAAACAAACAATCATTGATTAAACAAGCTAAGTACAAGCTACCATATTATTCACAGATCAGTACATTAATTCATCTTCATTGGTGAAATAAATGTATTAACGACCAATGAGGGACATAAAAATACTGAAAAATTATTTGTACTATCAAATCCATGAAACCAAACTACATCATCGAAGCTATGCCTATTGATAAATCAGAAATAAAGAGGTCCAAACAATGTAATACCATTACTACAGCACAGCCATAATTATATCTGGCATTACATCCTGCTATTCGATGTTCTTGAATATGATTTCAGTGTTCTGAATCCAATTTCACTCATTATAAACATCCTCTCTCTCTCTCTCTCTATATATATATATATATATATATATATATATATAGAATATATATATATATATATATATATATATATATATATATATATATATATGTATATATACATCTGTGTGTGTGTGTGTGTGTGTGTGTGTGTGTGGGGGGGGGGTCTACTTATAATGATCAAAATTCCACTTACTCGACTTTCTTAAGAGCGAGATGACATAGTTGAAATCAAATTTAAATGAACATTCAGATCACTGACTAGGGCACCATACAGTCCAGCCTAGTAAAGGGTGCAATTTGTATTTATTTATTTAATTTTAATTAAGTTATGTTCTTATTATTTGTTCGAAGGGCACCCGAACCATAGGGTGAGGAGGAGGGGAGGGGTGAGCGACCAGTGGAGTAGTTAAGGGGGTGTGAGAGGGGCAGTCCAACCAGGTGGGACTGTCACATTTACTCATCATTTTGAATGGTCCCATAGCATCACGTCCTGTTCTTCCAGTCTGGTCAAATCATGTCTGTGCATGCATTCAGATGCCCTGTTCTGCCCTCAAACCCTGTACCTTAGGTACAAGGTACAAGAGCCTGAATTCTCTACTCACACCGCCACTTGTGATTCAAAGAGTTGAGTCTATAGCTTTCAGCTTTCCAGATTTTCACAGAATGTCTGGAATGTTTGTCTCTTACTTTTGGTCAGTTAATCTTAAAAGTTGTGGTTTTCTGGCAAATCAGTGAGAGCTGAATTCTCTAAATAATGATAGCCATTTAAGTTTCAGTCTTTTTGTCTTTCAATGAATGCATTGTAACACAAAGCATTTTATTCTAGCAACCTTCTAAGATTATACAAGCAATGTTTAAAATGTGGCCCTGGTTTTGGGCCTTTGTCTCCCTCCACAGTAAATTTTGGCTTTTTCCAGATTTCTTGTGCTGCAAAGTTGAGAGTCAAGTGGATTTTACAAGGAGCTGAGTGCTTCAGCAGAAACGAAGTTTAGTGCTGCTTATACCAAATTTGCTGGCATTGTTACCAGCACAACAGATAGTGTTCTTGCTTTTGATGCAGAAGGCTGTGGGTTCTACTCTCACAGTATTTAGATGGATTGCTGATACTGTACTGTGTTTTACTTTAAAGGGGGTGGATGCTGCAATATTGCAATATTACTAGCTTATCATTTTTTTAATGTAACATAGGCAGTTTATTCTTCAAGGGCAATAGGCACTTTGTAGATGAAACAATGAAGTATAAAGTTGTTTGCTAGCAGCAACCTCTCCATTAGTTGCATATCTCTTTAATGTGGAATTATTTAGATGGCTTTTAGCTCTGCAAAGATTGTATATATTTACTGATAATGGTGGATTGTAATGACAGAAGTTTGAGTAGACTTTTATGATAGAAATGTTCTGAATTGGGCAGTTTTGTCATTATTGATTCATACATTTTGTTTCATTGTTTATTAAAAGAATGTTTAAAACTGCAAATTTAAAACACATTCTAACAAGTGATGCTGTATTATACAAGGAATATAATTTAATACAATCAAGAAGGTGAATCAAATAATAAATGCATGTATGCATGGCCCTATAAATGTGTGCAAGGAGCCTATGGTTTGAAAACAGCCCACAAGCAAACGTAATCCTCCACTGGCCAGATGCATTTTCTATGAATGTGGGTTTTCATGCCATTTCAATGAATGTGAGTTTCAAGGGCAGAGAAGTTTGCTGCTCATTCTAAGTCTGTTTTTTATTGGAAAACTGTATTGTTTGTTTAGCAAATGGCTATATGTGCTATTTTATTTCAATATTTGTAATCATTGTAGAAGCAAGTAAGAACAGTATGCACACTAATACATTTGAACAGTGTGTGTGGTAACTGGTGAGAAATAGTCAAATAATGGAACACTGGAATGGCTGAGGAGGGGGCTGCTGCTTGGCGGTAGGGGGTTGCTGCAGGAGGGGCTGCTCGGGGGTTGGTCTATTACCCTGTCTAGGGCCCTATTTGACCATGATCTGGCTCTAGTATTTAAAGTAGGAAATGCGTATGCAAAGGTAGTTGCAGTTTAACTACATTATAAGGTATCTTTTTCTTGGATCTGCCATGGTGGTGCAGCGGTAACATTGTTGTCTCACAGCAAGAGGTTCTCCTGTTCAATTCTCCGCTGGAGTGTGGGGAGTGCCTTCTGTGTGGAGTCTGCATGTCCTCCCCATGGTTGGGTGGCGTTCGAAAGACATGCATAAGGGCGTGCCTTCGTTGAAGGTTAGACATCGAGCTGGCACCTCGGCATTCGTGAAAATCTACTGCCAATCATTAGTGGACCTGAGTTCCACTGTGGCGACCCCTAACCGGGAAAAGCCGGAAGACGAACAACATAAGGTATCTTTTTCTTCCTATGCATTTAAATAATTTAAGGAAATGACTGGAGTTTCTTTCTTGGGGAGTGACCTACCTGTGGGTGTGGCTCAAATAGGGGTGTTTCATGAGTATGGGGTGGGTGGAGCTTAAGGTGCACCAGCGGACTACTTCTCCTAGGGAGCCATTTTGGCTAAGGCAGTCCCTGGGTTGAAACACATCATTGTTGTGCCCTTTCACCTTGTTTGTAATATTCTGTGAATATATTCTTTATCACTGTTCTGTGCTTGTGTACTGTGGTGCTTTTCAGTTCTTCAACACTTTATCAAGGCTCTGTGTTTGCACATTGTAAGACTATTTTTCTTACACTAATACCACTATGTGCTTGCAAATATTATTACAATTTGATACTTGCACACTGTATCAATATTCCATGCTTACATACTGTATTACAACTCTGCATTTGTACACTGTAATACTGATTTATAGTTGGATTCTTGCACCATTCAGCATTTACATGAGTTATTACCATTGTATGCTTGCAGACTGTATTACTGTGCAATGCTTTTACTCTGCATGACTATTTTGAACTTGAATCCTATAAAGTTGTTTTTAGCTGCACAATATATTACTATTCTGTGATTGCACTGAGAATGACAATTCTTTGCTTGCACACTCTATTGCTATCCCATGCTTTTACTTAGCATTGCTGTTTCCTGCTTGTATGCTGTATTACTACAGTTTACTATCAATACTTGCACACCTTATAAATATTATGACTTATACATTGTATTGCTATTACATGCTTGTACATTATAGTACACATTTGTACTTACCCTATGCAATACTATGCTGTCCTTCTACAGTGTACTGTTACTCTATACATTTACACCGAATTTCTATAGTGCGCCTACATGCTATATTGTGGAATTTGATTGGGTAATGTCTCAGCAAAACACAGTCATATGAGCTTATTCCACTGAGGCTCAACATTGAAATTAGTTTACCCAAAGTTATGTGACTGTGACAAAGGGAAATACTGCCAGCCTAGCTAGCTGGAATTCTGTAAATAATTATATGTCATTTGTGAATATTAATATGATTTATATAGAAGTGTGACAGAAGGAGCTGCTGCAGGCTCAGCTATCTGGAATTTTGTAAGTGGTTGTGTGTCATTTGTGAATGTCAACAGGCTCATGTAAAGATGCTTGTGTTACAGATGTATTAGAACTGTATGTCATATAAGATGGTTTGTACAGATGTGTGCTGAAGAGATATGTTGTAGAGTACTCAGCTTAAAGATGTATCTACAATGTATCCTACTGGAAAAGAATAGAAATGTATATAAATTATTATAACTGTGCAAATGTATATGTTTTAATAGTGGGAACTGGCACATAGAAGGTTAACTTGCAAAACTACCGAAAAAATAGTTGAAATTAAATTACTTTATAACCATGTAATAAAAGAGATGTTATCTTTCAGTTCCAGTGCATCAGGAGACATAATGTCTAGAACTAGAAGTTTTTTGTATTGTCTTTAAATGTGGAGGAATGTAAATTATTTACAACTTCCACCATTTGCCAAAATATCTAAGGTCTATGTGTTTTCTCAGGTGGATGCTAAATGCTACCAACTGTAGTGGGAGTTTTCACCTAGGATAGTCAGACGACAAGACATGATGTCATGCTGCCAGCTAACTGAGCAGTAATATTTGAAATATTAATTTAAGAACTCTCTGAGAGAGAGAGAGACTATGCATTTTGTATTTTGTCTTTGACCAGACAACATCAGCTGGAAAACCAACTCACCACATCTCTCTTGCCTTGCTTTGAGTAAGTAAGTCTAGGGTACAGTAATTTCTCTTAGATACAGTTAGGAATATAGTGAAATATAATTTAGATGTTTGTCTTTATTTATTTGAGACTGTCCTGCAGTGTTGTTTTAAATATTTCCTGTGATTTTGAACTCTGAAGTTACTGTGATTGTTTACTGAGCATTTTCTTATTATTTTATTATTTATTATTAAATATATTTAAACCTTTCAATTGTGGCTGGTCTGTCTAAACATATTTTAAGCTCTTACAGTACTTACATATTTATTTGGTGACACTGTGTGGGCCATTCCTAGCCTTGCTCTTGGTCAGACTACCATTTGGATTAATAGTAACATTACACAGTAAGATTGGGTACCCTCTGCTAAGGGCCTTAAAGTAGCTGATAAGTAGTGGCTGGTGACACTAAAAACTACCCCATAGTCTGGGAAAAAGGGGGCATAGCTAGGGAACCTATGCCAGCCTTTCCCAGGTGTGTGTGTGAATGTGTATAAATCAAATCTCAAAGTGTGCTCGTGTCAGCTACTTGGGCAGGGACATGAAGCACTGGTTGGACAGAGAAGGTGCTAGAGGTTTTGGCTTGGTCACTCAGCTGAAATCTCAACCTTATAGCTGTGCCAGTAGGGAGTCTTATTGGGGATCCGGAGGAAGAGGTAGAAACCAGCCCCAGACTGACTGTGGTCTCTGCACGCTCTTAAGGGGAAATTACACTTTACTGTGTGTGTACTTGTCATCCTCCCAGTGTGCATGCCCCCCACTGTTGTCAGTGGTGAGGATTGAGGCTCCTTGATTACTGGGCCAGTGGTGGGGTGTCACATTGACCATGAAGTTTGTTATATTAAGTAAAGATGTGCAAGGGTGAAGTTCCCTGCAAAGTGTTATCTGTGTGTGTGTGTGTGTGTGTGTGTGTGTGTGTGTGTGTGTGTGTGTGTGTGTGTGTGTGTGTGTGTGTGTGTGTGGAGGGGGAGGTGTCTTCCTGAAGCACAGAATAAAATGTATTCTGAGCTTGTTTAATGCATGGGATCATAAGATTCTGCTTTAGTGAAAAGTGACCCAAAGAAATACAAGACCTTTGTACTGATCTTGTTTGCTTGTAAACAGTATTACTGCGTTGTGCTTTAACACTTTAGTCCTGTTGTGTAAATGAACTCTGGGATACAGACTGGAATGCATATAGCAGAGACAGTAACTTTGCAAAGGTTGTCATTCACCTGTAGTGTTATAATTAATCCAGAGTGTGTGATTCACAAAGAGAACACTGAAAACCACACTGCCACAAGCTTGCCATGCCTACAGTGCAGAAAAAAGTAACATGCACTCTATAAAAGTAGCCTTGTTGATTGAAAGTTTCATTAAGCTAGTATAAATCCACGTTTTGGGGAGGGAAAGCTCCCACATCCTCACACAAGCGATTGCACCCCTACATTCTCTTATATATAATCAGTTCCAATGGCACTCTAGCTTGAGTAGAGGGACTTACCACCTTATAATGACCCGTGACAAAGCACACAAGTTTGTCTAATCATTGATGCTCCACTAAACTGCATGTAGCTAAGTATTCCAGTTACCAGGAACACTTATTACTCATCCCCATTGGAGACAAGCTAATTACATCAAAATGAAACCTTTGCGGTAAGGTCCAAAATTCTTTACGACTCAGCTGCATGCTTATAGAATCCTTTGCATCAAGGTCAACTTTATGAGCCAGTGTTGTTCTTCCAGTGTTTTGAATCCAACTTATTTATTCTTAGCCTGGGTTCCCACCAGTGATGGGAGAGGAGACATTACTTGAGGAATATGATCAAAGCAGTCAGTAGGGTTTGGAATGGGCCTGAAAGCATCCATAATGTACTATAACTGTGATGTGTTGGCAGATAGCTTTGTGGGCTTCACTCTGTTAAGTAAATTGCTGGCATTTGTGAAATGAGGAAAATATGAAAGCTCTCCTAATTTCCAAAGTAAAGCACTATAAAATGTGATGTGATGTGGACAATTTGAAAAACCTAACCTGCCCTGGAAAAAAAGTTTTGTATATAGACCGAAAAGGAATGAACCTTAATAAAATGTCCAGTTAGAACGTATGCTTAAAAGTGCTAAAAACTCTGTGTTCAGATGGGCTGTAGGATACTTGCTGTATATGGAATGGAGTGGGACTGTATATAAAAACCATTACTGTATAGCAAAATGGGGCTAACGACCACAAGGGCCTAGCCATGCATCCCAAATGTCTGACAAGTTCTGGTACCCTTGATATATGTAAGTATGGTCTTGAGAGGTGAAACATTTACAAGCAGGGGCCTGGGAGGTGAATCTTATACAGGCTGCCTATGCCCATTAGAGGCATAGGTGCCAAGCCAGGGATGAATTTCCTGTTCTCCCATCCAACTGTCCAAGTTTCATTTGAATTGGGTTAGGGAGGAACTCTGCTTCATATGGATGGGGGGCCTGTACCAGAGAATGGGTAGTCTCTGGGATGCATACCTGTCTCTCCAGCAGGTCTTATTTATATTACAGGCAGGGTTTAAGTCTTTAGAATGGGTGATTCTGGCTCTGTTTGTTTTGCAGATATGCAGGAGGTCCATCAGAGTGGGGGTCTGACAATGCTTTATATGCTAGGCATAGATCTCTGCTCAACAGCCAGTAGGAGACAGAATACAGAGATAGGGCCTGGAGCCTTGTATTCTTTTAGTGAGGATTCTCTGTCGACATTCTAATTGTTGGATATGCCTGGTTAGGAACATACCAAAGGGGGCATTGTACTCAATGAGAGGTCTGATGAATGCTGAATAGAGTGGAACAATTACTTTCTTGGGCCTAGATGCTATACCTTTGTTTTGAGTTGCACAACATAGAATGATTTCTTCACTACTGCAGAGACATGATGGTCAAAAGTCAGATTACTATCTATGTGTGTCCCCATGTCCCTGACTACTTGGTCAAATCTTAGGTGTGTGTTGTCAATATGATAGCTTCCAGGAATGGATACTATTATGCACTTCTTGGCATTTAGTTTTAGTCCATGGATCTGGCACCAGTTGTTTGTCTGTGTCAGCCCCTCCTGGAGAACATTTTGCCAGTGGGTGAATCAGTGACAGCTTCTAATTTGCAATCATCTGCAAATTTAGTCAGACAGAAGCCATTCATGTTGACCTTGACTTCAGAGAAGTAAATGCCAAAAGAGCAGTCCCAGAACTGATCACTGAGGGACTTCACTTGTGACTAGCCTCTTTGTAGAGGTGGACTCCCCAATTCTAACTTTCTGGGTCCTGTCTGTGAGGCAGCTGTCTATCCACCAGGTTACATAAGGGTTCGCACCTAACCTCTTAAGTTTGTCAACAATGCCTGAATGGGGGACTGTGCCAAATGTCTTCTCCAGGTAAAGTAAATGTGAGTATGAGCAGTTCTACCATTGCTATAGTGTTACTGCCTTGATGTGTATTTGTAAGGGAATAACTGCATTAAAATTCAGCCTGATACAGAAAAGAGCAAATTGCAAATCATACATCTGAAATAATATATGCAACATATTTCCATCAAGCACTAAATATTCCTGTTTCAATGTTTGTGCTTTCCGGGAATGACAATGTATCATTCAGAATTGTAAACACAGAGCAGTGCACTGGCCCTCACGAGAGAATGTTGTGTGTATTGGAATTATTTATTATCTGTTATTATACATTTGACATGTATACCTCTTGGTTGCTTGCACTGCTTCTGATCTTCTAGACTTCCAATTAAATGCATACTCCTCAACCTCTTAGCACAAGAAATCTGGACAAAGCCTAAAACAACTGGGGTACATAGGCCAAAAAATAGGAATATATTTTAAATATTGCTCTTATAAACTTAGAAAGATATTAGAATAACAGGTTTTGTATTATCATTTATTTTCTGTAAGATGTAAAGTCTGAAACTCAAATGTGTCATTGTTTAGTGACTTTAATTATTGGTGATTTGCCAGAAAACTACAAATTTTATCAAGACTATACCAAAAATTTGAAGCTAAAATCTGGGCATTCTGTGAAAATCTGGAGAGTTGAGAGGTATGCCTAAATGCAATATGCCCTGATCCTAGAGCCTGTCTGCTGCTATTACAGGATTAACTTTCCTGTTTGAATGGTGCCAAGCCTGTATCGAGCAAACTCTGACAGACGAATTGGGACATGATTTACAGGGCCGACCTTTGGACAACTGGTGAAAAGGGCTCAACAGCACATCCCCCACACCATCTTGTGCCCCATTCTGGCATACCTACATCATACAGATTACTGGAAAAGTGCCCCTGGTAGACCGGCACCCTAGGCGGCTGCCTAGCTGGCCTATGTCTAAGGCCGGCTATGATGATTTATTTCAAACATCTCAGGTTTATAAACTCCTGTACTTGTAGAGTAAGCAGCAACAAAGCCTGGCTGTAGGTGTCCGACTCTAAAGGGACAAGTGCAAAGATGTGAAATATAGTGCGTTACACCCACAGAAGAATTTTTAGGTTACACCAGTAATCTCAAAGCTAGTTTTTACATTTTGTAACTCATTTAAAGATAGTTTATTCCACAAGTTTTAAAATTGTTTAGAGTTTATTTTTACTGGATAATAGTTATTTATTTGACACCGTTATATCTCTGGTGCTAATAGATAATGATGTCTCATTTAAATGCACCTTATTATATTTGTGTCCAGGAAGTATGCTTCTCAACTGTTCTTCAGTAAAATGTATGTCACAATGTGTGATAAGTAATCAAACATGAAAGTGAGATCTGAGCATGTAGCCCAGGCCGGTATGACCCTGACCTTGAGTAGCATCTTACCCTCACCAAGAATGATGCCACAATATGAAGACAAGATGACCAATTTCAACAATTGGCTTAAGTACTGGTGTCATTCAAAGGGGATCCAATGCCTGTCAGCCTGGGATGATATGCTCGACAAGCCACGATGCTTCGCTAGGGATGGCTTGCATCTGTCACCCCTGGGCTTTCGGATATTGGCAAAGGCTCTAGCTACCCCCATAGTGCCTTTTTTAGGAAAGGCTCAAAAGACAAACCCACCTCCATAGGTATCACAAGGGATAAGAAACTAAGAGTAATGCTACTCAATTCCAGAAGTCTAAACCTCAAGATGCATGCACTTGAAACTCTCCTTAGCATGGAGAACATCAATATCTGTGCAGTAACAGAAACCTGGTTCAGGGCTCCCGAGAGCACCCCAGCACTACCAGGTTATACCTCATACCATGCTTTTCAACCCCAAAACTTAAACCGAACCACAAAAGGAGGGGGAGTATCGATATTCATCAAAGATACCCACACCTCCAGGTTGGTGGCAAAGCACGAAGCATCAGAGAATATCCATGTGCAACTAACAATGGGTAAAACTGCCTTCCAGTTTATAGCCTGCTACAGACCACCCTCCCAAACCCAAGAACCCCACTCGGCCTTCCTGAGAACACTGGAAAATATGATGGTCTCTCCAAACACCATTATATTGGGCGACTTCAACTACCCAAACATAGACTGGGAGCATTACTCTAGCTCCAACACCCTAGCCCAAAGGTTCCTAGAATTCATAAACTCAAATGCTATGGAACAACTTGTTACCACTCCCACAAGAGGGGAAAACATACTGGATCTGATCATCACCAACATGGGGACTCTATGCTCCAGACCAGAAGTGTATCCCTCACTGGTAAGATCAGACCATAAACTGATCTCACTGGATATTCACATCCCGACCCCACCCCCTGCCCAGAAAACCACAGTGAAAAACTTCTCTAAAGCAAATTTCACACTCCTCAAAACTGAGGTGAAATCTTTCAAAGTCCCCGGGCCTGTGGAAAATACGGCCCAGACCACAGAATCCTTTATAAATGCATTCTATGAACACCTTCAGGAATGCATGGATCATGCAATCCCAAATAAAACCAAGACCCAATCCTCCAAAGGCAGACGTCCTGTCTGGTGGACCCCAGCCATAAACAAACTATACAATAGAAGGAGGAAGCT
Source organism: Protopterus annectens (assembly GCF_019279795.1). NCBI lineage: Eukaryota > Metazoa > Chordata > Ceratodontiformes > Protopteridae > Protopterus > Protopterus annectens. The sequence continues at coordinate 538,573,771 of NC_056746.1, forward strand.
ACTACATGATAGAGCAAAATCCCAAAAAGGGAAGGCATCTCTGATCAGTATTAGCAAAAATTAAGGGCACTCATGAAATTGTCTAAGGCCAGCTTCGAGAGAAAAATTGCACAGGACACTAAGGATAATCACAAGGCTTTCTTTAGTTATGTTAGGAACCTGGGTGGGAATTCCTAGATATGCTCAGAATGAGTCCAAAATGACAAAAAATACACTGAACCCGCAGACATTGCCAACATCCTAGCTGACAGGTTCAGCACAAACTCCCCCCCCCTCCCCACCAAAAGGGCAAATATCTATCCCAGCAGAGTGTTGCCCCCCTGACATCTCAGATGCTCAGGTAAGAGCCGCCCTCTCCAAAGCAAAAAATACAGCATCAATGGGACCAGATGGTGTCTTGGGCTGCATCCTACATGAACTCCAAGAAGAGCTAAACCCAAACATAAAACTACTGTTCAATCTCAGCCTTACTACAGGATATGTACCCAAAGAGTGGCGTACAGCAACAGTGGTCCCCCTCCACAAAGGTGGTGCCTCAACGGACCCTGGAAACTATCGCCCCATAAGCCTGACAAGCTTGGTCTGCAAAGCTATGGAAAAGATCATCACGGACCTCATAAAAAAAGATATTGGGGACCTACAGACACTGGATCCTACCCAGTTTGGCTTTGTTAAGGGCAGATCCTGCCTCTTAAACCTGGTTGACATCTTTGAAACAGTCACCAAGGCCATTGACGAAGGGAAGGTGGTCCACACAGCCTACCTGGACCTCGCAAAAGCCTTCGATACAATACCCGACTCGGGCATTATAGATAAGCTCACCAGCTTAAATATAAACCCCTATGTCACTAGATGGGTTGCAAACTGGCTCAAGGACAGAACCCACATGGTTAGAATTGCTGGAGCCATGTCAGACGCCAAACCAGTTACATGTAGCATCCCACAAGGCTCAGTCCTGGGACCTCTCTTGTTCGGTATATATTTCTCGGATGTACAGGCCAACACATAAGGACTGTGGCTGACCGAGTTCGCAGATGACTGCAAACTGTGCGCCATAATTGACTCTCCAGCCGACACAAGCATCCTCCAAAAGGGCCTCATAGAAACAGACAACTGGTGCCAGAGCCATGGCCTCAAGCTAAATGCCAAAAAGTGTATAGTCATCCCCTTTGGCAAAAATAAAGTGCCCACAAATTACCACATAGGTGGTAATCCATTAAGTACAGAAGAAGTAATTAGGGACCTGGGGACCCAAGTTGATAGCAATCTCTCATTTGACAACCACGTGGCCAAAGTGGTTAGAAAAACATTTTATATAGCCCACCTAATCATGAAGGGATTCACATCTAGATTAGGGTAGGTCATCGTGCCTCTTTACTCATCCCTCATCAGGCCCATAATCGAGTACAATGCCCTTTTTGGGATGTACCTTACCAAACACCTGCAGCAACTGGAAAGACCCCAAAAGTATCTCACCAAGAGGATCAAAGGGCTCAAACAGATGCGATATGCTGCCTGGTTAAAGAAACTCCAGCTCTACTCAGTGGCATACTGCCTGCTCAGAGGCGACCTGTGCCTGACGTATAAAGCCATGTCCAACCCAGAATTAAGGGACATGCTGCACCTCAAAAATCCAAATCCCATCGAGCTACACGCTCGAGAGACTTGAACCTCAGCACTGAAATAAATAGGACATGCTGGAGGGACAGATTCATAACCCAGAGGTTCCCTTCACTCTGGAATAAAATCCCAGTCCAGGTTAGGCAGAGTCCCTCATTGACTGTCTTCAAGAGGAATCTTGATGAGTGGATGGGAGATCGTAGGTTTACCCCGGGTATCACTTCTGTGTCACTGTTAGACAGAGGCACAGTATACTAACCTCGAAAAAGGGCATAGCAAAATTAATTTAAAATGGGTGGCGAAAGACAAACATACTCTGGCTAGGCTTATAAATGCCCTAGGGCAGATAGCCTAGTATGAACCTATGAACCTATGAACCTATGAAACACAGTGGAGTGAAATGAGATGATGTTTATATCGTTAGTGTACTATGGTATAACAACAATAATTGAGAATTTAAGCTTTAAAATATTTTTCAACAATATATAAAATGTTTTCTGCATGGCATACAATACTTTTATGTCTGTGATGTCAATCATAACATAAGATAGTTGAGCAGTATGCCAGAAAGCCAGCTTAAAACATTCACAGTGATTCTGAATCTGGAGGAAGAACTGTAGCCTGCATTATTTAGGTTTTAAAACATTCATACAAGTTGCCTATTCTTTGTTTGCGGCTGCTGCAAATTTGGGTTTATGCTCATCATTAATGTGAAATTGTACTAAGATTGCTACAGTTCTGCTGTCATTGTGACAGCTCAATATTCGCATTCATAAACTTACATATTTAGTCAGAGATTTAAAAAGTTTGGCAATCAGTTTTCTCCAGCTATTAATTAACTGGTAGGCTAAGCTACATTTTGATTTTAAATACCTTTTAGAATGAAAGAACTATAAAGGAAAAAGAAAAAAAAGTCAAACAAAGGTAGCTATTTATTTAACAAAACTTTGTGATATAAATTTGACCTCTAGCTACAAACATTTATCTTGTTTAATTAAACATTTAAAAAAAAAAATCTTCGACAGACATTGTTGATGTTAAGAATTTAAATGTCACAAGAAAGTGAAAATGAATGCATGACCTTGCTGCAAATGTTTCATTTTGCTCTAATTAACTCATCTGAGATGGAGATAATGTACACATGTTCCTCATTATAACAGCCAGCCATCAGTAGGCGATAAATCTAGTTTCAGTGTTATAATCTTTGCAGGACTATGCATCCAGCACCCTCCCTCCGAATCAATGAGTAGCTGTTTACAACAGTTTGTTATGAGGCTGTGCTGTCCAGGCAAGGGAACCTAGAAAAAGGAGAATACAATATTTATTTAGATTTCACATGTGCTGAGAGTTGGCTTTGCATGCTGGGAAAGCACATAATCACACTTGTAAGGGAGCAAGCCCAGGGAGTAATGCTTATTAATTATGAAAAAAGGATCCACACCAGTATACAAATAGATGCTCCCCAACCAGAATAAAAAGCCAATGAAAACGTTTTTAGCCAATGATCGCTTGTATCAAAACAGTTTATGAAGCTTACTAAAGCATCAAGTTTGACTGGTTTCAGAACGGTTCAATATTCACCTGGTCTGAAGCAATTCATACCTGCACTTCTACTTCCAGGACATAAACTCTAACTCCCCTGCATCTAGCATGAACTCATTTGGTTTCACACAGCTAATTAATAGCCTCACATTCTTCTTCTTCTTTTGGCTTTTTCCCGGTTAGGTGGATTAGGTTCATAGGTTCATAGGTTCATAGATTAGTACTAAGCTAACTGCCCTTGAGAGCCATTTTAAGCTTAGCCAATTATCCCTTGTGAGACTCAAACCCTGCACCTTGTGTTTGTAAGGCAAACACCTTAACCATTAGGCCCACCCTCCCAAACCTGTCACCTGTCCACAGCGGATCACCTGTCCGCTCATGATTGGTAGTGGAGTCTTTTTATGGTGTCAAGTTGCCAGCCCGGCGGCCAACCTTCCACAGAAGGCACACACATGCAAGCACTTATGCCTAGGGCCAATTTAGAATGTCCAATCCACCTGCAGCATGTCATGTTATAGCAAAACATAAAATTCCTTATTAGACTGTATCCTTGTACCAGACACTAGCAAATTCACCACCACTGATACAATGTCAGACTCTCTCAGCAGTCAACTCCCAATCTGCGCAACCAGATAACTCACACATCCACTTAAACGGCATGCATTTCTAATCTATATAGATACTGTCAATAAAGCTAGAGATAATGACAAACTAGTCTCCTCCTTATTTCTAAACTTGTCTAAAGCCTTCAACATAGTTTGTCACAGCAAACTTCTACTTCAAATGTCCCCATTAGGTCTCTCTCTGCCCACCCTTCTATGGTTCAAAAGCTACCTATAGGTATCAGTCAGTAAAATGGCATTCCACCCTCTCTCCATATCTACCAGTCACCAGCTATATACCATAAGCCTCTATATTTGGTCCCCTCCTCTTTAATATTCTCACCAACACCCTCCATGCATCAATACAACAGGCCTCCCTAATACAGTACTCAGATGACTTTACACTCATTTGCACATCTAGCAACATGGCACACAACCAAGAAATTACTTGGGAAGCTTTAATGGCAACTGAAACATGGCTTTGTAATGCATAACTCATGCCCAACCCTAAAAAAAACAAACTAATACTGTTTTCCAAAATCCATCTCCCAAGAAAAAAAACATAATTTTAAGTCCTCTCTCTCTCGATAATACAACTACTGAAGTCACTTCTCATATGAAATTATTGGGGATGATAGTGGATTAAGTCTTTCAGCTTTTCCTGGTTAAGGGATGCCACAGCGGAACATGATTGGCAGTGGATTTTATGGTGCCGAGTTGCCAGCCTGATGCTCAACCTTCAACGAAGGCACGCCCATTCACGCTCGCACCTACCTGCATGTCTTTAACATCACTCGACCGTGGGGAGGACATGCAGACTCCACACAGAAGGCGCTCCAGCTGAGAATCGAATGGGAGAACCTCTTGCTGTGAGGTGACAACACTAACTGCTGCAACACCGTGGCTTGTTAGGGGATGATAGTGGATGATAATCTTAAACTTGACCTGCATATACAAATCTGCATACAAAAAGTCATCAAAAACTAGGGATGCTTTATAGAGCCAAAATCTGTCTCACTAATGCAATTAAAGCTACACTTGCCACTGCTTATCTCCTCCCCCACACTTTATGGTGCTCCCATCCTAACTATCCTTCAGGCGTCACAAAAATCAAAACTTGAACAATGCTATAACAAATTTGCAGCAAACACACCTTTTAGACCCCTCCAAGGTATAGCACTAAAAAGGCCAGTGACAAAACAGACTTTTTTAGACCTAGAGTTAGGAGATGGTGGAATTGTAAGTACTAGAATGCATAGGAAATTTGAGGATGGGAACACTTTTTGGTAAGTAGGAGTCGCCATCCTCCTCATTTATTGAATGCCTTACCCTATGGTGAGTTGTTAAGGGTGAGTAGATTATGTAGTGAAGTGAAAGTTATGAAAGAGGAAATTGTTTGTACATGTATTATTTATAAACAAAGGGGGTACAGTGAGGAATTAATTATTAATTCTTTGAAAATTGTTTCAGGTGGATAAGGGTAGACATGGGACTGTTAGTAATGAAAATATTTGTTATAATAGTAGTTTAGATAGGTTTGAATTTGAGGAATTGAGGAAAGTATATTTTGTTACCGTTTTTAATGTGTTAAGTCAGGAAATAGTTAATATTATTAAATATTATTGGTCATTTCTTTATAAGGGTAAAAGTTGTGTTAAGAATTTATATAAAATTCCTTTGATATCTTTTAAGAAAGGCAGTAGCATTAAAGACATGGTGGTTCATAGTCTGTTTTGTGCACCTAAAGAAGTTCCTGCTAGAGTGATAGGGACCTTGGGCACAGTTGCTTGTGGAAACTGTTTAATATGCAAGCATGTAGTTAAGTGTTTTGATAAGATTAATGGTCTAAAAGATAGTCCCATAGCATGTTACAGTTGTACTACAAAAGGGGTAGTGCATGCTTGACTTGTCCCTGCAGTCTTTTTTGTATAGGGGAAACAAAAAGGTCTTTTAAGGTAAGACTGCAGGAGCATATCAGAGATATTAAAAATAATAACTGTGAAAACCCCGTAAGTGTTGATTATAACATGGTGTATGGGGGGGAAGTCACTGATTTAAAAGCATGTATACTGGAACAAATCCATGCAGAAGATGTTTCTGTACTGAAGAATAAATTGTTATTCAAAGAAACTATTTTTGTTCTTAAATATGATGCATTGACACCCAAGGGCTTGAACTGGGAATGGACTTGGAAAGCCCTTTTGTAATTTAATGTTTCTATTGGATAATTATTTTATTGGTATTAATTGGTGTGCTTATTTAATGTTGTGTTTTTTTATGCTTGTTAATTCCTGGAAGGTTGTTTAGCCGGGGAGCTAGAGTGTTGAACTGTGTATTGTACGGACAATACATTTTATTATTTTGGTGTAGTTTGTTTGTCTGTTTTGTCCCTGGCCTTGTCGTATTTTATCTTTATAGCTGGTTTGTGGTTTTTGGTTTACAGCACTAAAAAGCCTGAATTGGTTAGAACTACCCCATCAGCTAACATATACACAGTCTCTTACCACCTATAAAATTATCCAGAATCCAGCTGCTTGTCCAGCACTAAACAGCATTCTACACAACTATGATCCTAGTTGGTTGTTATAATCCAATGACCAACACGACCAAAAAATCACCTCCAAGCCAGTAACTAGTCCCCGCCACTCACAAAGGTATATAAGATGTATAAATGGTTACCACCACTCAAGGCAATCTTTTCACCACACTTTATTAAATAAAATCACATAAATCCATAGCAAAAAAGGTCAAGCGCTTTCGTCAAATAGACTTCCTCAGAACAGTGTATAATTAAAATCCCATTGCTTTTATACCCTTGGAATTAATCAATCAATCACTTAATAAGCCATTTAAAGCTGCAGGGGCAACAATACAAGTGACTTGTATATATGTACACATTGAATACTTTTAAATACATTTAAATAATTTTAATAATCACTGAGTGAAATGTAAAAAATATAAAAATATGAAACTTGAAGGTACAAAGGGTTGAAATCAGCAAGCGTTTTAAAACTTTAAAATATATACCTATTATTTATTATTTTATTCTATTAGCTCTATATCTGAGCTCAGGTTTAATGCTAATGGCATCATTGATGCCCGGAAATTCACAAGCATTGACCATAAGTTGCCACCTAGTTTCTGCCCTAAGCAACTTATTGGTCCAATCCCCCCCTCTAAAATCCTTACTCACTATTTCCAAAATACCAAACTTGAAACCATGAGTGGGATTGTTTTTAATATGTTTGTATAAAGCATTTCTCTCATCCATTTTTGTAACATTATAACAGTGTTCGTAAATTCTACGATTCAGCCTCCTTTCTGTTTTTCCAATGTAAAAACATTGGCAAACCGTACAAAGGGCTAAATAAACTAAACCTGTTGTAGTGCAGGAACCAGAAGCCAAGTTTACCTCAATCCTAAAAGGGCCCAATTCTACCTTGGGGGTCTCCAAGATGTATTTACATTGTTCACAGGCCCCACATTTGTGGGTACCCTCCTTTCTTTTCCTTCCTTGATAGCCATATTCCAAGATGTTCTTTAAATTTTTGTTTACTTTGTAAGTGAATAAGGGTTCAGTACCCAATACTCCTAATACTTCCTTATTCCCCTTAAACATGACCCAATTATTCTTAATAATCTTTTTTACTTCTTCAGATGTTTCCCCATATGTGAGGACCATAGCCTGAGTGAAATCCTTCATTTCTTTGGGATCTCTTATCATAACTTCTTCACCCATTCCCAATAAGGGTATGTATCTGTGGTTCCATTCACTCATGATCTGATTCCTAATTTCTTCCAAGAAGTCCAATGGATACCCCCTGTTTAAGAACATATCCATTACCAATCTGGTTTCTTCTTCTACATATTCTATCTTGGAACACATCCTTACTACCCTCACCATTTGTCCTTTAACAATATTTCATTTAATATACGGGGGGTGGTTACTGGAGTATTCCAAGTAATCGTTGGAAAACGTAGGTTTCCTATAAATTCTAGATTGGAATGTATTAGTTTCAGGGTCTCTAAAAAGTTTAACGTCTAGGAAGGAAATCTCATTTATATTGCCATTACCTGTAAATTTAAAATAATCACAAACTTGGTTAATGTTTTCCAAAAAAGGATGGAACGACTCTACATCCTTCCATAAAATAAATAGGTCATCCAAAAACCTATAATATAAATACCAATAATTTTTATATATCGAATTTAAAACATATTTTTTCTCCCACTGGTACATCACTAAATTTGCAAAAATGGGGGCACACCTACTGCCCATGGCCACACCATTAATTTGTCTATAAAATTCACCCTGAAATGTAAAAAAGTTATTCCTTAAAACTATCTCCATAAGTTCTATTATGAAATTGATGGTACTCCCCCTTAAATTGGTTTGACTCACCAATGTCTCACAAAAAAATTCCAATCCTATTTCATGCGGGATGGAGGTAAAAAGATCAACTACGTCAATGGAAGAAAAATACATCTCATTACTAAAAAATTCATTTTTCACTTTTCTCAAAAAATCCCAGGAGTCAATTAGAATATGTTCAATGGGTGTTAAGGCATGTCTTACAATCCGATCAATATAAATACCTATGGTATAAGTAACACTATTATGGGCAGATATAATAAGCCTATAAGGAGGATCATTTATGTCCTTATGTGTTTTTGGAATACCAAACACTATAGGTATAACAGGATGTTCAACATTAAGGAAGTTGTATTCCTCCTCGTTAATGACCCCTTGGAATAAGGAATCTTCCAAAAAGTATTTTATTTTCCTAAAACATATGTTGATTTCATTTCTAGAAATTATTTCGTACTTAGACCCATCATTTAACATACTAGTAATTTTATTATTATAATCTTCTACACTAGTGATGACCATGCCCCCACCCTTATCAGGTTTCGTAAACCGAACATCTGAATTGTCACGTAATTCAAACATTAATTTTCTTTCTTTAAATGAAAGATTATGTTTCCTATTTCTACTAGTCTGTAGCAATTCATATATCTCTTGACTACAAACATTTTCAAAGGAATTTAGAATGGGTATTAAAGGGGGGGGGTTATAGCAACTTCTCTTATAAATAATAGGTTTCATACTCCCAACCTGATTAGGTTTTTCTTGGTTTAAAATTTTCAAATTTAATTTCCTTATAAAAATCTTAAAATCTATTAAGGTTTTACTGCAATCTTCCCTAGTGGAGGGAACGAACTTCATACCCTTCATGAATAAGTTAAATAATTCTTTATTAAGGGGAAACTGTGCATAATTGTAAATTTTAAACCCTTTGTACAAATAAACAATATCATCACTATTAAAAATGTCCACATCTTGATTTCTATTAACATTGGCATGAGAACCTAATTGTAACTGTTTTTCCTCCTGAAGGACAGGTTCCTGTATCTCTGTCTGGCCCCCTCCCCCCTCGGTTCTAAAAAATCTTTTCCTTGTCTTGTTTGATTTCTATTGTGGATCCTTTCGGATCTTCTAAGTGGAGGATATTCTTTGTCGTACTCACTATCATTAATATTACTTCTCAGTGGCGGCTGGTGACTTCAAATCAAAGGGGGGCTGCAGGAGACAGCTGAATGGGTGGGGTCAAGGGGAAGGGGTGTGGCCAACCAGAAAGGGGAGGAGCTATGCTCAAAACTATAAAAACTAACTTTAATTAAATACGCTGCCCTGGGTGGCAAACCATCATTATGAGAGTCCAATCAAGACAAAAATAAGTGTAGAAGAATAAAAATATTTCAATGCATTGGCTGCATGACAGCTTACTTAATATTTAGATGGAAACAAAAGGTTGTGAGGCATGAAAAAATAAATTACTTTTTAAACACATTACTGGAATGCCAGTCAAAATCAAGTACAATTAAAACCAGAAGCACTCAACTCAAACCACTTCTCCTTGCACTGCAATTCTAATTATAATTTATATTCAGCTTTATTAAAGTTCCAAGTAACATGCTGAAAGTAGAAATCTTTGTGATGCCCCCACTTGTAAAAATGTTTCTTATCCAAAAAAGACCTGCTGCCTGACAACTATCTACTTGTTTCATGGGGAAAACATGTAAGTAAAAAATGAAAAGCAAACAAGAAACAAGCTCAAGATACATTGCTTAAAGGATTACTGTACAGGTTATGGACCACACATGACTGGCATTCTGTTTAGTTTACGGGTAAAGTCTGTAGAGATGACTGGAAGTCTCCAACAAGTGTAATGAGCTTTTTAAAATAATGGAATCCTGTCCTTTAATACCCAAGGCTTATACATTATCTAGTCAAGTATTCTCTGCATGGCAACAACAGAAAGGCTTTCAATGTTGGCAATTCTTTAACAGTATGCTTATTAAAGCTTATTTGCATCTTACGATCTCAGACAAGCTTACATTATGGTCATTAAAGCATTGCTACTTAAACACAGAGCAACAGGCACTTTGAGTAATAAGCATAAATCAACAGTACAAAAATATGACAGAAACCAGACCTTTCTGCAAAATCAAGGACAGATGAAAAGCCACTGTAGTACTTGTGTCTACCTTGGATGGGGGGCACTGCACATTTACACTGCATAACTACTCCTTGCCTTGCTTGGACACATCCAGAGTCAGTACATGGTGGAGTGGGGTGCAACAAGTATGTCACAATTTGAAATGTTTCTGGCTGACTGTGATGGCCCTGACATGTGTCATACCTCTCAACCTCAGAGCAAGAAATCTAGACAAAGCCATACACAGAAGTGGGACAAATGCCCACAAATAAGGACAATTTTTAAATATTGCTCTAATAAACTTAGAAAGATAATAGAATAGGTCTTGCATTAGTATGACTTTTCTGAAGGGTATAAAATCTGAAACTCAAATGTCTGGCATTATTTTCTAACTTCAGTCTTTAGTGATTTGTCACTAATTTGCCAAAAAACACAATTTTATGAAAAATGGACCAGATGTGATGCAAAAATATAAAATAGCCACACAATACAGCTGGGAACCTGTCAAAGAAGGGACACTTTAATATTAGTACTGCTAACTTGAGCAGCTGACAAAATAAAAGCATCTACATGCATTTCAAGTAATCTATAACTTTGATTATTACAGTTATTTCTTAATTGTAAACCCTCCATGTTTTCTTCCAAAATTGCTATTTTGCGGAGGGATTATTAGGGGGAAAAGCAACATTTTAAGCCAAAATCAGAGACAGTTGAGAGGTTGGCTATGCCTAATTCTATAAAGCAATTTATTTGCATGTACCTCTCAACCTGTTAATGCAGTAAATCTGAACAAGGCCAAATGTACTGGGGCAACATATAAACAGTACTAAAAATTGCTTTTGTAGAAATTGAGACAGTTGATAGAATAACAGTTCTTACTTTTGCATGCATTTTCTGAAGGTTATGAAGTCTGAAACTCAGTGTATCATTATTTAGTGACTTAATTTCTAAATGATTTGCCAGAAAACTACAAATTTTATGAAGAACAAACCAAAAATAAGAAGCAAAATCTATTCATTCTTTGAAAATGTGGACAGTTGGGAGGTATAGTTCAGCTGGGCCTGTCTGATTTTGCTGCCCTTCCCCCCTGACAAAATCACGGTTGAATGGAGCCTCTGCAGCCATTTCAATGAACCATTACTTGGCTATTTCACTCCATTTACCATAAACACTAATGTGCATACTGCTTTACTTGTATGAGGAGTTGGACTTCATTTGAAAGTTTTATTTTGTATTTTACAGCACAAACACTGTCATCTACTAAACAAAGCAATGCAGTCTCACAATGAAAACTTAGCATTAAAACTTCTCTGCCCTTGAAACTCACATTCATTGAAACAGCATTGAAACCCATTCATTGAAACAGCATTGAAACCCACATTCAAAGAAAATACATTTTGCCAGTGGCAGATAAAGATTAATTTTGGGCTGTTTTCAAATCATAGGCCCCTTGCATATGAAACATACATGTGCTCTTTGATACACCTTCCTCATTGTACTAAATTATATTCCTTGTACAATATATTACAGTTGTTAGAGGGCATTTTAAATTTGTTTTGAACATTTTTCCAGTAAGCAATGAAACAAAATGCATGCACCCATAATGACAAAACTGCCCAGTTCAGAACATTTATCATAAAAGTCTACTCAGACTTCCGCAGTCCACCATTATCAGTAAATATGCACAATTCTACAGTCCATTATCAGTAAATATGCACAATTCTACAGTCCATTATCAGTAAATATGCACTCTCTCTGAAGAAGTAAAAGTCATCTAAATAATTCCACATTAAAGAAATCTGTAACTAATAAAGCGGTTGCTGCTAGCAAACACCTTTATATTTCATGGTTTCATTGAAAAATAAAGTGCCTGTTGCCCCTCAGGAATAAATTGGCTATATTACACTAAAAAAATGATAAGCTAGTAATATTGCAAGAGATGGATGGCAAACTGATAACGGACTCATAGTTAGCATTTTCACCAAGGAGAACATTCTCAAAACAGCAGCATCCATCCATTGTGGGAGTAGAACCCACAGCTTTCTGCATCAAAGGTAAGTACACAACTTGTTGTGCTATTAACAAGGTAAACCAACTTCACTTAAGCAGCACTAAACTTCTGTTCCCCTGCAGCTCTCAGCTCCTTGTAAAATCTACTCAATACTCAACTCAGCACAAGAAAACTGGAAAAAGCCAAAATGTATTGAGGGGTCAAAAGCCCAAAAACCAGGGACACAAACATTGCTTGTATAATCTTGGAAAGTTGCTAGAACCATACATTTTACTGCCAAGCTCCTGTGCAAAACAGAGCAACATACCACTACGCCAAATCAGCTGCTTTGTAAAAGAGGAAGACTGAAACTTAAGTGGCTATCATTTAGTGAATTTAGTTCTCACCATAGCTGTCAACCTCTTAGTACAAAACACCTGGACAAACCCAGTAATGAGGGAATACAGCCCTCAAACATTCAGTGAATTCAGTTCTTGCCATAGCTGTCAACCTTAGCACAAAAAACCTGGACGAAGCCAATAATGAGGGAATACAGTCCCAAAAATAGGGACACATTTCAAATATTCATCTTATAAACTTAGAAAATTGCTAGAATAAAAGGTTGTGTTACGGTTGTGTTACTGTGTATTTTTTGAAGAACATGAAGTCTGAAATTCAAATGCCTGTCAATTTTGCTGCTGACAGAATACAAATTTTCAGCAGAGACCCAGGGAGAAATACTGCAGACACGTCTTTGTAAAATGACAGGGCACCAGAACAAATCCACACAAACACAGGGAGGAGATGCAGACTCCACACAGAAGGCACCCCAGCCAAGAATCAAACCAGAAAACCTATAGCTGTGAGGCAACAATACTACCACTGCACCATCAAATATGCAAGGGTTTAAACATTCAGATTCCTGAAGTCTGAAATTCAAATGCCTGTCAATTTTATTTAACATTTGTTAATCAGGACAGTCTGACTTGGAACAAAAAAACAGTTTTCAGCAGAGGCCCAGGAAGAAATAATGCAGACATGTCTTTGTAACATGGGAGGACACAAAAGCAAACCCACACAAACACAAGGAGAAGATAAAGACCCCACAAAGAAGGCACCCCAGCCAAGAAGCAAACCTGAGAACCTGCAGCTGTGAGGCAACAATGCTACAACTGCCCCATCAAATATCAAGCATTGCAACATTTACACACCACAGATATTATGAGGAACAGATCAGATCAAACATGAGGCAAAAATCTGCAGTTTTTTTTCCACAAATGGTGGTGGGTAGGGAATTAAGGTCTTTAACACTTGCATACAAGGTACAGGGTTCAAGCCTGAGGTATTCCCACACACACACACAACTGTAGTAGCAAACCTCAAAAACTAAATATACTGCACTGGGTGCCAAACAGTTGTCATGAGAGTCCAATCAAGACAAAATGAAGTGTAGAAGAAAAAAAAAATTAAATGCATTGGCTGCATGATAGCTTAATATCTAGATGGAAATAAAAAGTTTGTGAGGCATGAAAAAATAAATTACTTTAATTACTTTTTTTTAAATACATTAATGGAATGCCAGTCAAAATCAAGTATAAGAAAAACAAGCAGCACTCAACTCAAACCACTTCTTGCACTGCAGTTCTAATAATTTATATTCAGCTTTATTAAAGTAACAAGTAACATGCTGAAAGTAGAAATCTCTGATGCCCCCACTTGTAAAAATGTTTCTTATCCAGAAAAAGACATGCTGCCTGACATCTACTTGTTTCATGGGGAAAACATGATCAAAGTAAAAAATGAAAAGCAAACAAGAAATAAGCTCAAGATACATTGCTTAAAAGGATTACTGTACAGGTTATAGACCATGCGATTGGCATTCGGTTTATGGTTAAAGCCTACAGAGATGACTGTCTGTAAGTCTCCAAGTGTAATGAGACTCTTAAAATAATGTAATTCTGTCCTTTATTACAAATACTGGCATATGCATTTCAATACCCAAGGCTTATACATTATCTAGTTAAGTATTCTCTACATGGCAACAGAAAGGCTTTCAATGTTGGCAATTCTTTAACAGTATGCTTATTAAAGCTTACTTGCATCTTGCAATCTCAGCCAAGCTTACCTGATGGTCATTAAAGTATTGCTACTTAAACACAGAACAACAGACACTTTGAGTAATAAGCATAAATCAACAGTACAAAAAATATGACAGAAACCAGACCATTCTGCAAAAATCAAGGACAGATGAAAAGCCACTCTAGTACTTGTGTCTACCTTGGATGGGTGGGATTATCTGCACATTTACACTGCATAACTACTCCTTGCCTTGCTTCGACACATCCAGAGTCACTACATGGGGGAGTGGGGTGTAACAAGTATGTCACAGTTTGAAATGTCTCTGGCTGACTTGTGATGGCCCTGACACATTTGTCATACCTCTCAACCTCAGAGCAGGAAATCTGGACAAAGCCATACAAAGAAATGGGACAAAGGCCCAAAAATAAGGACAATTTTTAAAATATCGCTCTTATAACCTTAGAAAGCTAATAGAGGTCTTGCATTACTATGAATTTTCTGAATGGTATGAAATCTGAAACTCAAATGTCTGTCATTATTTTCTAACTTCAGTCTTTAATTATTTGTCACTAATTTGCCAAAAAAACACACAATTTTATGAAAAATGGGCCAACAAATGTGATGTAAAAATATAAAATAGCAACACAATACAGCTGGGAACCTGCCAAAGAAGGGACACTTTAATATTAGTACTGCTAACTTGAGCAGCTGACAAAAATAAAATAAAAAGTAATCTGATTATTACAGTTATTTCTTAATTATAAACCCTCCATGTTTTCTTCCAAAATTGCTATTTTGCGGAGGGATCATTAGGGGAAGAGCAGCATTTTGAGTCAAAATCAGGGACAGTTCAGAGGTTTGGCTATGCCTAATTCTATAAAGCAATTTATTTGCATGTACCTCTCAACCTGTTAATGCAATAAATCTGGACAAGGCCAGATATATTGGGGGAACATATAAACAGTACTAAAAATTGCTCTTGTATAAACTTGGACATAAATCTGGATAAGGCCAAATATATTGGGGGAAACATATAAACAGTACTAAAAAATGCTCTTCTATAAACTGGGACAGTTGATAGAACAGGTCTTACTTTAGCATGGATTTTTCTGAAGGTTATGAAGTCTGAAACTAGGTGTGTCATTATTTAGTGACTTAATTCCTAAATGATTTGCCAGAAAACCACAAATTTTTATGAGGAACAAATCAAAAATAAGAAGCAAAAAATCTATTCATTCTTTGAAAATCTGGACAGTTGGGAGGTATGGTTCAGCTGGGGCTGTCTGTTTGCCGCCCTTCCCCCTCACAAAACCCTGGTCGAATGGAGCCTCCCTGCAGCCATTCCAATGATCCATTACTTTGCTATTTCACTCCATTTACCATAAATAATGTGCATACTGATTTACTTCTATGATGATTTGAACTTCATTTGAATTTTTGCATTTTACAGCACAAACACTAAGACATCTGCTAAACAAACTTGGCATTAAACCTTCTCTGCCCTTGAAACTCACATTCACTGAAACAACATTAAAATCCACATTCAAAGAAAATACATTTTACTCGTGGCAGATAAAAATTAATTCTGGGCTGTTTTCAAATCATAGGCCCCTTGCATATGAAACACATGTGTTCTTTGATACACCTTCCTATTGCTTTGAACATTTTTCCAGTAAACAATGAAACAAAACTGTCCAATTCAGAACATTTCCATCATAAAAGTCTACTCAAACTTCTACAGTCCACTATTATCAGTAAATATGCACAATTCTACAGTCCACCATTATCAGTAAATATGCACAATCTCTGAAGTAGTAAAAAAGTCATCTAAATAATTCCACGTTAAATAAATCTGTAATGAAGAGGTTGGTGCTAGCAATCACCTTTATATTTCATGGTTTCATTGAACAATAAAGTGTCTGATGCCCCTGTGGAATAAATTGCCTAAATTACATTAAAAATAAGCTAGTAATATTGCAATAGGAAATGGATGGCAAACTGATAACAGGCTCATAATTAGTATCTTAACTTTCAGTACGGAAACATTCACCCCTTATGGGAGTAGAACCAACAACCTTCTGCATCAAAAGCAAGCACACAGCCTGGTGTGCTATTAGCACTAAACTTCCCTTCCCCTGCAGCTCTCAGCTCCTTGTAAAATCTACTCAATACTCAACTGCATCTCAACCACAAGAAGTCTGGAAAAAGCCAAATTTATTGGGATGGGTCAAAAGGGCAAAACCAGGGACACATTAAACATTGCTTGTATAATCTTGGAAAGCTGCTAGAATAAAATGCTGTGTTACCACGGTACCACCATACATTTTACTGCCAAAGTCCCTGTGCAAAAAAGAGTCAGAACATACCACTATGCCAAATCACCTGCTTTGTGAAAGAAAAATGCTGTGTTACCACCGTACATTTTACAGACAAGGTCCCTGTGCAAAACAGTCAAGAGCAACATACCACTACACCAAATCAGCTGTTTTGTGAACGAGAGGAAGACTGAAACTTAAATGGCTATCATTTAATGAATTCAGTTCTCACCATAGCTGTCAACCTCTTAGCACAAAACACCTGGACAAACCCAGTAATGAGGGAATGCAGCCCTCAAACATTCAGTGAATTCAGTTCTTGCCATAGCTGTCAACCTTAGCACAAAAAACCTGGACAAAGCCACTAACAGGGTATTACAGTCCCAAAAATAAAGAAACATTTCAAATAGTCACCTTATAAACTTAAAAATTGCTATAATAAAAGGTTGTGTTACTATATATTTATTGCTAGAATAAAAAGTTGTTTTACTATGTATTTTCTGAAGACTATGAAGTCTGAAATTCAAATGCCTGTCAATTTTACTTGTGATGGAACAAAACAATTTTCAGCAGAGGCCCAGGGAGAAATACTGTAGACACGTCTTTGTAAAATGGCAGGACACCAGAGCAAATCCACACAAACACAGAGATAAGATGCAGACTCCACAAAGAAGGCACCCCAGCCAAGAATCAAACCACAAATCCTATAGCTGTGACTCTGAGGCAACAATACTGCCACGGCACCATCAAATATGTAAGAAATTAAACATTCAGAAACCTGAAGTCTGAAATTCAAATGCCTGTCAATTTTATTTAACATTTGTTAATCAGGACAGTCTGACTTGGAACAAAAAAACAATTTTCAGCAGAGGCCCAGGAAAAAATAATGCAGACATGTCTTTGTAACATGGGAGGACACAAACGCAAACCCACACAAACACAGAAAGAAGATACAGACCCCACAAAGAAGGAACCCCAGCCAAGAATCAAACCTGAGAACCTGCAGCTGTGAGGCAACAATGCTACCAGTGCACCATCAAATAAAAGCAAACCCCACACCAACACAGGGAGAAGATACAGACCCCACAAAGAAGGAACCCCAGCCAAGACTCAAACCTGAGAACCTGCAGCTCTGAGGCAACAATGCTACTACTTCACCATCAAATATCAAGCATTGCAGCAATTTACAAACCACAGATATTATGAGGAACAGATCAGATAAAATGTGAGGCAAAAATCCGCAATTTTTTTACAAATGGTGGTGGGTAGGGAACTCAAGTCTTTAACACCTGCATACAGGGTACAGGGTTCAAGCCTGAGGTATTCCTTACCTGAGCATGCGCATACAGTAGACCAGTAGTCTGGTCTACTGCTCATGCGCGTAGTCCGCAAAATTTAAAACTTTTTTTTTTTTTTTTTTGAGTTCTTTTTGGTTTGAGGGGGCTGCAGTCCGGCAGTCCGATAGCACGGGCCACCCCTGTTACTTCTGTAGGGACCTAAATTCCCTTGATGGTTTTCAATTTGACTGTGTGTACTATCTCCAGGGTTGTTCCCATCCATGTAGGCTTTAGGAAGGGGGTAAGCTAAACCTTTATTATATTCAAATTCATCTCTAATAAGTTTCTTCTTTTTCCTACTAATGTTGTTATTTACCTCATTTTCAACTCTATAAAAAATTACATTGTATCTGTAGGAATATTGATTAAAACTAATATCTTTAAGAATTACATTGTTAATATCATCAATTTCTTCACAGAGTCCATTAATCTTTTTATTATTAATTTTCGAACTGAATTCCATTAGTTCGACCCCATGTCGGTCGAACATTTGTATAAGTTCATCACATTCAGGTTCCCCCTTTTTTACCCCATTTGGAAACCTGTAGGTGCGAAGTCCTTTAGGAATTCGTCTCCTTTCAATACATTCCTTTAAATATGTATTGTCACATTGTAATGCATGCACTTTGTGCATTTTAGTTTCTAAGCACACTAACCTGCTGTCCATACTGTTCGTATTTGCTTGGTTGTTGCTGTCAAAAAAAACATGCTCTTTCTTACTCCAATCTTTAAATCGGTTGTATGCTGAAACAGTTCCATTATGTTCCACTCGGTTTCCCAAGCCTTCTGAATGACTAACCGAACTCTCTGGACGGGATAATCCCATACTGGAAGTCTCCATACTCCTGGCGACAACAGGAAGAGATCTACCCACTACCGGTGGAGTTACCTCTCTACCATTCCCACCACCAACAGTCCCAGTTCTATTGTTGACTGTAGCGTGGGAATTTTGTATGTTCTGAACCGCTTCTTGTAGTTCAGACACTTTTTCTGTTAAATTCAATATTAATTGAAACAAGTTGTCGCTATTTCCCTTGTAGGTTGTCCACAGGGGAAGTGTATGGATTCCTGGTCCTCCTCGAACACCGGGGATAATCCAATGACCAAAAACTCCTGTCTGTCCACAAACCTATCAAATCTGCTGAGCATTCTCTGTATTCGCACCATGTTGCTAAGACCTAGAACTCCTTATCTCTATCCATCAGGTGAAGCCCCTCCCTCCAACCCTTCAAATCCATTCTGAAAGACTTCCTAGCAAAAAGCTGGCTCTATTCTTGCTCAATACCAGGATAAACTCTATCCCTAAATGTGAACATATGCCTCTTCATACCTTACATCTCCTTACTCTCCCTTCTTCACTCTCTTCTTTACTTCTAGCAATTTCTCTTCCCAGGATTATTTCTAAATATACCATAAACTTGCTTTTCTCCTCACTCTGTATTGCAATTCTTGTTTGTATTATACTAACTTATCTTTAATTTCTCTATAAACTGGTTAAAATTTCTTTATTAAATCATTGCCATGTAACTTGTATATATTCTTAACCAATGTTTTCATGTTATATCAAATTTGGTATAATTATTTAAACTGCATTTTTTTATTATTTGAAAGACTGTAAAATTACTGTTTTTAAAATGTTTTGCAATACTTTGGAGCTTTTGTCCTCGGGCCTACCCATTCAAACTTTCCCAGTAATCAAATGCCATTAAATAAATAAATAAATAATAAAGGCATGCAAGGTTAACCTCTGTCTGAGAACTTTATTTATTTATTTAAACAGAAGCAGTGAGAGAAGAAATTTGTTTAATCACCAGAACATTTGTATAAGTTCATCACCCTGTTCAGGTTCACCTATATTAGCTGCTATACCAATGTCAGTTGAAAACTTAGATGCACAGGTTTTATGGCACAGAATGATAGACCCCTGACTGTGACCAAGAGACATGGGTTTGAGTCGCAGGTTGGATACAACAGTGGCTGTTTTGTGACACTTAAATAATGACATACACATGTTGATGAGTGGGGGCTGGGTTATTTACCTGGCTGCACCTCCTGATAGAGATTATAGGCTCTAGCTCTGGGAGACACAACATATAGGTGATGTGCAGGTACACTGCCTGCAACAGAGGGCCATGTAGCCACTGCATTTTCTTTTATTGTAATCCTTTATCCTGGGTGAGTTGGGCTGATCATTGGTGGAGATGCAGCATCCCCCATGGATTCCTGTATCACCTAATCCATGTGTTACATGCTGATTAACTTGTTAACTTCCTGGCTAGGGTCACCAGCTCCTAGCTACAAGGGAAGCATCTACCATGGGAGAATGAAGGCTATTGAGCTGTTGTAGGCACTCACGAGGAAGTGACTTGCTGGTTTTGCATAGCTTCTACCCCTTGCATTTGCTGGCATTATATATGTAGGTTACTCTATGCCATGAAATATGGTCTATAAGTATCTTTGTTTTGCAGCCTGTAGTTGTAAAGTCCCCCAAACCTTTGTGCACATCTAGCCTGTTGGACATTCTGAGCCACGATCTCCACACATGTAGAGAGAACAGTCTGTCTCCATTAACACATTATGAGGCAAGGAAAAAAAAACTCATGATGCCTTCCACCTATCACATCACCTCCTCCAGACTTACAGCACTTGCATTGTAGTTAGAGCTTTACACTCTGCACCCATGCAGCTGGAAATGTCATTGCATGTCATGCAAGTGGGATTAAGGTAAGGCCAAAAGGGGAACAGTTTCCTCTATTGTGAGGATGGTCCTGTCCTCTCCTTCTTACTGTGCAGACTGAAGAGGAATTCCAGGACATGGAAATGATGGGAAAAGCAGTGAAATCCAAGTTTTAAGGTAAAATTTTGTAGATTTGTGAATTTTAATGTCATTCCCAGTCTTAAAACCTTTCTAGGGCTGTATGCATTCAAATAGATTATGGCAATTAATAACAGGATACTATCTTTAGTATCATATAACATACACTTCCATGGTTAACAACTGCATGGCTACAAAAGGATTTGTGATCAGTAAAGATTAGGAATGTTTATGTTTGCTAGCATCTGGTTTGAGAAGGATGCACAAAAAGGCATTTATAACTTATGCACAGGGTACAGCAGAAATCTAATTTTACAGTAGGTCACCAGAAACACAACAAAGAAGGTGTGCATATAAATTTAAGTCAAAAACCTTCAAGAAAATATCCAATGAGATATGTACAGTATGCTAGAGTAATGCAAATTACTGTTTCTTTGAATGGCTAGAAATAATGTGATGGAACTGAGCTGGATATTTTTTAAAGAAGAAAACGATAAACAATTCAAACTGAAATAGAAATACCAGGGCAGTGTATGTCCTTCAGCATGTGCGTTAACCTACCATGCTGTGATTTATGGGGGCGGGGGCAAAAATACTATTGCTACGTACAACAGAACAGCATACGATGCCAAATAATACATTCAGGCATAGTATCCTGTGTAAAAATAGAAATAAAGAGGAACGTAAATAAAAATTTAGATGGCAAATAATTTGAAGAGAAGCTAACATGATGAGCAGCACTAGTGGTTTACCTCCTGATAAGTGATTTTCCATGTTACTTTCTTGAGTAGTTCTTATAGGTTGAATTATACAAATAGGTTTTTATGTAAGGGGATATGCTGGAGTCATGGAGGTCTCTAAACAGGAGGAGAACACGTTTTTCCTTTCTGCATGGTATACAGTTACGCAGACTTCAATGAGCTTCAGAAAGTGTTGAGTAACAAGTCAGATGTTGTAATCTATAAGGACTGCAAACACACAAGCTCAGACCTTTGTGGTGTCCTTTTTGTGAGAGCTGCAAATGTTTTTGATTTGCTTTGCTAGTTACAGTCATATCAGTAGATATTATTCAAAATATTTATTCTTCTGCATTGCACAGGGAGTTTTGAGAACTTATGAGACAAGAATCCCCAGGTCTGTTGGTTTTGTGTGGGAATGAAACAAGTAGCTGATTCTCAGAGGAGGCAGCTATGTTCTCAAAGCTGTACTGTTACTATGTCACAGAACTCCCTAGAAATGTATTATTTGGCCAGTTTAACCATTTTAGCTGTGTTAGATCTACAAACCAGGTGCACAAATGGCCAAGATGAGAGAATTCAGACAGTAGTAACAAATGAAATAAGCCAAAGGCAAATAATGTGCAACAGCTGGTGATATATTTGTTCCATTTTTTTTTTTCAGGGCTAGGCACAGCTGGACATTGGTACCATGATATCCTTGAAAGAATGCCCTTTGTTACATTTGCGTGTTTTCTAAAACAGAGCCCTGCCCTGTCACAACATAAGAAATAATAATAGCAGGATGAAAAAATCATACTGGCTGCATTTGTTTGCAGCAGACAGACAGTAACGCAGGTTGAAAAGCTATTTGCCAATGAGATAAAAAAAGAAGTGACATTTGTTCTCTTTTTCCAATAGCTCATACTGAGTATAGACAAGAGAATGGAGTATAGACAAGAGAATGATGTGAACTCTGAAAATGACTGCAGGTGAACAATAAGTTTAGTATATACTGAAAATGTCCTTCTTGTACCTTCAGCTTAATAGTGTGTTGGCTCACTTTGCACTTCTTTCTCTGGATAGTACTGCACACTTCTTAGGAAGCTGAAACAGAGTGGGATAGACTTATTTTTTTTAAGCAAGGCAGAAGGAGCAAACAGCTTAAGGAAAAAGAGAACTACAAGATAGACCCTTTTTGGGGGACATACTGAATTACAGATATGATTTGAGGCTTCTGCAAGTTCCACAGTTTTGTGTTATAACTATTTTGCAATAACGTTGTACCTTCTTTTTCTTACAGCATAACAGACATCTGATACAGACTCAGTTAACTTATTAGAATTTTATAGTAACTATTTTGAACATTAGTCTAGCCTCTTTTTTCAAAACAGACAGTATATGGGTCTTTCATTTCTCATTTGCGTTCACTTTTTCATATTTTTACTTTTTCTAGTGCCAGTATACCTCAGCTATTATGTGGTTCAGTTCTCTAAAGGAAGTGTTAATATTCATAAATATTAAATTAAGAAATATTTTTACAATTGGAGCTTATTTTTGTGGAGTGAGTTGCTTATTTCTGCAAACTGAGTCTGAACCTCTGGTTCCTCTTGTACTGAGCAGGATTACTATTGCAACAACAGATCATCAGTAGGGTAAAACAAACCTGTCTCACGATGGTCTAACCCCAGCTCATGTTCCCTATTAGTGGGTGAACAATCCACCACTTGGTGAATTCTACTTCACAATGATAGGAAGAGCCAACATCGAAGGATCAAAAAGTGACATTGCTATGAACGCTTTTCTGCCACAAGCCAGTTATTCCTGTGGTAACTTTTCTGACACCTCCTGCTTAAAACCCAAAAAGCCAGAAGGATCGTGAGACCCCGCTTTCATGGTCTGTATTCATACTGAAAATCAAGATCAAGCGAGCTTTTGCCCTTCTGCTTCATGAGAGATTTCTGTCCTCCCTGAGCTCGCCTTAGGACACCTGTGTTACTCTTTGTCAGGTGTACTGCCCCAGTCAAACTCCCCATCTGACACTGTCCCCAGACCGGGTTGCATCCGAATGCCCGGACACTTGGAGCCAGAAGCAAGAGCTCTGGTGGGGCTCACCCCCCGCCTCACCAGGTAAGTGAAAAAACGATAACAGTAGTGGTATTTCACCGGCAGCCGAAAGATTGAGCCTTGAGGCACTCCAGTATTGTGTACCCATTTTATACAGCTTATTGTTGCTGTAGATTTGAAAAGATCTATCCTAAAGGCTGGTTCTGAACTAAAGTATAGCATTTTCACCAATATTGTGTTTCTGTATTTTCTATAGGATAAAGCTATGGCTCACTGTATCAAAGGCATGAATCATATCAACAAACACTCCAGCAGTAATGAGACCTTCATTGATGTTGCTGTAGATGCTATCAGTGGCTGAAAGAAGAATATTACTAAAATAATTTCTGAAACTATCTTGTTGATCGTATAGAAGACCACAACTGTTTATGTGTTTAAATAATTGTAGCTGTACTTGTTATACAAAAATCTTTTTAATGGGGCTTTCTAAAATAGTCTGGGCCTTGTTAGGAGGGTGTTTTGCATTTGTCTAAGGTATAAGGCATTTGCATTCTTGGTGTCTATTCTGGCTGATGTTCATAATGCCAGGTATTGATGAAAATATTGAGTGGAGAGATCCTGTTTCCAGGAATTCCATGCTTTGTCTCTTTCCATGATTTTTTTTTTTTATGTAATCTGTAAGTCAGGGATAATTTTGTCCCCAGAGTCTTCTTCGTGTAATGGGAAAGTGAGTCTCCTATATATTTGATAGGATGTAGTGAAGTAAGCCAGAGTAAGTATAGCATTTTTGTCAACAATATAGAGGTTTCTAGTCTTTATAGCTGAGGTAGTTATCTAGAAATTTTGTTTATTGAAAAGGAATACCTGTAATGATCACTAGGGGACATTTTTTTGGTTTTGAATAGTCAAGTAGAGATGAATGGGCAGTGGTCACTGATGAAAATCTAAATGTCTGAACATTTGTGTTTAATATTAGTTATTGGAATATAAATTGTCTGATTACCTACTTGTATGATTGTCCTAGTTGCTTATGAGATTTGCTGCTCTAAACCTAGATTGTTAATTAATCTTTGCAGTCCTGGGATATCTTGTCCCCTGACATTAAGATTAAAGCTGCCAAGAATAATACAGCTGTTGCTCATTTTCCTGGGAAACATATTATCAATTATTTGTTGTATTTTGTTTAAGGAAGATGGGGATGATATGTATAACACCCCCTATGAAGAGATTCAACTAGTTACCTAGTATTATGTGGCAGAGTGACCTGTTGAGACTTTTGCCATCTTGTGATGTAGCAGAGGTATAGCCTACAATTTTAAAGGCATTCCTTTGTTTGACTAGAAGCATGATGCCACCTTGACATCTACAGCTTGGACTGTTATTTTGTATTTATGCCTAATAAAGGATGGGGGGCAGGAGTTATCTTGACCACAGGTTTTTGTAAGGACAGCAAATTGAATGCTTTGGGTATGGATCAATGCTTCAAGCATGGTCCACATATTATTAATACTGCAAGACTTGAGGTAAGCTATTTTCAGAGGTGCATTCTTACTTTCAGTTAGGGAAGGTGTTATTATGGTTAGTAAGTGGACCAGGGCTGAATTGTATATCCCATGGCAAGAATATTTTTTGTGCCAGATGAAATGATTTATGCAGTACAGAATAAATTTTGTGTAGTGGTACTGTAGTGTTGCGGACAAGATAAACCTACAGTATACAATGCATTCTAGTGACATAAATTATTACTTTTAAGGAGTCTTTTTATATTGGATATAGGGCTATTGTCATATGGGCCTGTGTGTTTACTGGTACAACTTTAGTGGTACATTGGAGAGAATTTGCAATATAAGTACGTAGGGTAAGACGTCATATGGAATGAAATTGTAAAGGTAAGTCTAAGTGATGTCATTTTTGAGGAGTAGATTAAAGAAGTGATAAGAGAGAATTATGGATGGTAATGAAAATTGATTGGCTAATTAATGAAAGGGGAGTGGTTATGTAAATATAAGGAACTGATATGGGATGGGTGGTAACTGAGGCAAGGTGGAGAGTGAAGCAAAGCCACATGAAGCACTCCAGAGCAGAGTGAGGCTAAACTCCTCTGAATCTCCAAAAACAGTCAGAGACAGGGCATGCATCTAACTCAAGTGGCAACAGCTGAAAGTAGGTAAAAGAAGCAGGAGAAACAAATTGCAAACTTAGCAAATGAATCCAAGTGCAAAAACTGTCATATGGCATGTGAACATAATAGTTTTAGAGCAAACACAATATTGTGTGTTATTCCAGCTTTAAACATAATAGTGCTATCATCCTTTTAAATCTTTCAGTTACATTACAGTGTTGTTTATTCATTACCAGCTTTTTCAAGATACATTTTTAAGTACCTTTTTTATAGAAATTCTCATAGGCCCAAACAATTTTCTAGCACTGTCACTCATATGACATGTTATTTTGTTGTTACTTCAAATATAACTTTGGGATGCCTTCTGATTAACCACAATAAACTGGGATGACAAATGGAATTGGATTGATATACACTGTGTAGCATTTGGGATGAATTCCATCCTTCCAAAGAATAGCTAAATTCATGCAGGAATCTGCTCTGCAAGGCAGCAACTGGAAAGCATATAGAGCATATATAGAGATACAGGAAACTTGTCAGGACATGCATATTGAACATAGTGGAAGCAAAAATTATACTCCTACACCATCTGTTTATAAAATAATCTGAGGAGGATTGGAATGCTATCGACCCTGGAATACCTGCCATGAAATTAACAAGCATATGTGTTGGTCTTGAAAGCCAGTTCTGCACCTATAAGTACAGTACATACAGATATTTGTATATAGGTTCATAGGTATTTACTAGACTAATAATGGTCACAAGGACCTTTTTATGCCTAGCCATGCATCCCAAATCTCTGACAAGTTCTGGTACCTTTGATAAGTGTAAGTAGGGGCTTGGGATGTGAAACATTTATAAGCAGGGCCTGGGAAATGAACCATTTACAGGCTGTCTATGTCCATTACAGGCATGAATTAGAGACACCAAAGTGGCCTGTAAAGGTCCATCTGGGAAATAGGTGTGGGCTAATCTAGGAAAATAAGTTTATTCCATGGCTGCATATTACATCATGTTTGGAGCACTTCCTTCCTATGCCTTAAGTAGACGTGCCTTGCTCAGCCTGTACAGTTAACAAAAAAGATGATAAAGGCTATGATTCTGAACTTTAGAAAGTGACAGATTATTCAGAGGAGGGAGGGGTAACAAAGGTGACAACATTTGCTAATCATAATCACACTCCAGTGTAAGGGTTGGGGGGAATCACAGTGTTACTGTTCATCAGCAACTTGTTCAAGTTGGTGTTTATTTATTTAATTGTGTTAACTGGGCTATGCTCCCTGAAAGAAAGGCTCCTTAACAATGGAATGAGTAAAGAAAGGTACCTCATTATAAACCTATGCAAGTTTCAAAGCAATTGATTAACAAAACCAGCATATCTTTGGCAATATGGAAGGAAAACAGTTTAGAAAGATAAAACTGAAGTGAACGGCTTACAGTCATTTGCTCAGACTGCTTGAACTCCCATCATTGTTGCTTGATCATAATAAATGAAGGTTGTATTTGTTCATGTTATGCTGCTTGTTTCACACTATAGTGAGAAGTAGGGTTACATATTGGTGAACTGTGAATGATCTAAGATTAATGCACCTCAGAGAAAGAGTGAGACAGATGTTACATTTCCTGTAGTTGATCACTCTTTCTTCATGGCCCAGCAGCCTTGGAGTAAGAATAATAAAGTAATGGGAAACTTGGGGGGGGGAGTCAAAGTGCCCTAAGAAGACTACAGTAGTGGGGCCTTCTCCTGCACATAATGCTTTTTGTATTATAAGGAGCTTGAGGTGATGTATTACAAGAATATATGTGTTCAGACTGTCATTTACAAGATTTTGTCACTGAGCTATTGTGACATCAGCTTTATTTTATCTAGGAGACATAGCAGACCCAAATGAACCCAAGTATAGCTTGTAGATTCTACAGAAACAGCATCTGTGGGATGGAACTGAACCCTGAACCTGAGAGACAGGAGAAGTAACTACTGTGTCACCATGAAGCTAGTATTCTTTTGTCATTTGTGAGTGACTTTTGTCATGCTTTCTAATGAGGAGCAGCTCTTGCAACTTGTTGCTGGCTGTATAAATAGAACAATTCAAATTAAACATAAAGTAGCAGTTTATATACATTTAAAGTGCTTTAAATTATTGCTTATGTAGTTAGAACTGAACTGCCATTTGGTCATTTCATCTTTTCAGTACCCAGACTATAACACATCCTACATAAATATATAAATGTAAACATTTTATTTTATTTATTTTATTTTACATTTGTTTACTGGGAAAGTCTGACTGGACACATGTCCCTTTTTCAGCTGAGGCCCAGGGAGAAAAGCTCTGCATTGACTATACAGAAATACAAAATATCAGTAGTATACATAGTACAAGAAGTTAAATACTAGCTTAGACACAGTTTGGACAAGCAGCTATACATAAAGGCTAATTAATGGATTATTAAGTTTAGAGTCTTACCCTCTTCACTCTGAATTAGGATAGTTCCATCCCATACTCCAGCTTCTTATCCCCCTTAAGAGACTTCTTATCCCCCTTAGGGGGTCTCGTTCTCCTGCTGCATTTACTTACCTGGCCACTAGGTGGCAGCCTACTATCAGCTAACTGCCCTGTATTCTTTCCTGTCTCTAGTGACACCTCCTGATGCTGAGTTCCTAGACTTTCTGTAGTCTACCTCACCCTATACCCTGTTTCCCAGTAGGTTCTAATTCTCACATTTCACTATACTTGTAGCCCAGTCTCTCCCTACAGCCCTTCTTCTTTTCCACTAGTTTTCTCCCTGAAACCCCCTTACTTTCCTCCTTAATACTACACACTTACCTTCTGATCTTCATACCTTACTGATTGTTCTCCTTCACTTTTTCTTACCCTCTCTGGCTCTTCCCGCTCCGTTCGCCCTGCGGGCTCACTCCGCTCCCCTACCCTACCCCCAAATCTCACCCACCCCCAGTACTCCTACATTTATACATCACAAGCCACACCCCTACCCCTAATTAACCCATTAGCATCTGACCTCCACCTAACACTTAACAAGAATACACACCCACATTCCAAACACTCTTCACAATACCCTTCAGAATAGCCTATTCTGACTCTAATCTATCTCCTTAACAATTTTCCTATCTTTTGCTGACATTCTATATTTCTTTCTTAAAAATGCCCTTACAACACAAACCTAAACTAACAATCCTTATTATATTACCTATTTTAATACTAATTCTTTCTATATCATTTAACCTTACTCTATATGAGAATGTATACTATAGGAACCCCCCCCATTCTCTAAAACAAACACTGCCTCTCAGTCAACCAAACTCACATAGCCATGCTAATATCACCTCTACCTCTACCTACCTTTCCCCAAAGTATCATAGACTAGCTCGTATTTCTATCCATCAAGCCAGAAAGTCTCTGAATAGTCTCTATAAAACCCTAAAGTTCTTACTTACCCTTCATCAACACCCATTACTCCATGGATATATTCATCCCAACCCAGGACCAAATAACAACATCCCACTAAAGTCCCACCAACCACAGCCTACACCCCCTTTTACCTCTACTAAAGATCCTAACTCCTTACTCATAGCTCATCTTAACATACAGAGCTTAAATAACAAAATCAGCCAACTCCATGCTCTACTTGACACCCAATCCTTTGATGTCCTATGTCTAATAGAAACCTGGCTTAAACCAGCAACAAAGGACGAGGAAGTCATCCCACCTGGTTATAATGTAATAAGATTGGATCATAGAACTAAAAAGGGTGGAGGGGTAGCAATTTTGTTCAAATCTTCCCTACAAGTCTCCTTAATATATATACAATTACCCTTTGATAGTCATGCAGAAATCCTTATCTCTAAGCTCCAGATCATTGCAAACAAGTCCATTAATATAATATGCTCCTATCTCCATCCAGGCAACAACATCAATATCCTACAAACCATCCTCTGTTGGCTCTCCTCCTCCTTCCCACAAGAAACCAACATGCTTGGTGACTTCAACATTGACTGGAATACCTGTACCTCAGCCCAACCTGCACTCCTTATAAATCTTTATGGCTTCTCTCAAATTATCACCTCACCAACCAGAATCCATAAGCCTAGTGGAAAACAAAGCACCTTAGACTGGATTCTTGTAAATAACCACCCACTCTCATATAAAGCTGATACCCTACCAGATGATATAAGTGATCACTTCCTTACTTACACAATCAGGGAAAAACATTCATTCCCAACCAAACCATCTTTAAAACTATATGTAACAAAAATAATTTTAATCCAGTCAGCTTCCAAGCTGAACTACAAGCTTGTGACTGGTCTCCCTTGAAACAACTTCCACTGGATGAAGCTGTATCCTTTTTTAACTCCAAATTCCTAGAAATCCTGGAACACCATGCACCTACTAGAACCATAAGAACTAGCACCAAAAACACTCCATGGCTTACCAAAGAGACTAAACAAAAAATTTGATTAAGAAATAAGATCTGGTCTAAATGGAGAATCACTAAAAATGTAACTGACCACCAGAACTATAAACAGTTAAGAAATGCCACTAAAAGAGCAATACTCCTTGACAAAAAGAACTACTACTTTAAACTTCAGCATAAACATCAACAACAACCTCAAATTTTCTGGTCAGCTATAAATAAACACTTACACCCAGGACACACCAAGACTCCAACCCCCGCAGGTCTCTCTTCAAACTCTTCAAATGAGATTGCTAATGCCCTCAATACCTGCTTTACTGAAACTGTACAATCTCTTGCTAACTCTTTACCTCCTGCTAACCCTAACCTCCCATCCACCCTGACTAGCATACCACCCTCCTTTCATCTAAAACCAGTTCCTACATCTCTCATCTTTACCTTACTTACTAAACTTAAACCATGCACCGCCTCAGCTGATCTCTTACCAGCTGAATATCTGCAGATTGCTGCAAAAGTACTATCCTACCCTATTTCCATTCTTATCTACAGAACCATTACTGAAGGCCTTACCCCATCTCTCTGGAAAATCTCTCACATTATCCCACTTCATAAAGGTGGTAACTCCATCGAACTTTCAAACTATTGCCCTATTGCCCTACTCTCTCCTCTAGCCAACTAATGGACAAATGTATCCACCAACAGCTACTTGATCACCTTCTCTTAAATAACCTTCTGTCAGATTGTCAGCATGGCTTTAGGCCTTTTCATAGCACCACTACTGCATTCTTATCCTTCTCTGACTGCATTAACAAACATCGTAACAATAATAAGCTCTCTGCTGCACTTTTTATCAACCTTTCTAAAGCCTTTGATATGGTTAACCATCAAATACTTCTAAACATACTAAATACTCTCTCATTCACCTCACAAACACTACAATGGTTCAAGTCCTATTTAGAAAATAGACAGCAAGCTGTCATCTGGAACAATCACCTTTCCTCTCATCTTCCTACTACTTTGGGGGTCCTACAAGGCTCTATCCTAGGACCTCTCCTCTTCTCTATATTCATTAATGATCTACATCTAAATATTCCTCAAGCCACCTGCATTCAATATGCAGATGATTCTACTCTAGTATGTACTACCTCCTCTGCTCCTGAACTCCAAGCCATTACTCAAACTGTATTTAGCTCAGTTGAGAATTGGTTCCTACAATGTTGCCTCCTACTAAATGCCAAAGAAACTAAGCTATTGCTTTTTACCCCAACACTTAAGTTTTCCCCTATTCACCTCACTGTCAAAACTAGTAACGGCACTATCATTGCACCAGACCCAACTACCAAACTATTAGGCATAACAATTGATCAACATCTTAACTTTGATTCACATATTAACATGACTATCAAAACTGTAAACAGAAAACTTGGCTCTCTCTATCGTATAAAATCTTTTCTTACCCCTGAAGCCAGAACCACCATTGCCC
Organism: Protopterus annectens; assembly: GCF_019279795.1. Taxonomy (NCBI): domain Eukaryota; kingdom Metazoa; phylum Chordata; order Ceratodontiformes; family Protopteridae; genus Protopterus; species Protopterus annectens. The sequence goes on from NC_056746.1 coordinate 538,605,390, forward strand.
ATACCCACCTTATCTCTACCCTCCTCTATGCCTCTCCCATTTATACCAATCTCTCCAAAAGTAACCTTAATAAACTGGCAACCTCCTACAACAACATTACCAGATTTGCCACTGGCTCCCCATTTAAAACCCACCACTGTCTAAATCTTAAACAGCTTGGTTGGCTAGAACTTCAAAACCAGATACTTTTTCAACAACTTATCATTATCCATAAAATACTACATCAGCCCACCAACACCCCTGTTCTCAGTAGCCTCATCTCTCCCTATAGCAATCTCACTACCCTTCGCTCAGCGAATAAATTACAAGTAACCATCCAGAAATCCTTTAACAAAGCAGGTGACTCCCTCTTCTCTAATTCAGTAGGGAAATTCTGGAACAGGCTTCCCAGCAATCTACAATTACTGTCATCATTACCACTCTTCAAGAATCGAATAAAACCACCCCTTAAAACCCAATGGCTTTGCCCATGCACTAACCCAGATTAAAACTAAATGTAGTATTACTGGTTTCACCCTCATTCAATAACCAAACCTAATTACTAATGTTGCTTTATTGACTTGTCTTCTAGTGCCTGTAAACTACCCTGTATTCAGAAAATAAGAATATTCCCCCTATTCTAAGCACCTGTATTTCTACTTTATATGCATTTCTTTCTGTTTTTCTAGTGGGTATAATCCTTAACATACCCAATAACCACCTAAATCCATCTTACCTTTCCTACTTTTCTCTAAGACAAATGTCTATCCTTTTACCTTATCATTCTGCTTACATTGGGGGGGTGAACTTTCGGAAATTCAATAAATGAAGAAAAGGTATATAAATGTTTATTGATGTGTATTTTTGTCTTCTGTCTTTATTGTCTATTTCATTTTTTTCATTTATTCTTTGTAATATTGTTACTTAGCATAGTTTGGAGCTTATCTCCCCGGGCCTCCACTGAAAATGGATATGTATCCAGTTGGACTAGCCCGGTCAACAAATGTAAAATAAAATAAAATAAAATAAATAAATAAATAAAGACGTTAAATACTAGCTTAGACACAGTTTGAACAAGCAGCTATACATAAAGGCTAATTAATGGATTATTAAGTTTTAACCAAGTCAATAAGAATCAGAAGATTAAACAAAAACTAGAGAGACATTACATCATTATACATTTCTGTGTAAATAGAGAGTGTCTGTGTGTGTTTCTTTTTATGTGTGTGTTAAGTTTCATCATGAACACATATCATCACAGTACATAACACTGAGCAAGATTGATAGAATGTACTATGAAAAACAACATAAAAACACACACAAAAAAGAAATCTATTTGCAGGCAGGTAACTCTCCCCATGTGAGGGATGCATACCCCCTGCTAATAAATATATAACAACTTTGAGATTATATAATAGTGGCAATAGGAGAAACTTCCTTACCCCCTACTGTTTAAAGATTTTGCACAAAAACACTACACTTGCATACCAAAGTGGTCAGTGAAATGGGAATCAAACAATTCGGATAAAAAGAATCCATGACATTTTTTTTTGTGTGTGTGTGTGTGTGTGTGTGTGTGTGTGTGTGTGTGTGTGTGTGTGTGTGTGTGTGTGTGTGTGTAAAACACTGAGTATATGTGTGGGGGAGTTTATATTAGTCCTACTGCATATTTAGGTGTGTGAAGATGGTAAACTGCAAATACATTGTTTTCATGTGATTTTGATTTTTTGACAGATTCCATGTGTGTGTGTGTGTGTGTGTGTGTGTGTGTGTGTGTGTGTGTGTGTGTGTGTGTGTGTGTGTGTGTGTGTGTGTGTGTGTGTGTGTGTGTGTGTGTGTGCGTGTGTGTGCACGCGTGTGAGTGTTTGAGTAAGAATGACATAATCTGGCAGTGACATAAGGAAAGGCCTGCTTACCCTACTGTTAAATAATCTCAAAGTTAGTATTGTAAAGATGCAAGGGTGTGAGGGCATTGGCATGTGGCTTATCCCATTGAAAAAAAAAAAACTGGATTTGATTTTTTTTTTAATTTTTTGATGGAGTGGGACTCTCAGAATGTGTTCTGAAGAATCATTGTGGTAACCCAAGTAGTTTCCAAATGTTTGCTATATTAACCATTTTGAATACTGGGATAAGAGACTGAAGACTGCTTGGATTACAGAAACAATGTTACATTGAGGAGATCAGGGAAGTGGGAATTTTACCTATATCTACTGTTGTGTGATTTTGAAATTGGAACATATAGGTAGTAGGGTTGTGGGGGACAAAAAGTATTATTAGGCAGCTTTTTCTTTTCTTTTTTTACAGGCAACACTTACTTGACCTAGATAAATACTAAGATAAGTGAAACAGTTTATATATAACAACAACAGCAATAAAGCACCACCTGGGGTATGCACATGTATGCCTGTGTGCATGTTTTCATTATTTGTTGTTTCGACCAAAATGATTCATGATTTGAAGTTCATGGACTTTGTCTTTCATGGACCTGCTTGTGACAATGTGAGGTATTGCCAACTATGCCAGAAGAAGTAGGGCAGTGGATGTGTAACATATGCCAGCACAGCAAGCTGAAATTTTGTAAAGAATTATATGTCATTTGTATATCAAACTGATTTTTACAGATGCTTGTGTTGAAAAATGTATTTGTAAAGCTGCTTGTGTTGAAAAAAATGCACCAACAGTGTGCCCTGCTGGACAGAAAAAGAAATATACATACATTTTTTAACTGTTTAAATATATATGTTTTAACAGAGGATACTGGAAGAGAAGAGGTTAATCTCAAACTCTGAAAATAGTTTGAAATTAAATTACCTAGCTTAGGCCACAGGTCTCAATGCAGCCAGAGACAAAAGTCTGTACTAGGAAGCTTCTTGCATTGTCTTTGGGGTGAACTAATTTCTACTTTGGAAGGGTGGATGTTTGAAATTGTTTTATGAGTTCCAGGAGCTGCAGCAGATCATAGCAAGGCTGTGTGTGTGTGTGTGTGTGTGTGTGTGTGTGTGTGTGTGTGTGTGTGTGTGTGTGTGTGTGTGTTATTGACACATATGTGCTAAATCCTGACAGCTTCTAGCCGAGGAGGGATGCATGGGAACCAGAAGTCACATGACCAAATATATGTGATGTCATTCTGTAATCTATCACTAAAATAATGTTTAATACTAGGTGATACTGAAGTTTCAGAGCGCTCTATTTTTGTAGCCTGACATGGAAGGATCTCTCACCTACTTCATCTTGCCTTTCTCTAGTAAGTACCTAGGCAATAATATTTCTTTAGATCAGTCAGGAAAATATAATGAAATTAGTTAAGTATTATTTTTTCTGTAACTGTGTGAACCTGTCCATCTGTGTTATTTTTAAGATTTACTGTGATTGAAACCCTGATGTTTATTGTAAATAGATATTTAGCATTTTCATATTCTTTTATTATTTATTATTAAATTTATTTAAGATTTTCATTGTAGATGGTCTTTTAGGGAATATTTTAATCTCCGAGAGTACTTATATATATATTTGGTGATAGCTGGGCACTGCTGAAAGCGTTATCTCATTGGCCAAACACTGCCATTTACATTAATATTAATTTCACTCAGTATAATTGTGTACTCTTGTAAGAGCCATGGAGTAGTTGGCTTGGGAGTGTCTGGTGGCAGTGTAACTATTTTGTAGTCTGGGAAGAAGGTGGCATATCTAGTAAATCTGTGCCAGCCTTTCCCAGGTGTGTGTGTGTGTGTGTGTGTGTGTGTGTGTGTGTGTGTGTGTGTGTGTGTGTGTGTGTGTGTGTATGTGTGAAAAAAATAAAATCCCAAAGACTGTGTGTGTCAGCTGCTTTGAGTAGGGGCATGAAGCACTGGTTTCACAGAAAGAGTGGTGGAAAACTTGACTTGGACACTCAGCTGAGGTTTCAACTCTATAGCTGTACCAGTGTGGGAGTCTTATTGGAGACCTGGAGGGAGACAGATAGAGTAGCCCAGACCCTGGAATGAGTGAGTTTGCTGAGTGCTCTTAAGGGAAATTATGCTTGATGCAGAGAGCTGCATCTGGAAATACTGAGTGTAATCATTTTGTCTCAAGTGAATGTCCCTCTTTAGTGCCAGTGGCGAGGATTCAGGATCCTTGATTACTGGCCCAGACTGGGGACATCACACTCCTAATAACTCAAATATATAAACATGTTGGATATTTAACTATAAAAGTGGTTCATATGCCTTAGAGGCTAGGACCAATCTCACAGACAGTAGTTAGGCAACAATCAGTATTAATCTGGAGTAATGTTTTAATTTGCAATTAATTTGTAATAAAAGGGAGTAGCCTGGATGACTGGACTCAGGAAGTTATCATCGCATCTAGGGGAGCATCAGGAACGAAGACCTTACTAAAGGTGTGGAGTATTTCAGCCCTGTTAGGGCTAATGTGTGGGGGTTATACCTAGGCTGGTGGAATAATCTTTGATGAAACCTGTAACTGGGTCCTGGGAAAGACTTTAGCCAGAACATTTTCATACAGTCCATTTGCTAGAGGGCTGTGTGGGATTGTAAATAATAATAATAATAATAATGATAATTATTATTATTATTATAAAACACTGTTTTTTTTCTGGAACTAAAGCCAAGCAAACAATTATCTTGTTTTGTGTTGAAGCTGAATGCCAAAGGACAGTATGTTTTTGTTGATTTGTGAAATATCAAATAAATTTGTGTTATTTCCTCCCATTCGCTATGCAGACCCAATCTTTACTAACATGCAATCTACACTTTTATCTAAACTAGAACAAGCACACCACAAAATAGCTAGATTTGCTACTAACTCACCTGACAACTCTCATGACTACCTTGCTCTCAACTCACTTCAATAACTGGAAGTCCCCCAACAACTCCAAATGTCACAATTTCAAATCATACAGTCCATTCTGTACAGACCTACTTCCTGTCTTTCTGTCTCCTTCCTTGTATCCTACTACACCCCCAGTCATCTTCTCCCTACCTCCGATCAGCAACTCCTTGATATCTATAAACCTAACAAAAACATTGGAAAACTACTGTACAAGTACACTGTAGCCCAAGCCTGGAATACATTCCCCTTGTACATAAGAATCATCTCCATCCCTAAGCACTTCAGAAAGGAGTTTAAACAGTTCCTACTTAACACAAAGTCCTGTCCCTGTCATGACCCTACCTAATCCACCACATCCCTTTTTCTCCAGTATCCTTACACAAATATTACACTCCTGCATTTTTCTGTAAACACACTATTTATATAATTGTAACTACATTAGCTATACTACTTCATCACATGTAAATATGCATGTATTAAGCTCTACCTTAACTATTTTCTCTTTTTATAATTTAGCTCTACTTTAATATCTTCTCTTAAGACATGTCATATACTAACACTGATTTTCTTTCTTAGCTAACACCATTCTTTTCTGTTAAAAAAATCTCTTTTTCTAATTGTATTAATCACAAGTTTTCATGCTTTTTTTGTACACATAAATGTTTTTTGTGCATATGTTACTTTTGGTCTGTACAACTTTGGAGCTTTTCTCCTCGGGTCTCCATTGAAAATAGGCTGATGGCTCAGGTGGACCAACCCAGTTAACAAATATCAAATAAATACATAAATATTTTAATACAAAGAATGACTGATTTATTTCTTTGCACTTTGTAACAATATATATTTATCTATCTATCTATCTATCTATCTATCTATCTATCTATCTATCTATCTATCTATCTATCTGTCTGTCTATCTATCTATCTATCAATCTATCTATCTGTCTATCTATCTATCTATCTATCTATCTGTCTATCTATCTATATATGAAGTTCACTATCACTTGATGGAAGGCCATTTGACTGAAATGCAAATAGCTGAAGCAATTTGACTAAAAACTCATTTGACTGAAAACCCATTTGACTGACACATTATTTTACAGAATCATAAATAATAGAAAAGTATAGAAATATATAGGCAGTATGTGATGGTGTCATTTTTGAGTATATGATTTGCTAGAGAAGTGAGTCTAGACATTATGTATATATTGTCAGTGTCTCCTGTCATGTTGCACAACAAAATTTATATATGTCTGTGTTTGTGTGCTAGCACTGATTCACTCTGTATTATTTTTTTTGTTTGTTTTCTCCATGACTGTACAACTGAGAAATTGGGATATGCAATTACGGATGTGTTTTCCCTGTATTCTGTTATGCAGAATGTTTTCTTTAATATATGATTCAGTGAAATGAGGTTTCAGTCATATGGGTTTTCATTCAAATTGTTTCAACCATTTGAGTTTCAGTCAATTGAAACTGAAGGTGCAGCAGATAGCATTTTCACCTCACAGCAAGAGGTTCTCTGACTCAGTTCCTGGCTGAGGTGCCTTTTTGTGTGAATGTTGCATGCCCTCCCTGTGTACTCGTGGGTTTCCTCTGGGTGTTCCAGTTTTGTCCCACATTCCAAAGACGTGCATTAGGTGGATTGGACACTCTAAATTGGTCATAGGTGTGAATGTGTGTGCACATGCGTGGCATGTTTGAACAACTGTGGCAAGGCTAGCCTCCTGGCAATGTGAACCTTGTCTCTAGACGATTGTCACTGTTGAAGTAACACCCCAACCCCATGTGCAAAAATTGGAAAAAGGGTTTGCGGATGTATGGATTGATTTATTTGAGTTTCAGTTAACAGTAATTATATCAAGTGATAGCAAGCCTCATGTAACAATTCTTGTAATGTGATAGTTTGCCCTGTCTTAAAATTATCCTCTTAGCAGTTCATTCTGAATTATAATAATGTTTTATTGTTTCATGTTATGCTTTTGGTAACACATTGACATACCAGATGTAAAATGTACCTGTTTTTGCATATTACCAAATTAGTCTGTCCTACGTGATTATTGAAAGAAGCTTACACTTTGAAATTTATAAGATCTAACCTTACTCAAGGCAAGCTGAAACAGAAAAGGGGGAAGTCTTGCGTAAGTCATCTGGCTGTGTGTTAGAAGAGATTGCACGTGGCCGTACCTAAAAGAATCCTTAGATGAATAAACCAGTGAAGAAACTAATGGCATGTACTCACATCTGTTGTGCCAGTTTCTTTTTTTGGAAAGTGCAGAATTGTATTTAAATGTTAATCCAAGTCATCACAGCCCAATGACAGAGACAGGCAAAATGACTGCACTATAATTTGACAAAATGTTAGGGATTAAAAAAGTTTACATACCATGGTTATACTGGAGAGACAAATGGCAGACTCCTATGTAATGTATGAATGTGCATTTTGTATATAAAACAATTGCTCATTTTCCTGATTAATGTTTCCACGCACTGCATGTTTTGCAGAGCTAATTTAAGAACAAAGCAAACTTTCTGGTTGTCATTTTCTGTGTTGTACACTGCATAATATAGCACTCATGCATTATAAGGCCATATTTTGTCAAAAGGAAAACTTAACTTACCTAGGTGAATAAGAAGCTAAGTGAAACAGTTTATATACAGCAAAATCAATAAATCACCAACTGGCATTCATCAAATGTCTGTGTGGTGAGTGTTTGTGTTTATTACAAAATAAACATTCCATATTATTAATTCTACTTAAGACTGCCCTAGATGTCTCACTATTGAATATATACAAAATATTGGCAAAATAAAGTACTATGTGAGTTAGAAATCAGTTCTGTGTTAAGTGCTGTTATAATATGCAATTGATACATATCAGCAGAGTTTTTCTGTGTTTGGGTCAGTTAAAGAGTCATCTTGGTTAAGGACCTGTTGAAATGCATGCTATTGTGCTGTGCATTTTTTAGAGCAATACATTTCAACAAGTCCTGCACTGCATTGTAGGATTACTTTTCTGTGATTACTGACTACTTTTGGCTTTGTCATCAAATAGACTCATTGAAAGACATATTGTCCTCAGATCAAGTCACATATTAATGTCATATGTACACTTTGTGTATCTTCACCTTCTAGCCATTGAAGCATGTTAGAGGTACCTTCCCTTTGCGTGTGTGTGTGGCTGTGTGTTTGTATCTGTTTGTGTATATGTGCACATGTGTGTGTGTGTGTGTGTGTGTGTGTATGTGCAAACATGAGGCTTTTAACTAACATAATTTTATAAAAAAGCCACCGAATAACAAAAGTGATTAAAAGTATGTTTCTCAAATGATCTACATAGCACATGCAACTCACTTTATTTGGAAAGTTCATCTCAGAAAAACAAGTTGGGGAGAAACAAGAAAAAAATTCCACTTCAGAAAGTCAGTCCAGGTCAGGGAATCCCCTATGGAAAGTAATAAATTAGGGAGAATAATTACACTGATGTATGAGAGGGTGTGATATTTAAACATTATGCTGGGATGTAGGAACCACTGTGCACGCTCACAACTATTTTTTTTTAAAATGTTGCTGGAGTGGGATGGGCACATTTTCACAGCACTCATTATCTGAAGTAAGCTGTTGCTCTTGTATAGTTCATTTATTTAAACACATGTTTTAAATTCTTTATTTAAATAAATTTTATTTATCTCTTTTTGTGTATATGTGCTATTGTGTGGTGTTCCAAGGGTCTTAGGTTCATATTACTCGACCAGTGATCTGGAAGGCGACTAAGAAATCTACTTATGGCAACCCAGAATGCTTGTAAATGAGTTTACGACTACCTCTCAAGTCATCAAGAATAGTTTCAAAGGTGGCTAACATATTGTGTCAGCTTGACCTGCAAGGGAAGTCATTTCTTAAGTAGGGGATGTGCTGAGTCAGATATCACAACAACAGGTCTGTTTATGTTATGATGAAGAATGAGATCATATTTATGTAATGATGAAGAATGAGATCATCGGATGGGGGTACTTGTGGTGCTACCAGTCTTCTGAAGGAAAAAGAGGTTATGTAGGGCTGGGTCTTAAACCAAATGAGAGTACCAGCTGAATTCAAAGGGAGAAAAAGATGGGCCCATCCAACTAGGACAACTACTAAGGCCCTTCTTCCATCCCACCCCCACTGACAATTTGAGTAGGCAGGGCGGGCAATGCAATCTGTAGTGCCAATGAAAGCTCTCCTCCTCTTAACCTGCCCCTATATAACCTTCTTTCCTCTCTGCCTATCCTATGACATCAGTCAGCTCCCCCAACACACTTTTCATCTTTACCCAACTTTAAAGTTACAGCTCAGTGACACATTAGTCTGCCAAGCAAACGCCAATTGGAGTCTGAAAGATCATTAATATTAAGGTGCTTATTCCTAAACTGAAATATATATCCTGAGTTATAGAACTAACCTCCATCCAAAATATTAACATACTTCAAACTGTTATTAGCAAAATCTTAAAGTTCATTTTTCTCTCTCTGTCTCAACCAGACTTGAACATTATTGCCTCACACTTAAGTGGCTACCCATTACAGCATGCACCTCACTGTTACTGTCATTATTTACTTTCAAGTGCATACATCTCACATCTGTCCTCCTTTAATACAGAGATAGTCATTTAAATCGTGTACCACCTCCCAGATCTCACAGGCAATGTGCCCTCCCTTAAGATGAAGATGGTTTTGTTTTGGTGTTGGGGACTACAACCTCCTTCCCACTGAAGTTGTACTGATGCTACATCCATAGACTTTAGCTAAATTAATGGAATACCTCAGCAACACTTATGATAGCCATTGCCTTCAGGGCAACGGCTAAATTCATCTATCTAAAGCAGTCATGCTTGTGTTATGTTTTAACGTTAGGAAAATCTGCAGGAAAGTAAGCTTGTTTCTGAATACGTTTGAATACCTCTAGCGCTCTTTTCTCTAGCATACTTCAGCTCTGTTATATCTGGTAATTACAGTGTCTGTTTATAATTTGAATGCAGGAGGCACTGTACACTGTATACATTCTATACAGAAATTGCCACATTCTTCTAAACCATTGCATTACAACACTGAAGACTGAATAATGCTTTAAAGTCTCATTTGGCTTTATCTTGTTGGTAACTTTTTGCCTTTGACCTGTGTAATAGCAGAAATAGGTTCTCAAACTAGCCTACCTACATACTCGGCTAAAAAAATGGAAACAAATAAATACATCAATGAATTTCTTAGAGAAACATTATTAAGGATACAGCTGTTTCTGGCCAATAAGGATGGAATATTCTACTGCTTTTTTTTGTACTTTCAGTAAATGTCGGGGCCTCACTAGCCCTCTTCAAGAGAAATCTTGATGAGTGGATGGGAAATAGAAAATTCTCCCCGGGGATCACTCCAGTGGCTCTACTTGACAGAGGCACTGAGAACTAAGGTCAGGTGGCACGATGCCAGGGTAATCCTATGGGCTAGGCTTGTAAAGGCCCCAGGGCCATTAGCCTAGTGCATACCTATGAACCTATGAACCTATGTGACTAATAAAGATAAAATGATGCCTAAAATCTCAAGTTCAGTGGAGACCCTTGATTTGCTGGGGGTTGTGTTGCAGCATCATCAAAGGTGGACATTAAGACTTTTGCAGTCATTACAAAGGTTTTCTAGAATCCTTTGTAAGCTAACCCATTTGTGAGTGGTGAAAGGTTCATATTCCTTTAACAGGATCATAGGGAAATGATGAAAAAAGAAAACAAAACACACATGGAAATCGACTTTACTATGTAGGTTCATAGGTTCATAGCTAGGTACTGGGCTATCTGCCTGAAGGCATATATTAGCCCAGCCACGTTGTGCAGTATTCACCGCCCCTTTGGTTAGTTCCCTAGGCCCTTGATCTAGCAGCTAGTACCCTTGGCCCCTATCTAGTAGAGCTGTTGGTATGATCCCTGGTGTGAACTTTCTGTTACCCATCCACTCGTCAAGGTTCCTCTTGAAGAGTGATAGTGAGGGGCTCTGTCTTATATAGATCGGGACCTTGTTCCATAGCAAGGAAAGTCTTTGCGAAGGGAATCTATCCCTCCAGCATGTTCTATTCATTGTTGTGCTAAGGTTTATATCCTATTCTTAGAGTGGTCCACCATGGGCAATTGCTTGTATGTAGAGATGTGGTGCTTGTAAATGTGTCTGAGTATAAGTATGATTTGAATGGTACTGTATATATAATGTGAATGCCATAATGTGCAGATGTGTGTACATGTAGAAGCTTTCTGAGTGTGGAGTGACTGATCTGCATGAAACAATATGTGTTGTATACCTGTGAAACTTTGATGGGCTTCATTGTCTTTCTTCAATGGCAGTGACAGTCTCAGAGTTAGAAAAAAATATGAAAAAAATATTTTTTGTCACCAATCATGGCCTTCCCAATGGCAGGACTATTTATTTTTTATTTATTTATATATTTATTTGTATTTGTTTACTGGGAAAGTCTGACTGGGCAATGTTCCATTTTCAATAGCGGCACATGATAACACAAGGGATTAGTACAAAGGAAAAGGTTTACGGTAACAGCTAGGATGATGCCTGGAAAATACATAGATGAGAAAAAAAAGGTGGGCTGATTGACAGAGGAAGAAATGGAAGGAGAAGAAATGGAAAGGAGAGGTAATATGTAAAGGCAGAGTGTTAAGGGTAATGGAGGGATTATCCAGGTGAGGTGCACGCACATAGCCACTTATTGTTTAGGTACTGCTTGAGTTGAGATTTGCAAATAGGTAGTTTCTGCATTTGTCTGATTTCAAAGGGGGATAGAGGTCTGGATTTTGACAGATAGTTAGATCACAGAGAGTTGCCAGCATAATCACTGGATCTGGTTGTAAGTAGGAGGGATTTTTTTCTAGATCTTAGTTCTCTGGTACAGGAGTAGAATTGCAGGCTGTTCTAGACTGCAGGCTGTTCTGGAGTGCAAAAATTTTTCTGGATTGCAAGTAAGCTTATAAGCAGTGACTGATTGGGAGTATGACAAATAGTGGGACACTTCTTTTAGAGCTTTACAGTGGTGATATTTATGCCATGAGTTTGTAGAGAACTTGGCAATTTTATTGCAACAAAGCTCTAGTTGGTAAGAATTGGTGATACACTGAGTAGGGCTGGGGTTAGGTAAGTTCTGTTTGTGGACTGACAAGTTGAATCAGAGAGGTATGGCATATTTCTATAAACGCAGCCTATTTTTATGTGTTTTTTTGATGGACTACAGAAGGTGCTTGTCAAATTTTAGTTTTTCATTTATTATAACTATGATTTCTAATTTATTAGACTGTGTTTCTTCTTTTAAATAACTACTTGACCATCTATTGATGAGACTTTGCTGTCCCTTTGATACAGTGTGTATGGGTGTGTCAGTGAATTTGTCACTGTAAGGGTGTTTCTCAGTTGGCACATGGATTCCGTATGTTTGCTGTGCACTATGGACTGCTTTTACATATGCATCTAGACTTTGCACCCTCTATGTCCTTATCTTCATATTGCATCTATTATATCTCTCTGCTCCCTTCAAATGTATGTGCTTATCTTACTGTTAATAGCTAATACTGCATTTAACATGAGTTATTATGACCCATACTACCTCAGGATCTACTACCTATGCATGTTGTACAGAACTCTTACTAACTCTTTTTAAATTTGTGTTTTTCTTGCCATGCAACTATTAATCATGTCTTACTAAGCATTTATTTTTAGGGTCCGCTTTAAAAATGGGCCTTCCTAGCAGATTCAACCTGGTCAACAAAATGTAACTAACTAACTAACTAATTAAATAATGACATCTGAAATGCTCATCATGTCTGATAAATTACTAAGCATGGGATTTCCCTCAGTTTTTTTCTGGTGTTTCTGACATGCCACCTATTGTTTATGTATTTTACCATTTGCTTTTCATAGTTACTGCTTATATTCTAGAGATACAATTTTATTTCTCTTTGCATAAAATAAGAAAACTATCTGAGCACTATTGTTTAATGAAAACTTGATTCAGTGGGACAGATTTGTATGTGAACTGACAAATAAACAAATATTTTTAGAAATGGCCATTAGAGTATCCAAAACAGTAAAAGCAGACACAACACACAAAACAGCAGTGAAAGACACCATAAAGCTGAAAAATAAGTTGCCCCACTGTTTAGTGACAGAACAGCTAGTTACATTGCGCAGACCCAGGAATCAGCAGATATCATGTGCAAGCCAGAGATGGGTGGGATTGAATGACTGAAGGACAGCTCTTCCAATCAGGGATTTGAATACAAGTTTTGCGGCTTTAACATTCACCTTTGTTGGGGGGGGGGGGGTCATAGAAGAAGTTTGCTAGGCTTCTCTTCTTCTTTCAGCTTTTACCTGATTTGGGGTCGCCACAGCGGAGCACCTGTCTGCTCATGACTGGCAGTGGAATTTTACGGTGTCGAGTTGCTAGCCTGGCACCCAACCATCCACAGAAGGCACGCACACACACACATACACACACACACACACACACACACACACACACACACACACACACACACACACACACACACAACTAGGGCCAATTTAGTGTGTCCAATCCACCTACAGCATGTCTTTAGGATGTGGGAGGAAGCCAGAGCACCCAGAGGAAACCCACGTGACCACAGGGAGGACATGCAGACTCCGCACAGAAGGCACCCCAGCCAAGGATAGAACCAGGGAACCTCTTGCTGTGAGGCGACAACACTAACTGCTGCATCACCGTGGCCGCCCAACAAGTTTGCTAGGCTAATCCAGTTAAATTTTAGTCCAGATGTAGCTCTTAGCTGCTATATGTGCAAAGCTATGCTGTCAGAATACACTATACAGAAGTATATATATAGGAGCACACTGGTTTGAAATAGGAAAATTCCCCTTTCTCAGAAGTTTTCAGCAATGAATAATGTCCCTTACCCTCTATTTCACTACACTGGGGGGAGATCATCTCCTTTGAGAAGGAAGGAAAGTTTTAAAGAGGGTTTCTGTTAGGAGGCAGTGGTTTGGAGTACTCACAACTAAAATGTGGGAAGGAAAAAAATATCACTGATGGAAAATGTGCGTGTTGAGGATTTAGAAATATGGATGTCTGATATACATTAGCATGTGTGGAAAAAGCAATAGTACTCTGCATATTCAAAACTGTTAAAGAAGTAACAGGGACTGGAATAACCCTTGTGAGTGTCACTTTAAGAATACAGGATTTGGTCACTGCATTAAATGAGGCATATTTAGAAATGTGTCAGGGCATAAATGAGTGAAAAAAGTCATTTAAGGCAGAGGAAAAGATGTGCTCAGAGCTACAGAAAACAATACTGATGATATGGAAAGTAATGTGATTGCTGTAATGGGAATAAATAATATGTATAAAAAATGTATTTATGAACTTGTTTGGTTAACCCCCAGATTAAAAAGTAATAACTGTTACGTGACACTGGATTAGAAGTCTCCGTGATTTCACTGAACAGTTATGAGAAACTGCTTAAAATGTGGGTATAAGAAGTGCTGAAATAATACTAATATGTACCATGGTGGAAATATTGGAACAAAAGGGTCATCAAAAGTTAAATATGAATATGACAGGCAACTGCGCAGAATTAGCTATTATGCAATAGCACAGAAATGGTTCTGTATTATGCTGCAAGAGGTTAACTGCATCTAATTAAGTCTGAAATTCATACTTTGAAGTGTTTGTATGCTTACGTGAAGCAGCAGAAAAAGCTGAGGCCTACAGTACATGTTGCAACAGTACAATAACATTTCAGAGAAATACAGATTTACTAGAAGGATTTAAGGTAAACTTCTAAATAAATGCTGTAAAAAATGCAACATGTTTTAAAAAGCACAACAGGTGCCATGTTGTCGGTTCTATATCAGAAGAATGAAAACCCGAAACCACGAGTGCTCACATGAGCAAAAATGCCGGGAATCGAAAGTGGGATTGCGGGGTCGTGTTGCAGTGAGGAATGGGATATTTGCCCTTTCCTTACTGTAGTGCGACCTCGGAGTTAGAATATATAGTTAGCGGGGGGTGTGGGGGTGCAGCCCCCCACAATAGCAACTTTGATCACCTGCATTTTCGTTCGTGTGAGCGTTCGCGGTTTAGAGTTTTCGTTCTTCTAATATAGACCCCATGTTGTCTCATGTGTAAGCTGGGCAGTGAGATGGAGGCTCTTTTACAAGCAGGCATTGTGTGTACTGTGGACAGAGGTGGGTGGGCAGTCCCTACTTGTCAGTGATAAAGAGAGTTGGAATGGTAAGGCTGTGTGTTGTTTTTAAAGTAAAATGGAAGAAATGCATGTAGGGTAGTACTTCTGTCAAGACTAGATGACATTTCTTTTACCCTGGGATTGGAAGAAAGTTCAGTGAAGTTGAACCGTGACTGGCATAATTACTTTTAGAAGTAAAAGAACAACACAGACGCCATTTTAAATCTATATGTACAAATGTCTTTGCAGTTATAGTCATCTTGTATTTAGGATTACTTCAGCAAAAGTTATCTACAGAGAATCCTGACCCAGTTACAATAATGTCATGTACGCTTCCTGTCAAGATAATTAATTATAGCATATACAAAACAGGGATGCCCTAAATACCTAGAACAGGTGCTAAAACCATTGAATGAATGCATCTTTTGAACAAATATAAGAAATATGATTCTCATTGATGAAAAAAATAATGAGTTTTGTAGTCAAGACATATAAGAATGGACATGAAAAAATATGAGAAAATTATTGTGTAACCAGTACTCATGGCCCATTCCAGTGGCACAATGATTCTTTTAGATAAATAAACTCTATTTATCAGTTCCTCCCAAACTTAACAACACAGCAGTTACATAACCAACTACTTGTGAAGGGAAGAGACCATATGTATGCATACACACTGCCAGGTGAAAGAACTTATCCTTTCCTATAGCACATGCTTACAAGAAAACAAACGTGACAGCACTGATGCAAAGAGGACAGGGATAGAGAGAGAAAGGAAAACAAAAAAATATGTATCCAAAGAAATGTCCAAATCTCCTTTGATCAGGCATAATTAAGATATATAAATTTCACCCAAGAAAATAGAAACTTTTCAGCATACAGTATGCAATCAGGCTAAGAATATGACCTGTAGGACATATTAGTCATATTATGATGAATGATACAAGCATACCATACGTGGAAACTGACATATTCTGAAACTAATTTTAACAAGAAACCTCTAATATTAACCTTACAGCAGAGTAGCAAATAAAGCTGGTAACAAGAAAGCAACTGCCCAATTTCAATGAAACAGCATGAGATACCTTGCCCTATGGCCTGGGGCTACTGCTTTTTCACCATATTATATGGTACAGAGAGGCCTGTGCCTTTTGGCTTACAATCCCGAAACTCAGCAGAATGCAGTTATTTGTAGACAGACAAAAATACTCTTACTGCTGTTTTCACTGCACAGAAATCCCATACATAAATACATGCTCTTGCATTTATGCTAAAGCCACAGTTTCAGTTGCTGTTGTTGTCAGATTTTGATCTATTCAAAGGAATTCCAAATGTCACTTCTTGATTATCTGCAGTCCATGACATGCAGTATAAGAACATGGAGCTTCAATTTAATTCAGAAGGACTGGTAGATTTCCTGAAAAAGGAATGCGGTAAAACAGTATTAATCCACTTGTTTTATTTCATGTGTATATTTGAAACAGTAGACATGTGTAACTAGTGTTAATGATATACAGAGAAACAATGGTTTGCATTGGTATGAGTCTCAGTAGGGCATACCAGCAGGTCACTTTAGATTGGACTGAATCACATGACAAAATATCTGAGTTGTATCACAGCTGCCATCAGCTGACTACAAGTCAGTGCTCCTGGAGCAGTCATACAGGAAATGCATTAAAACCGCCATGATAAAAATGGTTACGTGATATCATAGTTGGAGGCCTTGTCTGGGAGAAAAAAATGACTATGCCAAAACATTGTGTCAGGTAACAACACAGGCCACATTTGCTAAACTTGTCAACATTTATCATTGGAAAATGGCACAGTGTTCACACATGGATAATATGCCTCAGTCCCACAGCTGTGCATTTATATAACACTGGATCATTCCAGGAAAGATGCACACTCACTGGATACCTCACTCAGAACAGTGCATCACAGGCATAGTGTAGGTTAAAGTAGTTCTGGATTGTAACATGGAGAACATGTCTGCAGGATTTGGAGGTCATTCTTTCATTCATTTGGATAATGGTACAGTCACAGCTGGAAACACTATGTTTAATTGTAAGAAGTGCTCCTTAGAGAGGACAGCAGCTTGGCTGGAGCAGTATGCAGGATGATCAGAAAGATGGTAACAGGGTATTAAAACTGAGGTGCTGCATTTACCTGTGGCATAAGCAGTCCAGAGTCAGTGGATATCCTAGGGTGCCAACATGGCTGGCTTGAGGTGGGAGATGGGCATTTACCTGTGGTATAAGCAGTCCAGAGTCAGTGGACATCCCAGGGTGCCAGCATGGCTGACTGAGATGGGAGATGGGCATTTACCTGTGCATAAGCAGTCCAGAGTCAATGGACATTCCAGGATGCCAGCATGGCTGTCTGAGATGAGAGATGGGCATTTACCTGTGGCGTAAGCAGTCCAGAGTCAGTGGACATCCCAGGGTGTCAGCATGGCTGGCTGAGATGAGAGATGGGCATTTACCTGTGGTGTAAGCAGTCCAGAGTCAGTGGACATCCCAGGGTGCCAGCATGGCTGGCTGAGATGGGAGATGGACATTTACCTGTGGTGTAAGCAGTCCAGAGTCAGTGGACATCCCAGGGTGCCAGCATGGCTGGTTGAGATGGGAGATGGGCATTTACCTGTGCATAAGCAGTCCAGAGTTAGTGGACATCCCAGGGTGCCAGCATGGCTGGCTGAGGCGGGAGATGGGCAGGTAGAAACAGACAAATTATTCCCAGAAGCCTTACTGTTCAGTCGGGTGGGTAAGAGATGTCATTATGTATCAACAAACCTTTTGCAATGAGAGGCATGTGTTTGTCTATCCACTGAGCACTCCTTAACACTACTGGGAACCAGCTTATTTTCAGTATGCTGTAAGAACGGGACTGATGCGATTAACTTAAAAAAACATATACTGATACTAGGCGCTTAGAGTCAGATCACACTGAATATGAACTTTATATCTGCAAGCCACTGAGTAGCAGTTCACTGGTGGAACTCACAAATGAATGCTTTTATCAGCAAAATTTTGGTTTCATATACATTTACCAAGGGTTTGTTTGCATATGAATGCATGATTTCAGTGATGATTTGGTTGCAGGTAAATGCAGGTATTCTCTGAAGGATTGTTTGCAGATGAATGTGTGTATTCATTGATGATTTGAGTGCTGATGACTGCATGTAGTCAGTGACAATATGTTTGAAGATGTGTGTTTGTATGCAGTGACAATTTTATTGACGAATTTCTGTAGCATTCACTGAACATTTGGTTGCAGGAGAATGCATGTAATCAAAAAAGATTTTAGATGGGCTTCTAAAATAGTAAGCAGATACTAACTTATTTTATAGACTGCAGGACAGGAGAAGGAGTATAGTGCAATGTTAGTACTCCACTTATTAGTTTGTAATCGCATTGTCACGATACACTGAAGAAGAATTCACTGATGTTAAGCTCAGAAGGGTCAGAAAACACTATCTGTCATGTTAGGCATATAATTTTTTTCATTGAGTTTGTTGTAATCAGGGATTTCACTTTTCCAGACATGCAGTCACCTAAGAGTTCAAATAAATATGTTGGGGTGCAGTAGACATGGAGCTTTGTGGGGGTTCTCTTTCCAAAAATAAGATTCAGCTTTATGCTTGCTGAGATCTAATTGTCATTACTTTTTTAATTTATTTATTTATTGCATTTGTTTACCAGGGTTATGTAACTAGGCCATGCAAGACCCCTTTCAGTGGAGGCAAAGGGAGAAAAGATCCATAACAAACAGAAAAAATATATATATAGGTACATCGTAGTTGAGCTGACATGATAATTAGGCAAAAGATTTGCCACATAAACTATTTCATAGCTACTTACAGATCTACATATAAAATAAACACATCTTATAGTGAAGTAAAAATATTGCAATGCAAATCAGTCAATAAATGTCAAAAGCAGTTTTCAGTATTTGATGGTTTCAAAGTAGTCGCAGTGTAAAAGGTTCCAAATTAGTAGTACTTCGACTATTAGGAAGGTAGATGGGGAAGAGTAATTTGGGCAGGAAGTAAAACTGAAAGCTAGATAAGAGGGAGAGATGTAATTAGAGTAGACTAGTCATGATAGTAAGAAAGAGAGAAAGAGAGAAAGAGAGAGAGAGAGAGAGAGAGAGAGATACATGTAAACATTAAATGTGGACGAGGTAGTAGTGAGCCAGATGGGACTGATCATTGACACAATCTAACATTTAGGAGATGAGCATTGAGGTTTGTCTTAAAGCTAAACTCACTGTTTGTTTCTTTAAGTGGGCTGGGCATGATATTCCATGTATTAGAGATATAATTGGAATAGAGTGCATGCATCCCCTGATGAGTTCTGAGATTTAAATTGTTGACTCAGGAATTTATCTTTAGAGCAGAGAGGTCAGCTGGGGTTATACCACTGTAGGAGGGTATTCAGGGAAGGGAACTCATCTAGGTAGTAAAGTATAAATTGAGCAGGTTTTAGTTGAAGGAATGTAAGACAGTCTGGGAATTCCATCCAGTTTATTTTTAAGAGTGGAAGGCAGTGAAGGGAAGTGTTAGGCAAATTAGCAGTGAATTTGACATTTTTTTTCAGCATTAGTGTAAGGTGTTACCTATCCACTGTTCTACTGCTTAATAGGATTCTGTAGATGTCCCAAGGAGAGGGCACAGCAAATGACTGTAGCATCGTCTGCTTACTGAATCCTAGTGGATTGAGACGTGACAGTGTAAAGCTTAATCATGTATATTTATTTATTTATTTTAAGTACCAAAAAATTGCCACAATCTTCCTAAAGTGTCCCGTAGCAAACTCGAAGTAAAATAGCAGAACAAATCTTCCAAGACGCACCACGAGAACACTGAAGTCTTCTAAAAAACGTACTTTATTCCAAACGATAAAAAGATGTATAAGCACTTTCACATGCGTCTTGCATGCTTCTTCAGATACAATTCAAAGCTTGAGATCTAGCTGTTTTTATACATCACTTTGTTAACAATCATTCAATTTATTAGCATAGTAAGACTATTAAGCCATAATTAATTAATTAAATAGATTAGATAAAAACTGCTATCTGCATTCTAAATTATGCATTTCATTTCTTTCATTTCGCATCTCGTAGCATAAATTTATGATTTTATGACATTCATTATTATTATTTGTGAAAATGACATTAACATCAACTAAGCATTTCATATTCATGTGTAATTATATACGCCTTCTTAAAGCCATCTCAAAACGAAGCAAATCGCATTCTCCTATACATCCTACATATGAGCGTGGACAGATGCTCATGATGTAAAGCGTACTGCTGGTGACATCGGTGTAACTAAAGTATCACCATTCAATGTGTTACAACTATAAAAACTAAAAGTAAATTCTATTAACTTCTAGTTCTGCTGCAAGTCGCTTGTGTGTACACACCCTCATGATGCCTCGCACCATCGCCAACAAGGCATCTTGTTCAAAACGTTACTAAAACGTTATAGCATGATTGTATCTTGACGTCTATAAATCAAGCTATAATGAAATATATGTTCAGAAGGTCACTCATTATTTGCTATGTATCATGATATATACTCTACTAGATAAACTAGATCCAATAATAAATAATGAATTTAAAACCAAAAATATATACAAATCTGGGAGTATAAAAGTGTAAAAATATAAAAGTGTAAAAATATAAAAATATGTATATGTGTGTATATCAAAGTCATATAATCAATGAATAAGAATATGCGAGGCATGAGCCTCTAATGAACAGATTATCACACATACCCTATTGTCATCACAATTCTCAAAAGTGATGGCAGAAATTAAAAGGAGGGTTAATAGTTTGATTATAATTTTATTAGATTTTATCAGATATTTGTTTTATAGAATAGAGAATATATATGATACTAAGGAGTTTTTTGAAAAATACATAGAAGCTGAGGTATAATCCTCACAAGATATTGTTTATTGCACCCTATTCTCTATATATTTGCATTCTATTATTCTTCATTTCTAATATCAACTTTAAGATATGGTTTATAATGAGTGTAGTTGAGAAGTGAAATTGCATGTGTTGATTGAGGCTTTTATTTATGATATGTAGCAACATGATTTAATATTTATCAGATCTAGTTCGTTAGAAACTGATTGATAAAATTAGAAATGGTTTAGATACATCTATTTTTAATTTCTGCCATCACTTTTGAGAATTGTGATGACAATAGGGTATGTGTGATAATCTGTTCATTAGAGGCTCATGCCTCGCATATTCTTATTCATTGATTATATGACTTTGATATACACACATATACATATTTTTATATTTTTACACTTTTATATTTTTACACTTTTATACTCCCAGATTTGTATATATTTTTGGTTTTAAATTCATTATTTATTATTGGATCTAGTTTATCTAGTAGAGTATATATCATGATACATAGCAAATAATGAGTGACCTTCTGAACATATATTTCATTATAGCTTGATTTATAGACGTCAAGATACAATCATGCTATAACGTTTTAGTAACGTTTTGAACAAGATGCCTTGTTGGCGATGGTGCGAGGCATCATGAGGGTGTGTACACACAAGCGACTTGCAGCAGAACTAGAAGTTAATAGAATTTACTTTTAGTTTTTATAGTTGTAACACATTGAATGGTGATACTTTAGTTACACCGATGTCACCAGCAGTACGCTTTACATCATGAGCATCTGTCCACGCTCATATGTAGGATGTATAGGAGAATGCGATTTGCTTCGTTTTGAGATGGCTTTAAGAAGGCGTATATAATTACACATGAATATGAAATGCTTAGTTGATGTTAATGTCATTTTCACAAATAATAATAATGAATGTCATAAAATCATAAATTTATGCTACGAGATGCGAAATGAAAGAAATGAAATGCATAATTTAGAATGCAGATAGCAGTTTTTATCTAATCTATTTAATTAATTAATTATGGCTTAATAGTCTTACTATGCTAATAAATTGAATGATTGTTAACAAAGTGATGTATAAAAACAGCTAGTTCTCAAGCTTTGAATTGTATCTGAAGAAGCATGCAAGACGCATGTGAAAGCGCTTATACATCTTTTTATCGTTTGGAATAAAGTACGTTTTTTAGAAGACTTCAGTGTTCTCGTGGTGTGTCTTGGAAGATTTGTTCTGCTATTTATTTATTTTACATTTGTTGACCGGGATAGTCCAACTGGATTAATGTCCATTTTCAGTGGAGGCCCGGGGAGAAAAGCTCCAAGGTAGACAGATAAGAATAACAAAGAGGACCCAAGAAAGGACCATTGGGAGACATCTACTCAGACTGGGAGAAAGTGGGAGGAGGAAGAAGTGTTTTACCACCTTACTGCTTGGGTGTGATTACTTGGTCAGCTCTTGAACCATGTGCTGTGTGAGACAAGTTAAGTTCTTCTAGGGTTTGGATCAGTTTTTAGGTGTGAAACATTAGCAAATGCTTTGGAAAGATCCCACCAAAAATGGTTGAGACCAGTTTGCCAACATTATAAAATTGGTTGATATTGCTTTTTACATCAGTCTATCAGGTATCATAACAGTTTTTGTCAACAGAAAATCATATGTTCTTGCAATCACTTGCAAACAGCAGGGCTGAGTGGAATTTTGTGTCTGCTAGCAGTTGGCTCTGTTTGACAAAAGGGGTGAACACCTGCCATTTGATGAAGACACAGAACTGTGCATTATCAGCGCTTCAAACTATAGGAGTATTGCCTGACTGTGAAATTGTCGTTTTTTGGTAGTGCTATTTTTGAGAGTAGTAGATTTTCTGTAATTTGATCTCAAGCTGTTCTTCTAAAAGATTCATCAACCTAAGAAAAATTTCATCTGGACAAGCTAATTACAATGTGAAAAAACAAATTCCTCATTCTGAGATGTAAGGCAGGACTGCCATCACTTGGTAACTTTTAATAACAGTAAGTGAAGGGGATAAAAACAATGGGGGATAGATTATGCCCTTTTTAGTCACATTAGTGGGACAGGTAGCTCTCTTTAGTAAGGAATGAACAGGCAAATAAACAGATTGTGAGAGGACTGAGGACCTAGAATGTGCAAGAGAAAAAAGGGAGAGAGAAAGGGAGAGATAGGGAAATGTTTGATATGCATTCAAAGGATTCTAAGGAGCAGGTAAGGTAAAGTTTACAGAACAGGATAGAGGGATGGGAATGTGGATGAATGAGTGGGATAGAGGGATGACAGTGTGCATGAATGAGTGGGATAGATAGATAGATAGGAGTGTGGATGAATGCATGGGAAAGGGTGCACATATCAGGGGGTGATGATATTTGGCAAGAAATGAGTGAGGAAAGAAAACTCATTGTGGGGACAGATAAGGTTTTGTTATCTCATTGATAATTAAGGGCATTTGCAATGTAGAAATGAAAGACTAGGTTAAAGGGAAACTGGTTTCTGGGCTTACAATTAGATATGGGAAATGGTGACCAAGCTGGCCATTAAGGAGAACTTGCAAGCACTGTTGTGATGCCTTTAAGTGGTGAAGAACTGTCAGATGACTGGGTTGTTCTAAAAAGGGCCAGTGCTAAGAAAGTAAGATGTCAGAAAAGATGTAGATGTAGTCACAGAAGTATTACATATGCCCGTATACCAAAGAAGGAGACAATAAGGGAATATAATGACTGGCGGCAACCTCAGCCAAAGAAGACATGTGTAGGAGTGGTTAGTGAATGAAAGAAGATCTGAGAAAGACTCTATCTCTTTGGCAGGGGAGGCTTTACTTTAGTTCAAAGGGGAAAGGAATACTCAGAGATGGGTAGGAAAGGGATACTCAGAGATGGGTAGGAAAGGTATTCTCAGAGATGGGTAGGAAAGGTACATGACAATGATCATACCTTTAATTAAACATGGAGGAGGGTGGATTTCATAGAGTATGAAGAAAAGGAACAGAAACATGTCTGTTTTAACCTGTGCCTTGGGCTAGTACTATGAACCAGTACCCCACCACCTCAACTCTTTAAGTGAAGAGATCATCTTGTTACAGTTAGAACTATGCCCCCCGCCAATGAAGATTAAAAAAAAAATGGATGCTCTTTCTACAGGCTGGCACACCAACCAGGTTGCCAAATGAACAATACACCCCCCCTTCCTGTCCCAACCATTCAGGTTTCATTTCTGTGCTCTGCCTATTTTATTAGAAAAAATATTATTTTAAACTGTAACAAATAGTTATTACAGTTTATTCCCTACCTGCATGGAGCACTACAGTGCTCATGTTTTCATTTAAAAAAAAAATTATTTAAACTGTAGCAAACTACTTACTACAAATGTAGCAAACAGTTGCCACACTTTATACCTTTCCTTAGTGGAGCACTACAGCGGTCGTGTTGTAGCTAAAAAAAAATCTTCTTTTTCAACTCTAGCAAACTGCTTGGTACAAATGTTGCAAGCAGTTGCTAAGGTTTATTCCCTCTCTGCATGAAGCAATATGGAGCTCATGTTTTAGTTTAAAAAAGGAATTAGTTTTACTTTTGAACTGTGGCAAATTGCTATGTAAAATTTAGCTACAGTTTAGTCCACGCATGAAGTGCTACAGCACTCAGGTTTGACTGTAATTGCATTACCAACTTTTAAAAGCTAGTATTGCATTAAAGAGAGATCAGGGTCAGCTGAGCATGCCCCACTTCCATGGCTAGGTAGCAATATTTTGCAATAAATGTAGTCCGGGAAGGAAAATAAGGAAATGCAAACAGTGATATTGGAGGAATGATGAATATTACTGGAAAATCAGAGATATGGGCTGTGAGAAGGCAGCTGCAACAAGGAAGTGCCAAATTAAGGGTTGGTTATGAGTGACAGAAATGGGAGAACAGAGGAAAAGTGGTGATTTTTGTAAGGGTAGGCATCAACATTGAGGTTAGAGAGTAAGAGTAAGAAGAGGAACACGATCCCATGAAAGGTGTGAGGGGGAGTGAGGAAAAAAACTATGGTAAGTACTCCTGCAGTGAAGGTAGAGGAAGGAGGGATAAGCTACAGGGGAAAAGTATAAAGAAGTGAGTTAAGAAAAGGGAGAAGATAGTTATACTCATAGAGGATCTGAAATAACCAGGAGCAGGATGTTAAATCCCAAACTCTAAGATCAACAGAGACTCAAAAATGACTGAGCTCCCAGACCAAGAAGAATTTACTCAGATGCTGAAGGAGATCTGGATGTGGTTCTAACCAAAGCATACAAGATCAGAAATTTTCAAGATGATTATCCAACAAGGATCATTCATTTTTAGGATGTTCATCCATTTTAGGATCATCCATTTTTTTCTGTAAAACAATGGCAGAGTACAATCTCACAAATAAGATCTCCCGCTTTTCAGAACAGCATTTGGTTTTCCCACTGCTGGAGTTTTTATCCATGAATGAGTTCCCCCTACCCTCTGTGTTTGAGACGTAAACCCTTCAGAATCTCTACCCTACATTTGAAGTGACCAGGTACCACCATCTGCACCACAGGTAACACAGAACTTCCAAGAAACAAACTATTTTCCCCCTAACCTCTGCATTCATGAAGTAAACCCTTCAGAGGCTCTACCTTGTATTTAAACTAACCAGGTATCACCATCCCCAGCATGGGTGACATAGAACTTTCAAGAAACAAACTAATGTATGTTCAGTTTCACTACTAAATAACTGCTGACCACCTGCTTTGCTGTTTGGGAGCACAACGCTAGGGAACCTCAGTCACCTCTATCATTTCACTTTATCTTGCCCCTACCCTTAGCCACAGTAATCTCTACTATTAGAACAACTTTAAAATACATCTGGGAATGCTCAGCTCTTCTCTCTCACCCAAAAATCTCTCAAAGTGTAAATGTATAGTGGATCTGACTTTCACTTCTCTTTGTATTGTCCTGGATTGTGTTTTCTCCCACCTAGCAATATCTTTAGCTAAATTCTAGAGCCCAGTTTTCTTACCTTGCCATTTCCAAGGTTGGTGATAGTTTTATTTCTGTTATTCTCATCTATTCAAGGGCAAGCGCAAGGCTATCAGTGTATTTTATCAGACTCCTCCTTCCTGGAGACCTCCCCCTTCCCCTCACCCTTTCCCATCCAACCCTCCTCCATATGGAGTTTACTTAGTTCAGGCTAACCTATGGGCACTATTTTTAAATCCTACATTCTCCTGGTGCTGAGCATCTCCAAAACTGAATGCTGTCAAGTAAGTAGTGTCTATACAATGTAATGTATGAACTGTGAATTTGAAACTAACTCTGAATATTTATGTTTCTCGGGACTCATTCCCATTGTCTCGAGGTATAGCAATGCTATCAGTGAGCAAGAGTAACAGATAAAGCAGTATTGTGTACAAGACTTAGTTTAAGCTAATTTCTGAATGCTGCATTCCTTAACTGATGGCTCTTATGTCTTATGTTCCATATTGCGACTCTCATTCCTAACAATATGGTGGCTAATTGAATGCATCGTTGTATAACTTAAGCCATATCCAGACCTTTTGATAGATAATTGGCAGTTGTACATCCATAGAATTAGTGTTTTGGTGACATTGATGCACTTTAATTTGATTTGCTGCTATAATCCTATTAGCATTTAACTTATAATTATCTTATATCTGCAATCATAGCTTGTTACTGCTGATGTCTTTATTGCGCTACTGTTCAGCCCTAGATATATAACTACACTGCAGTTTAATGCTAAACTTATAAGGCTGATTTATATGGTTGCCATCTGTATTATTGTTATTCTGTTAATTTTTCTATAGCTGGTTTGTTTTTGTACACCATATATATCACATTTTATATCTTTCTTTAGTTCCTCCTAAGCTCTGCATTTGAGAAGTAAACTCTCCAAAGGCTCTATCCTGCATTTAAAGTGACCGGGTACCATCATCCTCAGCACAGATGACATAGAACTTCCAAGAAACAAACTAATGTATGTTAAGTTTCACTGCTAAATAACTGCTGACCACCTGCTTAGCTGTTTGGGAGCACGGTGCTAGGGATCCTCGGTCACCTCTATCATTTCACTTTGTCTTGCCCCTACCCTTAGTGACAGTGATCTCTACTATTAGAACACCTTTAAAATACTTCTGGGAATGCTTAGCTCTTCTCTCCCACCCAAAAATCTCTCAAAGTGAATGTGTAAAGTGGATGTGACTTTCACTTCTCTTTGTATTGTCCTAGATTGTGTTTTCTCCCACCTAGAAATGTCTTTAGCTGAATTATAGACCCCAATTCACTTACCTTTCTGTTTTCAAGGTTGGAGATAGTTTTATTTTTCTTATTCTTGTTTATCTGAGGGTGGGAGAAACCTGCTCCATTTGATCTTCGTTTCGCTCCAGGCTCACTTCGCTCCCCTACGCTACCCCCATTCTCACACACTCCCTCTTCAATTACATTTATACATCTTGTACACCTCTCCCCTCATCTCTATCAACCAATAATATCCCTGATACTATTAGCACTATCATCTCCTAACTCTGCCCTTATATCCACCGTCAGCTTCCCAGTTCACTAGACCCTCCCTCAATCTCACTACTATGTGAAATCTACATCCTATCCCTCCTCTATTTCACTTTATCTCCATCAATACATAACATGTCCTACACCATAAAATTCAGTATCCTCCTGATTATCCTTACTGCCTCTCTTCACTTTCTATTCCAATCTACCTCCTTTCATACCTTATCCTATTCACCATCTCCAAAATCTCCCATGTTGACTTTGCCACCCTATGCTAATACAAACAGTTTCTCAGACATCTCACCTTCTTTATTCAATTGCTACAACTTTCACCTAACAAAGCTAATATTCTCCCCTGTTCATATCAAACTGACATTAACTCTTTATGCCCTTCTCAGGCCTCTCTCATTAACCCAGCATCTTAACATCCCTATAAATCATTTCCAGGTCCTTTCTCAATGTAGAGATAGTCACCCCAATTCTGGCCCAATTAACTGTCCATCCCATAACCAACCTTCCATTACTCGAAACCTTTGCATAACAACAACAAATATATGAAGTACCTGTAATAAAACCACAGAATTCCTAGCCTGGCTTTTTTATTACTCTCCTAATATTGTAGCAGTCACAGAAACCTGGTTATATCTGACACTGAAATAATCTCACCAAGATACAATATTCTTAGAAATGATCAACTCCACTAAAAAGATAGGGGTGTAGCATTAATCTGCCGCGAGTTGTTAACTATTACACTCTTTCCCAAATCTGTGCCAGCCTTTGGAAACATAGAATTATTACCAGCAAGCATACACATTAACAGCAGTAGACAGTTATGTATTGCTATACTTTGTATTTCTCCAGGCCAAAATATCCATGTTCTGGAAGACCTTCTATCATGATGATACTAATAAAAATTGGCAAACTCTTATCTCCAACTTCCTGTCACATAGCATAAACCTGCACAGGTATACACAACTCACCACAACCCCCACACATATAGTAAATAAACAAGCCAAGTCAACCCTGGACTGGATACTCGTCTCAGACCCACAGAAATATGCCATAGCCAGAATCTCAAGTATCTTTAGCAACCATCTACCTATCTTCACCCATAGAACCCCCACACTCAAATACCCATATCACAGAGAGTTTAGTGTTTATGGTCATTGTCTAGTTGGGTTGCCAGGGCTACGGCTTGGAGAAAGCACCTCACTGGTTCTTTTGAGCTTTTTTAAAGTTGTTTCAGGTTTCAACTTTCTGTTAAGAAGTTAACTTGAGTGTTTCAGCCATTACACACAGAGCCATCTGAGGAAGAGCAGCTGATCTGTGATATATAGCAATAAGTAGCCTGTTTTTTGCTTATTTGTAGGAGTTATTGCTTATTCTAGATATTTATAGCAATTTTATTCCCCCGGATTCACTAATCCTCCATGTAAGACTTAATAAGTCTTACTTGGAGGCTGCAGTTGAATGGTATGACGTCGGCATGCCATGAATATGCATGAGGGCATGCTGACTCAACTGTAAGTCTTACACGGACCATGTAAGAATGCAGGGGGCGTGTCTGACTGCTGAGCAGTCTAAATGTCCATGCCCCTGCAAGTGTTTTAAAACTAAACAAAGCACACACACAAGAGCGAGTCCGCTCAAATGTCCCTGCACCCAACACCACACTCCCTGATATTGTAAACCCCTATCACAGTTCTAAAATGCAAAACATTAAATATATTTTTTTAAATCCCCAAAATAGCTGCCCGTATTTGCGTGTGTGTGCGCGGGTGTGCCCATTGCTTAGCTAGATTTAGCAATTCTGACATGGAAGAGCATAAGAAAGAATGTTTATGCAACTCACACAAAATAGCAATAGCGTAATGGTAGAGCGTTTGCACAAAGAAGAGGCATTCAGGGTTTGAGTCCCACCACTCCCCTTAGTATTTATTTTTTAAATCAGTATATGAAATAATACCCGACGAATATGTTTAAACATTACTAAAAAGCAGTGAAATGGCCAATGTATCAGTGAACAAAATAAATATTTTAAAGGATCCTGATATAAAATTGCCTGCAGTTAAGCAGCACTTCACCCAGCGCAATAGAGTTGCCCGTAGTTTAATAGCACTTTACCTAGCGAAATAGAGTTGCCCATTGTTTCATAGCGCTTTACCCAGCACAATAGAGTTGCCCATAGTTCAATGGCGCTTTACCCAATGCAATGTGTTTGCACAGACGTGCGCGCCACGCCAACCAGGGCACCGAGGAGCAACATAGAGCAAAGTTGCTTAAATGCAGCCACACCCCCTAGCCTGTCTGGATAGTATGAAAATAAAATGAATGACAAGGTTTGAACCCAGGACTCTGTGCATCAGAAACAAAGTTCAGAAACACTAAGCCATGACAACATAGGGGAAACAGCCACTATTAACATTCATATACTTACGAATGGTAGTTTAACCATTACTAAGCAGGTCTGCAGTCAGCTGAGAATTTTACAAAATGGCCAATCACAAAAAAGTGCGGGAAATGCGGCATATTTAAGCCCCACAGGCGGGAATACACACCATAACTGATTATAGCTCACATCTGCAATTAGAATGTCTGGTGCTGGAGAGGGAACATGCTTCTGAGTGCAACGTTGGGGCATCGAGGAGTCCAAATACATGGTTTGGCTCCTTGTCCACCGTCACGAGTCAAGACTCCTGCAGGGCCAGTTCCAAGGGATGGAGTACAAGGCAGAGGCTTGGAACCGGTTAGCTTGTGACCTCACCAGTGCCACAGGCATTCCTCGGACTGGTGAGCAGGTCCGTCACCACCATGCAGACCTGAAGAGACGAAAGCAGGACCGCCTGAACCAATGGCTATAGGAGGCCCGTGGGTGGGATGCCCCACAACTGAGTATGTAGCCATGGAATGCAGTATGTAAGAATTGATAATGGAGTATGTATAATGGATAGGTATGTCTCAATATCCCTTCATTTACTTTACAGCTGCAGGTGACCGTGCTATGAATCAGCAAGCCTATGCTGATAGGCTGCTAAGGCTGCACCACCAGGCAGGTTAGTGATTATTCTGCATGTATTGTTATATAAAATATGGGAGAGAGCATGAAAGAAAGTGTTGTAGTCCAATAATACAGCCATAAAATTGCCTGAATAAGTCCTCTGCATGTACTGTCAGATAAAAATGTCAGAGAGGCAGAAAAAGAGTGTAGAAACCCATTAAGAAAGGTAACATTTGTCTGGAATAATATCTCTGCAGGCACTGTCATATAAAATAAGTGAGTGAGCCTGAAAAAATATTGTTCTAACCTATTAATAAAGATATAATATGTCTTGAACATGTCAGCCATAAACACCGTTAAAACAAATAAAGGAGTGAGCCTGTGGAAAAGTGTGTAATGTCATTAATAAAGGTCTAAAACCCAGAGTGTGTCTGTGTCACAGAGTCTGAAATGTTGTTGTACCCTTGCAGTATACAAACAGTACTGTTTGAAAAGGTGCTGGCAACCCAGAGTTGTGCAGTCCCATATAAAGTGGGTGATGGAAGTACATATATACAATCCACAACAGGCAGTTACTGGCTGGCATGAATAAGTAAACCTGGCACATGTGTAGCATGTTATTTTTTCCCCAGAAATGTGAGTGTGTGTCAAGAAATGCAGGGTTCTGTACAAATCGAAGTGAAAATGCCATGTGAAAACATCCCAGATATGTAGATAAAGAAATATAAATGCAATCAAGAAATATGTAGCCATAACATCTGCATCCTGGAGAGTTAGTATGTCAGATATAAGTCAGGCATATATTGAACTAGCCAAACCCAGTACACAACCTAATGTATGGTGGCAAGTGTAATAATACAGGTAGGGGATATACACTTGCAGTCACTAGGAATGTAGTGTAGACTAAAAGGTCATTATAAGATGTTAACCAAGGTTTTTTATACACCCTACTGTATGTGCATAAACCATGCAATTCCACACCTCAATGGGTATGTGTAATCTTAAATATTTGTTGGGACATATGTCCTATTGTTCTATAAATATTTGCATTCACGTTGATGCATGTGCCCTGTTTAAGCACCACAATCATGGTGGCCTGTTGCTACCAAACATCCCTGCATGTTGTTGGAATAACCAATGTGGTTCAATATATGCATGTGTTATGCTCGCTGTTCAACTGTTGTACCCTTGGCGTATTGGGTTAATGGGAATATTATTGCATGCTATTACAACTAATCTGGAATGCTGTTTTGCTTATGTTGTAATTAAACACTCCTAATCACAGAACGTATGGGAAGGCCGGTTCCAGTGGACCCACCTGTCCCTCCTCAGCCGGCGAGTGAACCTGGCACCAGCAGGTCCAGTGCCCAACCCAGGCTCCCCTCATCCATCAGTCCTGTGCCACCTTTGGGTGGAAGCGCTGCAGGGGATGGGGCTCATCCCCCCCATGCAAGCATGGGCAGAGAAGGGCCACCTGTCACCCTTCAAAGGGTCCGGGCTGTGGTACATAGGGAGATCCAGCATTCAGTCGCTGATCCCCTATGCCAGCTTGAGGTGAGAGTGGCACATCTCACGGGTGAGCCTGCCCATCCTACGCAGCCCCAGCACAGCCACCCTCGGGGCTGTGAAGGTTCAGTGGTGACTGCCCATGGGTGGGGATCTCAGTTCCACTGTTGCCATCTGTGGGCTCATGGGCTTGCGATTTCCAAACATCCGACCCTGTCAGTTGTGTCACCCACCCCATGTGTCATACACTGCCCCTGTATGCGTCTTGTCTGTCTTGTCTGTTTACCTTCCCAACCTACCTCCCCGGACATACCTACTTCCTCTACCTCACTTCCCACTCTCACCTAAAAAAAAAGAAAAAAGGGCCATCTATACCCACAAAAAAATTACACCCTATACATAGCCGCCCATTTCACACACATGTCCATCAGACAAACATGTAAGCTGATAATTAGAATTGGCAGTACAACATACTTTGTTGTCCTCACCCCTCTCCCAGTGGTGGCAGGTTTCAAATTTCACTCCAAATTTATTGCATATGCACAGCTGTTGCTGTTAAAGAAATGGGCAGCTATGGACCTTCCCTACACCCGTCCTGCACATCCCGAGCTTGTTTACCTACTGTGTGTCCCTCTATGTGCCCCCTTTTTCACCACTTTCCTATCTCCCCATTTTCTTTTCTTTAAAAGAAATTAGCATGGGGGTTAGCGGGAGTAAGCACTTTTAAGCAGTAGTTAGCGGGTTTGCACCAGTGTGCACATGTGTGCACTTAGCTAAGCATCGCTAAGCATCGTGCAAACCCACACAAACCCGCTTACAACTGCTTAAAAGTGCCTTAGTCACTGTGTATGACAGGGTCCTTGTACTGCTCAGCAGCAAAATAAAATACCCTTGTCAGTCTTAAACCCCACACCTTGGACTCACCAGTCTGCATGAAGTACCACTAAGCCACAGCAGATATACAATAACTTGGTGCTGTAAGAAATATATCATGCATTACAATGAGAGAATGTAAAGGGAAAATAGGAAAGCCATAGGAACACATTGCAATAACTACTGTTGTATGCCAGTTAATTCTCTAATTCGAAAAGAAAGTACATACTCCCATGTATCCAGTGTTAGCATTAGGAGGTGTGAGTAAACTTACACACTGAGAAGAGTGCACTGGAAGAAGCAACAGTCAGGTTTCAGTACAACATGCATATCACTGGCTACAACCCTAGCTTCAGATATGAGACATATACCAACCTTCTGACTGAGACAACAGTGTCCACAGCAAACAAACATGGGCCCCACCTTGCACAACTGAAAGGGCTACGCCTACCTAACCTAGCATTTTATAGCAGTGTCCTGCAATCACAGTGAGTACTGCCATTACCACACAGCAGGCTGCATGCAATTACTAAATGGTGGACACCAATTGGTGCAGAGGCCATCACATGCACATGTGCAGATACCTAGAAAAGCAGCCTGTACTTGCTGTCCACACATGCAATAATATCATTGCACCAAATGAGAGACAGAGAGAGAGTGAGAGAGATAGACAGAGACAGACAGACAGACAGATGGAGACAAACAATCTGTAAGAGACAGACACTGAAAAGAAAGACCAACACACAGAGGAAACCAAAACCAAAAAAAAAAAAATTAACAAAGCAACAGCTACAACAGACGGAGGTGAGGAATACAAAGGTAAGGTATGTAACAGATATGTATTTGCTGGCATCCGAATGATGTGTCTGAAGGGTACTCTACATACTGTGAATCATCCATATGTGGCAGCAGTCCATATCTATATGTATATGCACATGTGCATAGGGCAAGGGACATACTGAAACTGTTAGTAAAGGCTGGACATATATATGTTGTTGAAGGTTGCTATGTGCACATATGTATGTAGGTTGTAGTGTGTGGCATTGCAGACAGCAAGCAGTGCCGGTATATGATATGTGGTGGTTAAACGCTGTGGGACTGAGCTACAGGCAGTGAGGCCTGCTACAGCTATACGGCCTGAGGACAGCAAAATGCATTCTGCACAACACTGTGCAATATTATTACATAACCGTATGTCTCACAACTGTTGCATAATTGACATCCCCACCATGAAAGGTGGGCAGTCTATGTGCCTATATGTGCATCTATATGTACAGCAATGGATGTATACATGTATGTGTGTATATATATATATATATATATATATATATATATATATATGTGTGTGTGTGTGTGTGTGTGTGTGTGTGTGTGTGTGTGTGTGTATATATATATATATATATATATATATATATATATATATATATATATAGATATATATATATATAGATATAGATATATATATAGATATATAGATATTGATATATATATAGATATATACATATATACATATATATATATGTATATATATATATATAATATATATATATATATATATATATATATATATATATATATATATATATATATTCAAAAAACAAACAAAATCCCAAGTAGATGAATACAGCAAATCCAAGCAGATAGGAGCCTTGTGAGTGATAAGAATAGTCCAAATAATCCAACAAGACGTAATGATAAATAAGAATCCACAGACATTCTAAAATTGAAGACTTTTAATAATAAATGTGAGCACTTTCACAGAAACTACCTCCACTTCATCAGATATGTCACACCCATAGCAGTCAGCCAACCACCATGTCAACACCTCACAATCCCTCCGGGCTACATGACCTAGGGCCCTAATCCTCGCCACCTCACTAAACAGCACATGCTGGAGGTACAGGTTCTTATCCACAGATATGGCATACTCTGGACTAAACTACTCAGCATTAACAAACAAGGCTCCTCATTATCAGATGTCATACATACCCCTGATGATTGTTTGGGAGATAGGTAATATGCCCTGGGAGTCACCTCTGTGTATCCGGTTGACAGGAGCAAGTGAAATCACATTACATGTGTGTCAAAGGCCAGGGTAGCATATGGCTAGGCTGCTCTAGGCCCTAGGGCCAATAGCGTATTACCTACCTATGACACAATGCACACACACATGTACTCAGTGCAATACTTGCTATGTGAGGTGGAATGAGTGTGACAGTGAATGTGTGCAAGGTCTGTAAAGGTGTGATAGCTTAGTGTGAGGTTGTTTCTGTCATGGTAGTTTGTGTCCTAGGTGTGAGGCCAGAGAAAGATGTGTCAGTTATTGGGATGCAGACATAATAGGATGGCATATGTTGTGACGTAGTTCCTTGTGTACGACTGTGGTGTCCCATTGTAGGCTGAAGCAATACAAGTATGCTCAGTAAGTGGTACTGCTGGTGAATCCAGCTCACATATGAACTGTTGTACTACCTGAAGCTGTAGGTCTAAACGGCACAGTATGGTGTATGTTCACATTGCCTGGTAACACTGTCTTGTGTGTTTCCTGTAGTCTGCACATACCTCAGACATAGGTATCTGTAAGTAGGGGAACACAGTACTGTAAGGTACACAGGTAATGCTCATCTGTGTCGGCATACATTTGTGTGTTGTATGTATGTCTGATGTGTGTGTAATGATGCCTGTACCATGCCCGCAATCACATGTGTGTTACAGGGTATGTGTGTGTACCTAGCAACATGTATACTCTGTTACAGCAGTATGCCAG
This sequence comes from Protopterus annectens, assembly GCF_019279795.1. NCBI lineage: Eukaryota > Metazoa > Chordata > Ceratodontiformes > Protopteridae > Protopterus > Protopterus annectens. The sequence goes on from NC_056746.1 coordinate 538,641,048, forward strand.
CTATATTAACAACCGTGCACATATGTTAGGTAGGGGTATGGCATCAACGACTAGGGTGGTTTACTGGTAATACTGTAAATGTACTTTACATTCATTGCATTGGATCACATATTTCTTCATGCATTAGCTTGATATATACCCCCATGGCGAGGTTGTGCATTGTATCCCAAACAGTGTGCTGAGTACTGGTGTATACTGGTTTGTTATATGGAGTGTGGCAGGCACTGTCAGCCAGTTGTCGGCTGAGCACTGATATTTGGTATTGAATGTGTGTATCCTCTGACAGACAAACAGATGCTATATATGGCAGTTAAGTGATATCTGTACTTAATAATGTTAAGTGTGCCACATGACTTGCTCACACATATCATTTAATTGTCTTCCAGGGCTATGGCTCATCAATGCAATCCGTCATATACAGCTGCGGAGGAACAGGAAATACACAACAGCCTGGTGCAGCACTATACACTGCTGTTTTCCAGGGCTAGCCAGCACCAGCATGAGCGTACTGCACTGTGGCAAGATCTTGTTCATTGGGTAAATGACATAGGCATGCATAACCGGACATATGAGCAGGTACGCCATCACTGCAGTGATTTAATTAGACATGTCCGGCGGCGTGCGTCTGATATCCATAGACAACAGCTTGCCACAGGTGGTGGGGTGGCCATACATCCCCCCCTCACCAGAGTGGAGGAGCTGCTCCTAAGCATGGTGGCTCCTGGCCTACAGCAGCAACAGCATCACACATGTGTCATCATGGAGGCCGGAGCCACCCAGCATGACATGGAGTGTGCAGGTAATATGCCCTAGCTGTAGACTACTGTTACCTGTATTGTTAGACTATGCATATGTGAGATGTGTACTGTGTATTCAGCAGTTGTGCTGCCTATTGTGTGCAATACTGATATTTGGAATAGTATCTGTACACCTGTGACTGTTGACTGTTGTTCTACTGTAGTTTAGCACACTCACAGTAGCAACGCCACAGTTGTGGCCACTGACAAACTGTGTCATATTCTTGTAGGTCCCTCTGGTGTGACAACAGGGCAGACGATACATGCTGGTGAGTGTGTTAACACTTTAATATTGGTAATGACATGTGCAAGTCATAGGTGAGGTGTAGGCCATGTACACATAACACACCTACGCATAATGCATGCTGTGCATGTTTGCTGTGAGACATTAAACATCTCAGTAAAGTCAGTAGCTGCCTCAATCACATGCAATGCACAGAGCAGCAGACACATTTGTGGCAACACTGTACTGCACATTGGATATGCATAGTTGCTACAGCTGTACACAACAGAACACGTGTATCATACATAGTACACAAAAACATGCTGCATTTGGCATTAACACGCACCCGCTGTAAGGTCACACTTCAGTATCCCACATGTCATGCATACACACATGATGTACCTCAGGGGTAGAGGCCTATCATGGGGCTGTGCAACACTCTTCAAAACATAACACAGTCATGTTAGGCAATGCTCCCTATTGGGCACCTCACACACCCATGTACAACGTGGCTGTGTAATTGTGAACATAGCTATGGCACTGCAGTTCAGGTACAGCATGCTAGGTGGTAGTCTTGCACATATTAGTAGCTGTGAGTGACCACAAGATGCATGATGATGATGGCACAGGGTACTACACCCCATCCAGTTACAGTGACCACAGTACTACTCATAGCAGTCATTGCTGTGCACCTCAATGTTGTGTGTGTGCAAACATATGCACCTATGCACAATATGCATAACATGTTGTGTGTGTGCTTACATATGCCAGTATACACAATATGCACAGCAGTCACCATCTGAACAAAGTGTCACATATATGTCCTGGAATGCTAGTGGGTGTATAGGTCACATGACACACATTGGGTATGTATGGTGTTTAATGTTGCAGTCATGTAGCATGCCATGCCATTGCTGGCACCAACATATCTGCAATATGTCCCACATTCACCATAACCACTGTACACTGGCCATGTCGAGCATTGGGATTCCTTCAGGTCAACATGTACCACTCATCCCGTATGTGTACATAGCATGCATGTGCTACACCTGTGCCCACTATTATCTGCTATGGACACAGACACTGTACTCAGACATGGGAACCTATGTGTCACACAGATACATGCAACCATGGCATGTATACCTGTGAGTGATGGTGCACAGGGCATTGCAGAGCTGTGTCCAGGTACACATTGTGTTCCAGGGTGTAGCCAATCACTGAACAACTACACAGTTGCATCAAAGCCATGTACACTGCCATGAAATAGGGGCATCTACACTTGCACTGCATGGTCGTGTGCAACACATATTCTGCATGCTGACACGTGTGTGGTGACTGTTTGCCTTGTGATACTGACACCCACCTTCACCCACTATAGAGTATGTGTTGGATTGCTGGTGTGTGTGTGTATGTGCTGTAGTGAGGAGTGTATATGTGTACATGTGTGCATGTATGCATGTGTTCATGTGTGCATGTGTGCATGTATGCATGTGTTCATGTGTGCATGTGTGCATGTGTGCATGCATCATGTGCAGACTGTAAAGTGTGTTTCCTGTCTTCTTCTCACAGGTGTTGAGTTAGGGGTGGCCAAAAGCAGCAGGGAATCTGAAGCCACTGCCATGAATAGTGGTGATGATGAGACATGTATTCTGGCACAGGAAGGTTTGACAGGGTCTGTCGTTGGTCCGCCAATCGACAGTACACAGCGTTCAACCCCATCTATGTGCACACTCATACTGTCAATACATCCCTCATCACCAATGGCCATAGGCAAGGGACAACATACAGTTGGCATTGACCAGGAGAGTGTGGTACCCATGGCACTTGCATCCCCTGACAGCAGCCATAGCTGGATTCCAGGAATGGTACCACATAGGCAGAGGTCCAAGGGTTCTCGGGGGAGCACTGCTGGTCATATTGCCCCTGGAAGACATGCCCTCACAGGTCTTACAATGTCCAGTATGTTCCGGGCTATAATGCAGGCTCAGGCATGTATGGAACGGTACACCAGACAGGTACTTAGGGTGCAGAGGGCCCATTACACCGCTATCAATGACAGCATCCGTGACCTTGCTGGTGCCATCTGGAATTACACCGAGGTCATTGATAGACGTTGGGGGGAGACAGTAGATGCCCTCCACAATATGTCTTCCATGAGCCAGAACCGTGCAGGACGGTTGCGACATCGATGTGGATGCATGCCAGCAACAGCAACAGCTGGCAGTGGTCTCGGACAGCCCACAGTTCACAGCCGCTCCCATAGTGGCAGTATCAGCCCTAGCCATGCTGGGGCTGGCCTGTCCATTGACCGTCCCAGTAGACCATGTGCACGAGGCTCTGGCCAGTCCCAGCAGGGACATGGGTCCAGTCATCATACCTTTGCCTCTGATGACAGTACCTAGTCGGGGTTGGTACCCGATACTGTCTGTAGCACCCCTGCCAGGCACAGGTACTGTGTCCATGGCCAGAGACAGTGATCTGTATAGCCTAGCAGGTACAATCTGTGGCTGTCCCACAAACTGTGTCCGTGGCCGGAGAAAGTGATCTGTACAGCCTAGCAGGTACAATCTGTAGCTACCCCACAAACTACCATATATGGCAGCCACATGGTGGAGCTGTGTGCATGCAGACACACACACATTAACCAAACAACTAGGGCTCACACATACACACACATTACATCAACGTTGGCCCATGCTGTACTGTTGTCCCTCACACACACACACACACACACACACACACACACACACACACACACACACACACACACACATGTCGATTGGATGGGTCAGTGTCAGCCTCTAGCAAACAACATAACACCCTGTGCATATGATGATAAATGTGTCACCTCCTGTCATCTGTAACATTGATGCAGGAACAGGCTAACATGGTGCTGATGCACAGGGTGACATTATAGCAGTGTAGCAATATTATCAAGTTATCAACAGGATAGTGTAATGACATCCTTGTAGGTATGTCTGAGCAGGCATTATGCATCAAAGCTCTGATTGTCAATGCAGCATTGTTTACACCACTGTTAGGTCTGAGTATGTATTGTCCACCCATGTGCCACTTGGCTGAAGTGTAATATGTTGCCAGCATGTGTTAGTGAGTGGACAGTACATGTGTGATGTGTGCAGTACAGATTAGCAAGTGTACTGTCTGCATGTACGTGCATGGTGGACACATGGGACGTGTGGCATACCCTGTTGTACACATTATTAACATCTCATAGTAACTTTCAGTTGTAGGGAACTCAGTAACAGTTGGATCCTTCCGGTACTATACTCTAACACTAACCAGTGGTATTGACCGCCACCCATTCCTGGGACCACACCTGTTTGGCATATAGCCCCCTTAGGTACATGCAAACACACTAGGGATGTGTCCATCCACATCTGGAAATGTATGCATTGGCCTACAATGCATTCCCTGGATGGGATGCATATCCTACACAGGGGTATCATACAGACAGATACCTGTTGTCTGATACATGCTGTATAGCAGTAAGCTGGCTATGGCATAGTCATCCACATTTACTATACATACTATCCCGTCAGTACCACATCGATGGTAGACCTCAACATGTATGTTGGGTACCAATGTGTACATACAGCCTCATGTTATGTCATGTATCCCTTGGTATCCACATATCCATAGGTATTGTGGAGTCCCTCTGTGTATCACATAAGACATTAGAGGCCTGAATGCATATCCACAAGGCAGTTGTACACCTATACAGACTGTCCATTATTGCCAGTTGTTGTTGCGTATGAACATGTCTGACATATACCCCAGGCATATACCCTCACTCACACTACTCTTTAGTACTCTTTAGTAACTGTCATGGGTGTGTGTGGCACAGATGACGGCCTTGTCACATACATACACATGTGACCTACGATCTGAGAAGCAGCGGCACAACCTGTCAATGGAAACAGATGTATTCATGTAGTATGCAGGCTTCACACCTATGCACTGATTGAGGGGACATGTACACATATATATTTGCCATGCGGATACCTGATGTGTGCAATGCACTTACTGTTTTAATCATAATATGTCCTACCATAGTAAAACCAAAACCCATATCTCATTGACCAACAGTGACACACACACTGTCAGTGTTTGTAGGATTCAAACCCCTACCTAGCTATGTTATGATACTAAAGGCAGACACATTAACATGGTGCGCTATTTGCTTTACTGGCTGGTTTTCCTTCTCCTGCTGTATTTGTAGGATGGTGATATCATTAGACTTTCCAAAGAGGAATGTACCTCTTTTAGTGAGTTTTCCCAGTCTCCAAAAAGGGAACTCCTCTCAAAGGAGTCTGCACACATACACACAATCCTGCCCACCCACACACAGTCAGTGTTTGCAAGTTTCAAACCCCTACCTAAGTTATGATACTAGAGAGAGAGACGCATTAACACGGCACGCTATTTGCTTTATTGGCTGTTTTTTCTTCTCCTGCTGTATTTGTAGGATGGTGACATCATCAGACTTTCCAAAGAGGAATGTACCTCTTTTAGTGAGTTTTCCCAGTCTCCAAAAAGGGCACTTCTTATGATACTAGAGAGAGATGCATTAACATGGCGCGCTATTTGCTTTACTGGCTGGTTTTCCTTCTCCTGCTGTATTTGTAGGATGGTGACATCATCAGACTTTCCAAAGAGAAATGTACCTCTTTTAGTGAGTTTTCCCAGTCTCCAAAAAGGGCACTCCTTATGATACTAGAGAGAGACACATTAACATGGCACGCTATTTGCTTTACTGGCTGGTTTCCCTTCTCCTGCTGTATTTGTAGGATGGTGACATCATCAGACTTTCCAAAGAGGAATGTACCTCTTTTAGTGAGTTTTCCCAGTCTCCAAAAAGGGCACTCCTCTCAAAACAAACTGCACACATACACCCCCACGAAACACAGTCAGCGTTTGCAGGATTCAAACCCCTACCTAATTAGTGTCATGATACTAGAGAGAGAAACGCATTAACACGGTGCGCTATTTGCTTTACTGGGGGGGTTTCTCTTCTCCTGCTGTATTTATAGGATGGTGACATCATCAGACTGGACATGGTGATGTGTGTACACTTTGTTTTATGCCATTCCAGGAATGGTCCATGTGGGTCAGCAGGTGTCAACAGCTTGAACAGGACCTCATAATCCTTACCTTGTGTGATCTATCTGTGGACACATTGACATTCCTTCATATGTCAACACATATTTACACACAGCTTGTTGGTTTTGTGGATTCTACATGTGTCTGGGATTTTGATAAAGGGCTATTCAAAGTCTATGTGAGACATGTGTAGCTGTGTTCAGTGATGTATGTCCTGGGTGGCTGCCTTGCAAACAGTCTAGCATGTTTGGGAACCATGATCCGCACATGAACATACCACAGTTGGTAGGGTTATGTGTATGTCAGCTTCCAATAACTCTGTTTATGACTTCAACCATGATGGACTCCATGACCTTGCAGATCAGACTTCATAAGCGTACTGGACTGTACTTCCCATGGTGTGTTGTGCACCAACACTTGTGGGGAGTGCCATATGTTGCTGTAACACATTCAATGGTTCCACATCCTGTGTAGGGGGTGAGGCTCAGCTGACTGTTCAGGTGCAGGATCTGTTTGTTCTGTAGTTTATGCATGACACATATTGGGAATCAATGTATTCCACTTGCTGCCATGCTTTTGGCATTGGGGGTAGCTGCTCATCCATTCTACATGTGATATCTCCTGGTATGATGATATGGACTATCGTCAGTGGGAGGTGGGTATGTATATATGGGCCTGTCTGTCAGGATGTCGGCATTGTCAGTCAGGTACAGTTGACCCTGACTCAGGACATATATGGGTGTACATTGTTATTTATGACATAGCTGAAGGAGGTGTCATGATTCAGTCTGGACTCCTTCTCAGCAACTCTTTACAAAACACCAACGAACCTGAGCACTAATCCCTGTTATACTCTTTTATACACTTAACACCCTACTGATCCTTTGTGATCAGGCTACAGAGTATGTCATCATAATATCCTGGCATGTCCAGTGGTCGGTTTCGTGTGTACTCTCCAGTCCAGCTGGTGAATATTGTGATGTTGACACAATGTCACATCTGCCTCATGTACACAGACAACCCTCTCCTCCTCCCGACAAACTCAGATATATGTGTGAGATGCACCTATATAGACATACAGGGTACTGAACTCTCTCGACCCATGACTGGCACAGTCTATCAGATGGTGAAGGTAACCACACACAACACATATCAGTCTCACATATCCTCTAGCGACAGCACTCAAACCACATTATCACACATAGACATACTCGGATGCTGTAAATGAACTCTGCCTAAGCAGCAGAGACCTCCAAAGCAGACACACACACACAACTGCTACCCCACTACAATACCCACATATCACATAGTTCACAATGTCAGTGTGCCACACAGTCACTGTCCTTTGGGCTAAAAAACACACCTAATACACTTGTAATAGGCGACACTTATTGTCAGACACACTGACATACCACTCACCAGCCCAAACAAGGGAATAGTCACTTTGGGCTGTCTGTCGGGTGCCAGGATCTGCCACATAGCACATGCAGTCAGGTCACTCCAAAGCAAGTAGAGGACTGGCACCATCATTGTCCATGCTGGTGCGTAAAACCTCAGACGTTACTCCCTGGACCACATGACATGACATGATACATGGAGGAACACTCTGATCATGTAGCCCAGGCCAGTATGACCCTGACCTTGTCTAGCATCTTACACCCACCAATTATAATGTCACAGTATACAGACAAACATATCACGTTTAACAGTTGGCTAACAAATTGGTGTAATTCATAGGGGATACAGTGTCTGTCAGCCTGTGGTGACATGCATGCCATGTAGCTTCACTATGGACAGCTTGCACCTGTCACCCCTGGACTTTCAAATGCTGGCTAAGGCTCTTGCTACCACCATAGTGCCTTTTTTAAGCAGGGCTCAAAAGACAAACCCACCTCCATAGACATTACAGGTTAAATGAAACTAAGGGTAATGCTGCTCAACACCAAATGTGTTACCCTCATATTGTGGCCACTCAGGACTCTCCTCAGTATGGAGGATAGCAATATATGTGCACTAACAGATGCTTGGTTCAGGCTCACTTATGCACACCAGCAGTACCAGGTTATGTTTAATACCATGCTTTCTGACCACAAGACTTGGAACAGACAACACAACTAGGGGGAGTATCCATATACATCACAGATACACACACCTCTGGGTTAGTAGCACTGCACAAAGCATCACAGACCATACATATACAACTACCATTGTGCAAAACTGCCTTTCAGTTTGTTGCCTGCTACAGACCACCCTCCCAAACTCAGGAACCACACTCGGCTTTCATGGGAACTATGGAGAATATGAAGGTCTCCACAAACACCATTATATTGACTGGGTATACTACCCAAGCCCCAACACTCTCGCCCAACAGTCGCTACAATTTGTAGACTCATATGCTATGGCACAACCAGTCAGCACAGCCACAAGGGGGAATACATATTGGACCTGATCATCACCAACATGGGGACTCTATGTTCCACACCAGCGATATACCCCTCATTGGTAAGGTCAGAACATACATGTATCTCACTGGACATACATATACCCTCCACACACCCATCCTGGGTAATCTTGGTGAACTTCTCATGAGCCAACGTCTCACTTCACCAAAGCAAGGTGGTATCCTTCAGAGACCCTGAGACAGTGGCAAATACAGCTCAGACTGCTGAATCCTTTACATACACATTCTATGGACACCTAGTGGACTGCATGGATTGTGCTATCCCAAATAATAACAGGACTCACTCCTCCAATGGCAGGGGACCTGTCTGGTAGACCCCAGCCATTAATAAGCTGTACAACATCAGGAGGAAGCTACTACATGATAGAGCACAATCCCAGATGGGGAAGGCATCTGTGATCTGTACTAGCAGACAGCTACGATCACTCATGAACTTTTCTAAGGGCCGCTTCTACCGGACAATTGCACCAGACATGTAAGGCTATCACATGGCCTTCTTCAGTTATTACTGCATACTGACTAAACTTACCCTGAACCCACTGGCATTGCCAACATCCTGGCAAACAGGTTCAGTGCAGATGTCTCCCCCCATCCCCCCTAAGGAGCAACTATCCATCTCAACAGAGTGTAACCTCCCTGACATCACACAGTAACAGGTGAGTGCTGCCCTCCCCAAAACGTACATCACAGCATCAATGGGACCAGACGGTGTCCCGGCCTGCATCTTACACGAGCTTCATGACAGATGTAACCCTCACATTACATCACTGTTCAATATCGGAGTTACTACAGGATATGTACCCAAGGAATGGCGTACAGCGACAGTGGTCCCACTCCACAGAGTTGGTGCCACAATGGACCACAGACAATATTGCCCTATAAGCCTAACTAGCCTGTTCTGCAAAGCTATGAAGCGTATTGTCATGGGACTCATACACATAGACATCGGGAACCTACAGACACTGTGTCCTACACATTTTAGCATTGTTGTGGGCAGATCTTGCCTCTTGAACCTGTTTGTATTCTTTAAATGGTTACCAGGTCCATCAACATAGGGACAGTTGTCCACACAGCCTACCTGAACCTTGCAAAACCCTTCAACACAATAACCCACTGGGCCATTATGCATAGGCTCACCAGCGTTGATATGGACACATATCTCACATGATGAATTGCTACCTGGATCAGGGATAGCGCCCACATGGTCAGAATTGCAGGTGCCATGTCTGACTATACACCAGTTACACGTGGCATCCCACATGGCTTGGTCCTGGGACCTCTCTTGTTCAGTATATATTTGTCTGACGTACAGGCTACCACAGGGGGAATATGGCTGACCATTTTCGCACTTAACTGCAAACTGGGTGCCATAATCAACTCTCCAGCTGCCACATGCATACTCAAACAGGGTCTCACAGAGATGGATGACTGGTGCCTGAGCCATGGCCTACAGCTAAATGCCATTAGTTGCATAGTCATCCCCTTTGGGAATAACAACATGCCCACATATTACCACATAGGTAGTACTCCATTACATATGGTAGGAGTTGTTAGGGGTTTGGGGACATGACTTGTTCGTACTGTCGCCTTTGACAATCACGTTGCCAAAGTGGTTGGACAGACCTTCTATATAGGCCACCTTATCCCATATGGTTTCACATCTAGATCGAGTGAGGTCATTGTGCCCTATACTCATCACAACCATGCTTGGTTACAATGCCACATTTGGGGTGTACCTTACCCAACACCTGCAGCAACTGTACTGGCCACAGAAGCTCCTCACCAAGCAGATCTAGGGACTCACACGGATGCCCTGCACAGTTCGGATGCAGTAACTCCAGCTCTACTCAGTCGCTTACCACCTACTCGGATATGATGTGCGCCTGTTGTTTACAGATATACCCAACCCAGAATTACTGGACATGCTCCACTCAGGATATCTGACTCCCTTGGAGCTACACACTCCAGGGACATATACCTCAGCACAGATGTTAATAGGACATGCTGGAGGGACAGATTCTTATCCCAGAGGCTCCACTCACTCCGGATTGTAATCCCAGTTTCAAATAGGCAGAGCCACCCACTGACCACCTACAGGAGACATCTTGACGACTGTATGGGTGATGGTATGTTTACCCCTGGGATATCTTCTGTGTCCCTGCTAGACAGAGGCACAGTAGCCTAAACGTACATGGGCTATCTTGTGTGACCTACTATTCACACACACAGTGTAGTAATCTGACAGGGTTGCGAATGCCAAACACACTCTGGCTAGGCTTGTACATGCCCTAGGGCAGATAGCCTAGTATCGACCTCTGAATCTATGCCAATGTTCGGGATGCACAATGTTTATTGCTGATACTGTTTGCAGGTCTTTATCATCTTTGCTTTCCCAGTTTCTATGAACAACTTAGGTATCTGCAGAACATATTTGATTATGACAGAGTTCCACTATATTATATATGTGTCTGTTGTCATATAACTGTGTGCACAGAGCGGATTGCTGGATAGTGAGAAGTTCCTGGGTTAACACATGCAACTGCCAGATATGTGTGGCTTACTGCTGTACTCAGACATGGCCTAAGTGTGTGAGCATGCCCAGTTCAGGCTTTCCGTGTTTTGTTGCCTGACATTTGTCTCATTTATTCAAGTGTGTGAGCATGCCCAGTGTGACCTTTCAGTATGTTGCTATCTGAGGCCCACTACATTTGTTGATGTGTGTGAACATGACCAATATTAACATTTATACTGTGTATGTTGGAAGTCAGGTTCTGTTCTTACTGCAGGACTCACCTTTGTGTCATAACACGACAGGGATTATGCTGTGCCTGCAGGGTTTCCATGAGATATTTTGCATAGACTTATCAACATTCCTTCATACAGACTGACCACTGCAATACTGTCATGTTTAGTGGTTCAGTACCCTCCAGTACAACCCTTTTGAGTGTGTGCCTTTAACTCCTGGTGGGTGTGACCTGAGCCTTTAAAAAATAAGTTATCACATTATAATTCTAACAAATACTCATTGACAGAGGTCAGATATCAATACAATTGTGTTTGCCATCATGTCTGCTTCAAGATAAAATATTCTGATACCTTGTATATATCATGGTTTTTGGAATTATTAATGCTATATGAACAAGTAATATTTGACACCTAGAGGAGCAGTAGGAGGTAACTGCAGATGCACCTGGAGACGTTACTCGGATGTAATGACTATAGTGCACAGTATCCTGGGTTCGAGGCCCATCACTGCTTTATATTTTCATACTGAGCAGACCAGACTGCTTAAGGGCTAGTCAAGCAAATATGCGCATATTGGCTTTTGTTCATCTATGCCCTACTTAGACCAGGCTTGTCCGACATTGCTCAATATTCACCAACATTGCTGGACGTTGCCCAATATTACTCAACATTGACCACAGTTGTGCTAGTTGGTGTGTGCGATTTTGTTTGCATATACTACATGGTGGTAAATGCTGTTTAGCACTGCTTTATATTGCTTAACACATGGCAATCATGCCTCAGGTGGTGCTGCAGGGCTGCCTATGTTGGATGCACATACTACACTCCCTGTACATGTTTGAAAGCAGGTAGTGTCAACTTAGGCATCCTTTTTACTATATGTGCAAGTCAGAGAGAGGTATCATTTCCAGAGTTCCTACTGAGCCAGTGTATGTGCTATGCATTGCCTCTTTGCCAAGGCCAAAGCATACTGGGCACACCTCCTTCTACCTACTGGGGCAGGCTCAGGTTGTTCCTCCTCCGAGTCACGCTCTGCCTGTGAGGGCCTTGGCAATGGTGGGGGGCTGTTTGGCCCAGACCTATGCTGGTCCTGCTGCAGCTGTTTTCACAGGATCATATTATGTAGTATAGCACATGCCATGACAATTTGGGTACATGTAGTTGGTGAGTACTGCAAGGCTCCACCAGATGTGTCCAGGCACCAGAACCGTGACTTGAGCAGCCCTAACACATGCTCGATTACATTACGTGTTTGTGCGTGTGCCTCATTATGGCATTCCTATTCAGGTATGTGTGTTTCTGATGGGTGTCATCAGCCACGGCTCCAGTGCATAGCCAGCACCCCCCACTAGGTGACCATGTGGGATGTCCCCATTGGCAAATGTCTGGTACAGCTGCATCAGATGCCAGATATGGGAATCATGGTAGCTTCCAGGGCAGCCAGCACACACATTCAGTATTATGCCCTGGGCATCACACACAACCTGGCAGTTGATGGAGGGGAATCCCTTGCGGTTGAAGTAGTCCCTGCCTCGCTCGCCAGCTGGTGCTTTGATGCGTATGTGCGTTCAGTCTATTGCACCTACTACCTCAGGGTATTCCGCTATTTGCTGGAAGAGACGCATATTGCTGGCCAATACCGCATGGGAATTGGGGAAATATACATGATCACTGATGTGCTGACATGGCATCCAGGAACTGGTGCAGTAACCTGGATGCTGATGCCTGTGATATCCCGATATTATCACCGGTTGGTCTCTGGAAGGTACCTGTTGCTAATATTCTTAGGCCAACACATACCTTGGTTTCCACTGGGATGGGTTCCCCTCTGTTGGTTCTGTGTGTGAGGCATGGCCTGCACAGCTCAACAATTTGCTGCAGGAGGACTCTGTCCACTTTATAGCACTCCACTATCTCCAGCTCATGTAGCCCCTGGTAGGTTACCCTGGGCCTGTACACTCTTCTCCGTCTCCTCACTGTGGGTTTTCCAGAAGCATTTCCATTGTCACCACCCTTAGCATGTTGTATATGTCGCCTTATAACAGCAATGGCAGCCCCTAACATTTCTTTGTCTCAGTAAAGATTTTTCAGTTTTCACTTCTATTAGCTTACTGCAGTGTCTGTTGTGAGAAACATAATGGACTGTTGTTTGCAGAGTTTTAAGTGCTAGGCTGGGCTGGGCTAGTGTACTGCCTGTGTAATTGCCTGATTCTGATTGTTTTCACCTGCTAGCTCTGCTTGTACTCCCTGGTAGCTTCCTACTATTTGTTGTGCTTCCTTTTTCCTTTCTGTTTCCTCGAGGGGGCAGCGCCGCACACACAAGTGCAAACACACTCACAGCAGCTCACACGAACGCACACATGCTTATACGGACTAAAGCTTGCTTATTCGGATTAAAATGTGCACACACCAGTGCAAATGCGCTTACAACTCTTTAAACAGCCTTATACATGCTTACTCCGGCTTAAACTCGCACACTCACGCTTACACGCGTGCACTCTGTCTTACTCGGGTTTACAGGTGCACACGCATGCATACCCGCTCAGCAAGAAACTTTGGTGTTATCCACGGCATACACCTTCCATTTCTTGCCTTTACCTAGCCTACCTGTTGACACACCTCTTTCCATGATGTGTAAATGACAGCTGACACATGCCACTCTGCTCCAATGAGCTTCACTTCTTTCATACATACCCCACTCATGATGTCACCTATCTTCTACTCCGTTACTCCCCTTATCCTACTCCTACACTCCACTGACTGTGCTCATTTGCTATGCAAACTTGTGATTCACTATCCTAACCCTCCTTTGCATAGGATTGCCTACTAATGCTTGGTTACATCTCTTAGACTGAGCTTCCCCCCTTAGCAACCTCTACTCGGTGGCCATGTTCTCTTCAGTCTGCCATTCCCTTGCATTGTACATTAACAATTTAAATAAGATCCACATTTGTGGGTTTTAATTTTTAGTTTTCTGGTTTTTAGAGTGCAGCCCATTTGAGCGGCGCTGCGCTACGCTTAAACATCGGAAATCGGAGAAAAGAAATATTTTTTTTCATATAGCATCATTAAACATTGCCAATGGCCGTATATTTGGCCATTGGCATGCTTCCTGCACAGGATGCAATCTTTATTTGGAGCTGTCATGGCTCCGTTTTGCTATTTGCAGAATGGTACTCAGTTGTCAACTGAGTACATTTCTGCAAATAACACTGCTCTTACTCGGACAGGTTCAGGTTTTCTGAATTGCAAATCTACCTCATTTGCATGCCTTTCACCTGCAATTGAGGTAATTTGCATATCCCAGCCCTGTCCATGTAAGAGCCATTTTAGGAGCTCTCTTGCACGCCCCCGCAGGCTGTTCCTGGATCGCTCATCGGACATGATGGCTGCATGGAGTCTTAATCTACTCTTAGACTCCGTGCAAGCCATCGTGAATCCGGCCCATTGTATACTGAATATTTGTACTGTATTTCATAGCTATCGGCTCACTTGTGATAAACAGTGTTCTCCCACCGTCCCTCCCTGTTGGCATCTTGTTTTTATACCTGCTGGCCTTGCAGTTGCCTGCCCCTACTCTAAATTTGATCTTGGGCACTCCCAGTATAGTGTCATTAGCTCATTCTACCTAATACAGAGAAAACATCTGAGAAGGCCAACACACTTGGTTTCTTTCCTTCTGTTCCTCCTTTCTCCCTTTCTTAAAAAAAAAAAAATGTCTGAATTTCCTTGTATACTGACTGTGCTTCTCAAACATTTTGGAAATATAGAGTATATTTTAGTGCATTTATTAAAACTGTATTTGCCTTAATATTGCTACAACTCAAGTGCTCTAGGTTGTGTTTTAGTTGCTTTCTTGTATATATAGTCTTTTCTGTATATGTAGACTAGCTACTTATTCTACTGTATTACTGCCTCTTAAATCGTTTTTCAGTTGTGCACTTGCCTTACTTCATTTAAAAAGTTTTAAATTGCTAATTTTGTAGAGTTCTAATTGTATTTACTGTTTAGGGCTACGTACTCAAGTGCATTTGCCTTTTCTGTGTTTATTTAGTGTATTATTGCATTGTTTTTTAGATGCGGTGGTGGTGCTGCGGTAGCGTTGTCGCCTCACAGTAAGACACTGTCCAGTTCGATTCTCAGCTAGAGTGTTTTCTGTGCGGAGACATGCATGAATGGGTGTACCTTCATTGAAGGTTGTGCATCAGGGCTGGTAACTCGGCACGTAAAAATCAACTACCAACCATTAGCGGACCGGAGTTCCATTGTGGCGACCCTTAACTGGGAAAAGCCGAAAGACACAACAACATTATTGCATTGTTTAGCCTGTTTTAACAACAACAAAAAAAATACTATCTTGTTTACTCGTTTCCTGCCTTTTCTAGCTAGAATAGTCCAGATCCCAGGCTTTGCTAGTTTCAGGACTTTATTTTCTGTGTTCAGAGCTATCCAGACCTTGCTGTGGTAGAGGGAAGTCCTACTGCTTACCAGTGGGAGTGGTGAGCATTGTACTGCCTGTCTAACACTAGAGGAGTGGTTTCCAGCTCTGAAATTGTAATTTTATCTATTTTGGGTTGATTTCTATCCCTTTCAACTTTCTGGCTTAAAAATGCATGTGTTTGCACCTTTTTCTCATTGTGCAGCACCACGGGGCTATGGTTAAACTATTCCAGGTGCCAGAAAGTCTACTCTTCAAACTTTATCTTAAAACTAGCTGCTTTCTCAGTAGTAGCACTAAAATTTGAACCCCTGTGACTAGCACTTGCTCTAGAACCTGCTGGAAAGCACTAGGAAGCCTTAAACTGATACAAGCACTCAGCTCTCCTTGCTAATAAGGGGAAATGAATCATAGGCACTAAACAGCCTATAATTGCAAAGTACCTTGCAAAGGTAAGGGAAAACAGCTCTTGTACTTTACAAAAAAGCACCTAAACAGGCATGTCCAAGGGTCAGCTTCTAGTGATTTCTCCTGTCCACCTGGTGAATCTGGGCATACTGAGGCAATGCAGAACTGCCTCATGTACACAGACAACCCTCTCCTCCTACCACCCAACACTATAACCTGTGAGAGATGCACTTACATAGCCAAACTGGAAGCAAAGCTCTCTCAAGCCAAGATTATGCTAGACAGTCAAGAGGAGAAGGTTAACACCCGCACTACACCTCAAGCAACACATAGCCCTTCAAAACCCACACCATCAACACCCACACATAGCAACACTAAACCCACATATGCGGAGGCCCTTAACATTAACCTGCCCAAGCAACAAGGACCTCCAAAGCTGAAATACAAACAAACACCAGTCACAACCAAAGAGACACATAGCTCACAACACCAGTGTGCCACCCAACAACAGCCCCTAAGGCAAGACAACATACCCAACACTTTAGTCATAGGTGACTCTATAGTCAGGCACACTGATGTCCCACTCACCAGGCTGAACAAGGAGAAAATTACAGTCAGCTGTCTGTCGGGTGCCAGGATCCTCCACATAACGCATGCACTCAAGTCACTCCACAACAAGTACAAATATGACTGTCATTGTCCATGTTGGAATGAATGACTTGAGATGTACCTCCCTGGACTGCATGAAAAGAGACATGGAAGAGCTCTTGGATCATGTGGCCCAGCCAGGTATGACCTTAGCCCTGAGTAGCATCCTGCCTTCGCCCAGGATGATACCACAGTATAAGGACAAAATGATTGACTTCAACAATCGGCTAAGCTTCTGGTGTCATTCAAAGGGGATCCAGTATCTGTCTGCCTGGGATGACATGATCGACAAACCATGATGCTTTGCCAGAGATGGTCTGTACCTGTCACCCCTGGGATTCAAGTTACTGGCTAAAGCTCTTGCCACCCCTTATAGTGGCATTTTAAGGCAAGGTTCAAAGGAGAAAACCACCACTGTAACAGATACAAGCATGCAAAATCTGAAGGTAATGCTACTCAATGCTAGAAGTCTAAACCTCAAAATGCACTCTCTCGAGGCACTCATAAAAATGGAGAACATTGATATCTGTGCAGTAACTGAGACCTGATTCAAGGCTCCAGAGAGCACCCCTGTAATACCAGGCTACAACTCTTACTACACTTTTCGGCCACCAAACCAAGACAGAAACACTAAAAGTGGAGGAGTGTCCATATTCACCAAGGACATTCACACCTCCAGGCTAGTTGCCCAACTCAATGCATCTGAAATTCTTCAGGTGCAACTAACACTAGGTAAGACTGCAATCCAAATTGTAGCTTGCTACAGTTCCCCCACCATGCCCCAAGATTCTCACCACACCTTTCTAAACATACTGGAAAATATTAAGATACAACCAAACACTCTAATACTGGGTGATTTCAACTACCCTGCCATTAACTGGGAAAACTACTCGGGTACCAACTCCTTTTCCCAATGGTTCTTGGAATTCATAAATTCCAATGCCCTGGATCAACTAATCAATTGTCCCACTAGGGCCTCCAATATCCTAGACCTGGTCATTACCAACATGGGAGATAGATACTCCACACCAGTGGTCCCCCTCTCATTGGCCAGGTCTGACCATAAGCAAATCACCCTTGACATCCACATCCCACTCCCACCCCCCAGAAGGAAACCTCCGTAAAAAACTTCTCCAAAGCCAACTTCATGCTACTCAAGTCTGAAGTGACAAACTTCATAAGACCCATGCAGACGGGAGCTGAAAGTTTGACTGCTGAATCCTACACTAAGGCACTGTACGAGCACATTCACTTGTGCATGAATTGTGCCATCCCAAATAGAACCAAGATGCTCTCCTCCAAAAAAAGGAAGCCAATCTGGTGGTCCCCTGCCATAAACAAACCATACAACAGAAGAAAGAAACTGTTGCAGAAAAGAAGAAAATCCCAGGATGCTAAAAACTCCCTTACCAGCCTCAGTAAGAAGCTGAGATCCCTCATAAAATCCTACAAAGCTAGTTATGAAAATAACATTGCCAAAGATTCCAAAGACAAATACAAGGCATTCTATAGTTATGTCAGGACTCTAAATGGCAATGCTCAGATATGCTCTGAGCTACAACAGAATGGCATTAAATATACTGATCTCAAGGATATTGCCAATATCCTGGCAGATCGATTTAGTGGCAACTTCACCCCCTCTCACCCCCTAAAGGGCCCATCTCAATACCAAAAGATCGCCAAATTCTGGTAGTCAAGGCCACATAGGTAGAAACTGCATTCTCCAAAGCTAAGAATACTGCATCCATGGGACCAGATGACATCCCTGGCTGTGTACTACATGAACTACAAAATAAACTGGCACCTCACCTAAGTGTCATGTTTAATCATAGCCTCACCTCAGATTTCATGCCCACTGAGTGGCGCACAGCTACAGTTATCCCACTCCACAAGGGGGGATCCACCTGGGATCCCGGGAACTACCGTCTCATCAGTCTGACGAGCCTGATCTGCAAGGGCATGGAACGCATTATCATGGAACTTATAAACAAAGACATTGGCAACCATCAAACACTGGACCCCACCCAGTTTAGGTTCTTGTATCCTAAGCCTGATTGACTTCTTCGAATCAGTCTCCAGAGCTGTGGACGAGGATAAGGCAGTCCACACAGCCTATCTGGACCTTGCCAAGGCCTTCGATACCATCCCCCACTCTGGAATCATAGATAAACTTACTAAGTTGGGCATAAATCCCTACATCACTCGATGGGTTGCCAACTGGTTTACTGACAGAACCCAGACTGTAAAAGTAGCCGACTCCAAATCCATCTCCAGACAAGTGACAAGAGGAGTACCTCAGGGTTCAGTCCTGGGACCGTTCTTGTTTGGCATCTACTTCTCTGAAGTATAGGCCAACACTAAGGGACTTTGGCTAACAAAGTTCGCAGATGACTGCAAACTTGGAGCCATTATTGAATCCCCAAATGATGTGGATATTCTACAAAAGGGCCTTACAGAAACAGATGCTTGGAGCCAGAGCCATGGGCTGAAGCTTAATGCCAAGAAATGTATAGTTATCCCCTTTGGGAAAAAAACATGCACCCATGAATTACCATATAGGGGGCAGTACACTAAACACCGAAAGTGTGATGAGAGACTTAGGGACACAGGTGGACAGTGGTCTCTCCTTCGATAACCACATCGCCATAACAGTCAGAAAATGCTTCTATGTGGCACACCTCATCACTAAGGGCTTTTCATCCAGAAAAAAGGAGGTCATTGTCCCACTGTACTCATCCCTCATTAGACCCATTATAGAGTACAATGCCCCATCTGGTATGTACCTCACAAGACATCTGCAACATCTGGAAAAGCCACAGAAATACCTCACTAAAAGAATCACAGGCCTAAAGCAGATACCCTATGCTTACCGTCTAAAAAACTCCAGCTATACTCTGTGGCATATCGTCTACCCAGAGGCGATCTCTATTTAACATACAAGGCCATGTCAAACCCTGAGCTGTTGGACATGCTCCACTTAAAGAAATCCCAATCCCTCAGAGCCACATGCTCCAGGGATCTAAACCTTGTCATCATAATTAACAAAACATGCTAGAGGGATAGGTTCCTGATCCAGAGACTCCCCATATTCTGGAACAGACTACCCATACATGTCAAGCAGAGCACCTCCTTGGCCCTCTTCAAAAGGAACCTTGACGATTGGATGGGAGATAGGAAATTCACCCCAGGGATCACGTCAGTCACCCTGATAGACAGAGGTCCAGGGAAGTAAATATTGTGGGAAGAAATATCCAGGGAATTGTTATGGCTAGGCTTGTATAGGCCCTAGGGCCGATAGCCTAGTACCAATCTATGAACCTATGAACCTATTATAGAACATATAACAGTCTTGCCCACTTCAGCCCAAAGCTACTTATAGATACTCTAAAAGCCCACAACTAGTACCCAACAAAGATACTACCATTGGATGATGCCATTAACTACTTCAACAAGGTCTTTCTTAACACACTCAATAGTCTAGCCCCCATTCATACTAAAAGAATAAAGCATAACCATGCTCCTTGGTTAACAAAACTTACAAAGGAGTTACTCCTTTCTAGAGATTGAGCCTGGAAAGAATGCTGGAAAAATAGAACCCCACAAAATGAACTCAACTACAAGCAACTTCGTAATAGTGACAAAAAGCTAGTCATTAATGATAATAATAAAACAAAAAAAAAATATTTCTCCACACAATTATCTACCCAAAGAAACAACCCCAAAAAGTTCTGAAAATCTGTTTCTTCAATCCTTAATCCCAGAACCCAGCATAACTTGACACCATCTCCTGATAAAGACCCTCAAGCAATTTCCCAAGTGTTTAACTCTCACTTTATTGATACCATTCAAAAACTTGTCAATGAATTCTCCCTACAAATGAATAAAAACACAAATATTCTTGAAACCAACTCTAATTTTATTCATCTTAACTCGAGTTCATATTCCCCCCACAAATGAAAACTCTAATAATATTCCATCCACTCCTACTTTCACTATACAACCAGTGCCCACCTCCTTAGTGCTCAAACTCATAACTAAACTAAAACCATGCTCCCCCTCTGCCGATAGCCTTCCAGCAGAAAGGCTCACAGCTGATGCCATTAGTATACCGTGTCAGCATTCTTATTAATCGATCTATCTCTGAATCATACGTCCCACAACTCTGGAAAAACTTCATTATAACTCCCTTACATAGAGGTGGCAACACCACTGACCTTTCTAACTACCATCCCATCTCTATACTTTCATATCTATCTAAAATCCTAGAAAAGTGTATACATATTCAATTGCTAAAGCATCTCTCTAAAATAACTTACTTGCACCCACCCAACATGGCTTTCATCCGGCTCACAACACAACCACAGCCTTACTTTCATTTACCAATACTGTAAACAAAGCTCTGGATGCTGGTCTACCAACTACAGTCATCTTCCTAGACCTATCCAAAGCTTTTTACACACTATCACACCCTAAACTACTACTACAACAACTTGAATCATTAAATTGCCCCCTAACTTGGTTTTTCAGCTATCTAAACAATAGAAAACAATTTGTCAGATGGCAAAATAAGCAATCCGAATATCCAGTCAACAACACAGGAGCTCCCCAAGGGTCTTAGTCTTAGGCCTCTGCTTTTTAATATTTTCATTAACAATCTCCATAAAACATCCCAGCAAAGTACACTCATCCAATATGCTGATGATTCTACTATAATCTATTCTTGGAGCAACTTCCCAGATCTCCTAAAGATGACACAAAAAGCATTTATATCTATTGAATCCTGGCTAAATGAAGCACAACTTCCACTAAATCCTAAAAAAATCAAAGCTCTTACTATTCTCATCAAAACCTCCAACTCAAGACTTTAAGTTATTCTCATAAAACAATACTGAAATCGAACTAGTGAAAACATCAAAACTACTAGGCATTATCATCTATGACAAACTCTCCTCTGAGCATCATATTCATAACACAATAAAAAAAACTCATTTTAAGCTAGGTAAGCTCTGTCAGCATAACTTTACTTGGAAAGGCCCACCAACATAAAACTGGCGAACAGTCTGCTGCTCCCTTCCCTCCTCTATGGTAGCCCCATCTTTACTAACCTCTACACAGCTCTCATGAATAAATTGCAATCATGGTATAACAAAATAGCAAAGTTTGCCTCCAATATGCCACACATACACATCACTGCCAAGCCATTAAAGAACTGAACTGGCTTGAATTTCCCCATTACCTAACTTACACCCAACTAACTCTCACTCACAAATTGGTACATAACCCAAAGCTATTACTCATCACTTCAGACCATGCTGCAAACATACACCCCAACCTGGAATCTTAGGTCTTCTAAAAAACAGCTCTTAAACATATCAAAACCCAACAAACGAGCTGGACAAAACCTTTATTCTTTCACCATTGCCAAACTTTGGAATGCTCTGCCCTCCTCTATTACTCAAATAGACTCCATAAAAGCATTCAAATCTGCACTAAAGTGCCACTACGTTAATGATCATATTTGTTGCTGTGATCACATTCCTAAGCCACCATAAACAAGTTATTTCTTTACAAACTTCTCACAAGTCCTTTAAGAATATCCTTCTATATCTTGTTAACAGTCTCCATCTCCAATTTTACTTTATCTCAACTGTTTCTCCTATTTCTATCCATTTAAAATGCGTAACCTAGCTTATAAAAATGTTTACTTATGTAACTTAGATTAGTATTAAGCTAACTGCCCTTGTGAGCCATTTTAAGCCTAGCCAATTATCCCTTCTGACTAACTTACTACCTCAATGATTTTATGACAATCTCATTGGATGTTGATTGCTTTTAATTCCTGTTTTAATTTTGTACCTATCATCTTCCAATATTACTATTGTATAAATATTTTGTAACTGTATTTTGAGCTTTTCTCCCTGGGGCTCCAACGAAAATGGGTCTCTGACCCAGTGGACTTTTCCGGTCAACAAATGTTAATAAATAAATAATATTAAAACACATTTTACAGTGGATAGGCAATGTCAAGGGCAGAACAGCTAGACCATTTGCCTTTGGTACAGAAGGCTAAAGGTTCTAGTCCCACAGAAGGCATATTGATTACTGACACTGCAGTGCAGCATAAGGGGGCCTGCTGCCCTCTTGACTGTGTTGTTCTTCATCTGCTTGAGTCGGTCATAGCAACATAGATATAAAGGATCCCATGGCACCTATCAAAAAGACTAGGGGTCCTTTATTTAACACAACATAAAAACATTATTTACATATTAACATATATAAAAACTTTTCATATTTGCAGGCACACATATACTCTTTCTATTTCTTACTATATTTTATTTTTCTTATAACATCCTTATTGCTATTCTTCTATAAATGATTCCCACTCCTTCTTCCTCAACCATATTCTAATTTTTGCAATATATTTACCAAAATTTATTTCATATTAAAAAAAATAATTCAGTCTTTCAATCCAAATAACCCATACTACATAAAATTACTTATCTACCCTTCTTACATAGCCTTTCTTCTTATTCTTAAAATATCTATGCATAAAGACACTCATATCTATATTGTTTATATCATAAATATTCTCAAACATTTTTCTTATATAATATTTTCCAGAGTTTCACCACTCTTTTACATTTCAAAAAAGCACGCTCTGTCATCTCTTCCTCCTCACAAAATAAACACTTTCATCTTTTTATGTAGCATATTCTCCTTTACTGATAACTTATTAGCAGTCTCCATAGGAAATCCTGACACTTTTCTATATGGGTACATCATGTTTTACTTCTTCAATAGCTTTACTCACTTTTTCTAGTGAATTTTCTCATGGATATTATTTCATCACATTATTATACCACATCCTTCTATCCTTTTCTATATCCTCATTTTTTTATTTTCCATTTTTCATTTTAGATATATATATATATATATATATATATATATATATATATATATATATATATATAGAGTTCCCCTTCACAAGATCGAATGGATGGAAGCTCAAAATTCATAATCTCGAGACCAGAATCTCGAACTTCCATTCACTCGAAATTGTGAATGGGAGCCTTAGGTTTAAAAAAAAATAAAAGGTTAACTTATCTTATTGCAGGGGGCCAGGTCCCCTGTACCCTAGCAATTTAAATGTGAATGTTCCGTGACCGCACTATTGCAGCGGAATGGAAAATTTTCTGTTTTGTGCTTACGCGTATAGTGCGGAATGGGAGATTTCCCTTTCCTTCACTATATTGCGATCTGGAGTAGGTATATTTAAGTAGGGATGGTGTGGGGGGTGCAGGGGGGAGAAGCCCCCCCCCTGCAAAAACATTTGAAAGGTGTTAATTTTTTTTTTGTCCCTTTCATTTGTTCGTGTTTCTCTAAATTCGAGATTCTGGTTTTGAGTTTATGGCTTTCGATTTTAGAGAAATTTGATCATATGAAGGGGAACTATATATATATATATATATATATATATATATATATATATATTTTTTTTTTTTTGATTTTTTCCATTCAAAAATTCTTTTTCATATTCTGACCATCACCCATTTTTATGTACTTATATTTAAACATTGTGACTATTAAATTCTCATTCACTTCCTTTACCCACTATAATACTCTATACAAGCTTAAAGAAGCAAGATACATAACCGGATTGCTATGCTGACATATCGACTCTCCTAATTCTCTTACCTGCAGTGGATATAAAAAGTTTACACACCCCTGTTAAAATGCCAGGGTTTTGTGATATAAAATAATGAGACTACAATAAATAATGTCAAAACTTTCCACACCTTTAATGTAAACTTTTTATATCCACTGTAAGTAAGAGAATGAAGTAGATATATCAGCATAGAAGAATAATAGGCTGAGAGTGTTAGGAAATGGGTTGCTGAGTAAAGAAATATGTGGTATAAGCCAAGGATGTCCCATGAGTGGAATAGTGTTTGCATTGATTATGAAAACGATAGTGAATGAAATGGCTCAGAAAAGAAAAGATGCACAAGGAGGTGGTGATACCGGTAGTTTTGACATGAGCAGACAATATAGTGCTAGTCACTAAGAACAAAATATGGATGAAAGAAGTGTTTGTGTTATTTAGCTGATAGGTCTCCAATTTTTTTTTAATTTAATTGTTTCATCCTTTTGTCAGTGTAAATTTTAATATCCCACTACATAATTCTTTATAAACAAAACTTTCATTCAATCATTCATTCAGTACATTTACAAAATATCCTATTTGTACATTGTACATTTGTATCCTTCTACATTCTATACTTATACCATCGCGGCCTGATACTGAATCAATATTTACTTTCTTATGTATTTAATTCAACGCATTAATAGTAAGTTCTTTTTCAAATTATTCCTTAACTTGTTTTAGAAATTTCTTTACTTTTCATTCTTTCTTAGTTTCCATCCTTATGCTTTTATGCATATTTCCACATGCTGTACTATAATGCTCATAATTTTCTTTTGTGTTCCGTTTACCTTTCTTTTTACATTTATCATTTCACACAAATACTAATGCCCTCCTTTACTATTTTAACCAGATGTACAGACACTTCCTCCTTTCTCCCTTGTATGTAATACTTTGCCTTAACATTAATGTCTTATTTTTTCTTGGTTTCTTTTGCCATATCATAATACCCTCTTGTGTCATTCACTAAATTCTCTAATGTGTGTAATATAAATTTTCCAGTATTTTACTTTCTCTCCCTTCCTTATATTGGTCTGCCACAGGTGGGAAAAACAATTTTTTACACTTCTTTTTAAATTCAGTCCACCACTCAGAGCAGTTTTTATAGCAGTCCTTCATGATTATATGATCCCACCATAACTGCAATACTTTTCACTCTTCAGTTGTACCCCATAATTTCTCAGTGATTCTTTTTATTCCCTTTACAATTATAACACACTTCCTTTCTTACGTCACCTCCACTCATATTGCTAAATAGTCTGAAAAACATGTCACAACTATAGCATCATCATCTGCTACCCCCAAGTTTTCTGATAATACAAAATAATTAATTTCAGATGCAAGTGTCCCCTTCTATAAGTCCACTGATTTTTGCTCCACACAGATAATTTAAAATATTTTATCACTTCATGTATGTTTTAACGTCTTGTCCTTTTCTATTTATGTCTTTCCCTTAGATAACAATTAAAGTCCCCTGCAATTATAATTTTCATGTTGACCATCCCAGTGTAATATTTGATTAAACAGATTATTCTCTTTTCTTGTTAGTTATATATGCATATAATGCTATAATTCTATAAACATGTTCTCTCCACCTCACATTCACAGAAGTTAATGTTCCATTCCTTAACAATGTCACACCTAGCATTTTCACTGCTTCTTTACACAACACGGCCACTTCAGATTAACTTTCACTTCCTAGGTTCCAATTATATTTCCATCCAACAATTTTTCTATTTGCAGTCTTTCCTAACTGTCAGGAATCATACATCCAGTAACATAATAATAGCCACACCACATTGACCGTATTTCTAGCCCTCTTATTGTGTCAGTAATGCTATTCACACTAACTGAACGTAGTCTAAAATTGTTGCTTTTCCTTATTTTCAAGTTTAGGGGAAATGTTTGTTTTCTTGCTTTTACTCTTTCCCCAAGTGATTTTTTTTCTTGGGTTTATGTACAAATAGTTATTGACCCTCAGATTTAGATTTTTCATTGACTAGAACTTCAAAAAACTTCTTAGTGTGTTTTCTGCATGCAAACTCTTTCTGTCTTTTTACCCTCCATATTTTTCTTCATTTTCTTCTAGAGTTTATTCTTTACTTAGTTTGCCCTCTCCCTCTGCCTCTTGTTGTCCTTCTGTATGTATGTTTTCTTTCCTTTCTCCTTCTTTTTCATTATTTACTGTTAGCTTTTGACAGTTTTTGTAGACTTAGAGAAAGCATATGACAGGGTGCCTAGAGAGGAGTTAGAAGTATGTAAGAGTGGTACAGGATATATACAAGGGTAATGTGACAGCGGTGAGGTCTGCAGTGAGTGTGATGGATGCATTTAAGGTGGAGGTGGGATTACATCAAGGATCAGCTCTAAACCCTTTCTTATTTGCAATGGCGATGGACAGGTTGGCAGACGAGATCAGACAGGAGTCCCCGTGGACTATGATGTTTGCAGATGACATTGTGATCTGTAGTGAGAGTAGGGAACAGGTGGAGGAGACCCTGGAGGGATGGAGATAATCTCTAGAGAGAAGAGGAATGAAGGTCAGCAGGACTAAGACAGAATTTATGTGTGTGAATGAGAGGGAGGATAGAGGAATGGTGAGGATGCAGGGAGTAGAGGTGGTGAAGGTGGATGAGTTTAAGTACTTGGGATCAACAGTTCAGAGTAATGTTGAGTGTGGAAGAGAGGTGAAGAAGAGAGTACAGGCAGGATGGAGTGGGTGGAGAAGAGTGTCAGGAGTGATTTGTGACAGACGAGTACCAGTAAGAGTGAAAGGGAAGGTTTACAAGAGGGTTGTGAGACCAGCTATGTTATATGGGTTGGAGACAGTGGCATTGACAAAAAGGCAGGAGTTAGAGTTGGATGTGGCAGAGTTAAAGATGTTAAGATTTGCACTGGGTGTGATGAGAGTGGACAGGATCAGGAATAAGTCTATTAGAGGGTCAGCCCAGGTTGGAAGGTTTGGAGACAAAGCCAGAGAGGCAAGATTACGTTGGTTTGGACATGTGCTGAGGAGAGATGCTGAGTATATTGGGAAAAAGATGCTAAGGACAAAGCTACCAGGTAACAGGAAAAGAGGAAGGCCTAAGATAAGGTTTATGGATGTGGTGAGAGAGGACATGCAGGTGGTTGGTGTGACAGAGCAAGATGCAGAGGACAGGAAGAAATGGAAATAGATGATCTGCTATGGCGACCCCTAATGGGAACAGCCAAAAGAAGATGATGAGCTCTTGACAGTCCATCCAAAAGTAAGCATTTTGTTTACACAGCCTGCATTCAACCACACACCTTCTTGCTGTATGTCCCTTCTGCTCACAGTGGTTACACCATATCCTGTCACAATCATTAATTAAATGAGAAATGTTCCTACAAAAGAAACATGACTTAGGCTGGCCAGAATATTTTAACATCCTTCTATGTTCAACCACAACAATAACTCTTGGCAATTGTTTTACCACATTTTTTCACATTTCAATACAACTTCCAACCTCCACTTTCCATTCTATGTTCCTTGCATCTCTGACTTTTACAATGTTATCAGCAGTTTCTCACAAATCAGGCATGCAATTTTTAAACATCTTCTTACAGTTCATCAGTTTTAAACTGCAAAGTAACATTTTGTTAACATTTAAGGTACTACCAGAAAACAAATAATTATTCCATGGACAAATGTTCTTTTTGTTACACAGTTCTAGAAATTTCATCATCAGTGCCTTGGTTTCAAATGTTAAGTCACAAAAAGTCTCAGTCCCTAAATGGATAAAATATTGAATTTCATGAGCTTTAAATCCCAAAACATTTACCAAATTTCCCCATACATAATATGTCTATTACTAACTCATTTTTTGTTCTTCTCACAGTTGGCCTTCTCTTCCTTTTAAAAACAGTTTTGCTTACAGTTTGTTGCATGTTTCCTTTTTACCTGCTGTCACTGCTGCATAGGTTTTAACTGCTGGATTCTCTGCTGCCACATCACCCATTTCTTCTGAACATTGCCATCCTTGGCATTTCCGAAAAAGTTATCTGCCATCTCGTCCCATGAAACAGCAGAACTGTCACCCAGACCATCCTGCTCAATTATTTTCAATAGAACATCTTCTGCAAACCCTACTGAAGTCCGTTCTGTTATCTGCACCACTCCAAAGAACTTGCTTACTTAATTTCCATTGCAGCAGCTAAATGCTGCTCATTTGTTGGATCCACCACACAGAAATTATTCTCTGCATTCTGATTTTCATATCAAATTAATTTGTTCTCCGTATTCTCATTTTCCACCTATAAACTCTCCATAGCTTTTCTCTCCTCCTCCTCCATGGTACTACTTTTTTTTCCCCTTAGACTCTTTTTTCCCCGGTTGCTTTAGCAGTCTTCCAGCACCATCTAGCAGCTCCAAAGAGAAAAGCATAGGGAAATGCCTCTAATGCCCTGGTCAAATTTTCCCTAGTAGTATAAATACTACCTTGGGTCTCCCCTGAAAAGAGGCTACAAGCCTAGCAGGACTAACCCAGTGAACAAAGGATAAAAAAATAAATAAAAATAAAATAAATTCTGTTACTTAAAGTGTTGGGAGCTAAGAAACCAAAGTGTGGGATCAAGAGTGAATTATGTTGAACTGGGGAGAAGGTCAAAGTTATGAAAGTCAGGGCAAGCTGAAGGGGTGCATAAGTTATGTGGATATGTCATAGAAAGAATACTCAGGGCTATGGATAAGCATTTGAGAAAAAAAAAAACAAAGAATACTGAAAAAATGGAAAGGCTATTTTGGCTACATAGGGTGCGAGACTAGCAATTAGGCAAAAGAGAAGACATATGAGAGGGAAGGAAATGAAGAGGAGGAGGGAGCACTGCGAAAATGGCAACTGGAAGGGTGACAAAGGAGGTGGGGGAAGCACAAGTGCAAATTGAAATGATGTTGGATGAAGAGTTCAAGAAGAATAAGAACAAAGGTGTCTGCAGGTATACAAAAAAGGTGTCTGCAAGTATACAGGAGGGAGTGAATGACAGACGTCTCTAGACTGAGTAAGGCAAATCAAACAACAACAATCACCAATGGGTCTGATAAATCCATCTCACAACCAAGGACCCTAAGTGAGGAGTGAGCCATAGGATGAACTAGTACATAAACCATGGCAGAAGTGTGAAGATATAGCTATTCCCAGCATGAAAATAGCAGACTACCTTCACTTTCTTGTTATCTGAGAAAAAATGAAAAATAAAAACTCGAATTAAAAGCAACTGTAATAAATAGTCCAAAACTTCAGTAATTCCTCTTCTATAAAATTACTGAAGAAAAAAATTGAGGAAACTTAGTCACTGGAATAACTCAGCTTTTATTTATAAGTGCCTTTGTCCACAAAATGGACTTCATTAGATCAACTTTTCAATAACAGTTTTACCTGTGGAAAGCTAGATATATACGTAATTAAAACAAAGGATTATAAAGCATGATCAACAAACTCATGCATAATAATTAGTCAAAACAGAGAGTAA
Source organism: Protopterus annectens (assembly GCF_019279795.1). NCBI lineage: Eukaryota > Metazoa > Chordata > Ceratodontiformes > Protopteridae > Protopterus > Protopterus annectens. The sequence continues at coordinate 538,671,081 of NC_056746.1, forward strand.
CTCACGATGGGCTAGCATCTATCAAACTTGATATAAACAAGAGCCACCTAACAGCCACACAGAGACGGGTCGCAACAAAAAGGCCAAAAACTGAGGTTAGTCCTGAAACACAGACCCATTGAGATACATTTTCTGCGTTGGTGATACAAAAAGAACAGATGCCTATGTTAACAAAAGTAAGTCACCTCACACCTTAATCAGATGGAACACAGTACAAGTCAGGTAAGCCAGCTGGCAAAAAGAATAAACAAAACCAATCCTATTGGAGAGGGGTACTAAAAATAAAATAGAAAAATAAAATCCACAAGTAAATAACCAAAGTAAATGTATGGCTCAGGTCCAGAATATAGGCCCAGATAGGAATAGAAATAATGACCAAGCCTTACAACTAACGCTCTAACAGTAACAGCCAAAATAACCAGTCTGTGACTACACAGTTAAGGCTCCTATACATAGCACAAGCAGGAAACTATAATTCAAAGTGAAAAGGGATGATGCTGAAACAGGGAAGAAGCTCAAGAAACATGGACAGACTAGAATTTTGGATGCAGGCCTTTAAGGAGAATAACAATAATCATACATATTATTATATCCATAAAGTAGCAGAAAGTATTCTAACAACTAAGCCAACATGGGAATGGAGAAAGGAGATTCTGCTGATAGGGATTGACTGCCATTAGGGATACAGACAATAGGAAAGAGGAGTCTGGAATTTACTGGAGAAAACTGGCAAAGGAACCAAGGTACCGGGAGCAAATAACTAGAGAGAGAAAGGTAATAGAATGAGAAGAGGCCAAAAATTTATTTGGACTGCAGGTTAGAGATTGCCTTCCCTTTCAAGGAATGATATCAGAGTATAGGCAAACAGAAAGAAATGGGGGGTCATAAATGAAAGACCAGCACTGATAGAGTTTTTGCTAGAATTTTGAACAGAAGCTGCCATTAAAAAGGAATAATTAGTAGAGCATATAAAATATTACATGATAACTATAAGAATCAATCAGAGGAGGTTAGAAAGTATTGGGAAGAGAGACTGGATAAGCAATTCACAAAGAATCAATGTAGGTTTGCTAGAAAACTTTCTTAATTATTTTAATTTGTTGATTTAAATGGTTACTGATAGTCAGAATATAGGAAAACAATATTGTTGTTGACCCACTGTATCCTTAGACATCCAGGCTATATGTTTGACTGTGCAATGGCGGCCTAGACTCAATAGACTTGAAACAGGCAGGGTGGTTGAGATGTACGTTTTACACACCAGTATTAAAATGTGGTTATCTACATTACAAGGAAATATGAGCAGCAGGACTAGCCATCTGGTGGTGTCAACACTGGTTCTAGGTGACTGTCACTGTTGGTGTGATACAGTGACCCCATGTGCAAACATAGGACAAAGGGATTGTGGACAGATGGGTGAATGGATGGATGGAAGGATGGATGGATGGATGGATGGATGGATGGATGGATGGATGGATGGATGGATGAGTGGAATGGGGAACCTCTAAAGATAAAACAAATTTCTGTAAACTAAATGACTTCCAGGGTTTGACTGAAACAAATTTACAGTAAAATGAAAAACATTTCCTCTTCTCTTCAGAGCCACAAAATACGGAGGGGAATTCAGTAAAGCTTACACAATTTTTTTTGGTGTATGCATCATGGTGCGATGCGTACAGGAGCACAAACAATTTTAGATTCAGTAAGTATTGCTTAGTGGTGTGCAAGCATGCAAATACAGGAAAAGTTCCATGGAATACTAATTACCTCATAAGCAGTTGAATATTATGCAAATGACCCAGGTGATGTGATCCAACAAGCAGAAAGGCATCTGTGTAGACTCCGTGTCAGTGTCCGTAGTGTATGTGGAATTTTTCCATGTACAGGAGCCTACACGGACAGAAGAGGATCTAAAAGTCCACAAATATCAAAGTCAAAGTCAAAGTAAACTTTATTGTCATACAGATCAACACAGAGGAAAATGTGCGTGTCACTGCAAGAAATTTCAATACTCGGACTCGTACCATAAGAATTATAGTTCACAGAAGGAAGATTAATAATAATTTAAAAATACTGAAATAGAAATCAAAAATATGATACTAAAAATAAACACAAAGTATAAAGTGTAAAGTGAGCTGTGTAGATAACAATGACATATTGCACATAAATAATGTTTGTTTACCCATTTAGCAGGTTAGGCTATGGCTTTGTTCAGCAGTCTGATAGCATGTGGGAAGAAGCTGTTATGGAATCTGGATGTCCCGCATCTAATGCTTCTGTAGCACTTCCGTGTTGGCAGGAGTTTGAACAGTCCAGAAGCCGGATGGTGTATATCCTTCAATAGTTTTCGGACTCTACCATAACATCTGTTTGAATATATGTCCTGTAGGGACTGAAGGTTGGAGCCAATGATTTTTGTGGCTTGTTTAATGATCTTATCCAGTGCCTTGCGACCGGCTTGAGAGCAATTTCCATACCAGACAATGATGTTGTTTGTCAGTACGCTCTCATTTATGGCTCTGTAGAAGGTAAGTAGGACCTGTATGGACATAACTCCCTAGAAACTGTTAGACCACATACATATATGTGCAAAAGGTACATTCTGGATGTATGAAAAAGGAAGGAAATATGTAAAATTAATAATATTTTTTTAATAGTTTCAGCATGTTTGCAATATGTGCCACAATGCGCAAACATGCTTAACAGAAATAAAAAAATAAATAAATAACACTTCTAACATGGTTTTCACAAATATAGTGTAGGACCTTGTGTCGGGTCCATACACTGGTGCATACGTGCTGTTACAAAGCTCATACTGCTATGAACCATGTAGTTTCTAGGCTGTCAGCATGGATATGTATGCATATGAGGTGAGTTTCTTAAATTGCTAAAAGGAGCAACCGTGTCTGCATATCCATCTTGTGTAGGCTCCTACATGATGTTGATATTCCCAGAGGATGTGGATGACATCAGGGAGGTATGTCTTATTATTTTTAGGAGTTGTTGTTCCCAGTGCACATTGGTGTGTCTTATTATTTTTAGGAGTTTTTGTTCCCAGTGCACGTTTCTGTGTTGAGCCACATAGCTTAGCGTGTTCATGTGAGCAGATTACCCAAGAGACAGTGATGATGTAGGCAGGAATTAATTAAAACCGGATATCTTCAATAAATATTTTGGACTTTTGTATAAGCTATGCCAAATCGTTCACTGAAGTAGGGCCTTTAAATTATATCAATCATATCCTGGGCAGGTGAACTGCATCATAATTAGCCAATTCCATATGGTA